>NC_057918.1:27140384-27496491 GCF_018873765.1 Telopea speciosissima | reverse complement strand
GTGCCCCGTGTGGGTCCTCTACCCCCCTCTTGTGAGAGGAACTAGGAACCGCACGGCCGGGAACCGTAGACGATAATTGTCCCTACCAAATGGGGCCGAGTAGGAATTTCGCTTCCCAAAAGAAAAGGTAAGCGACAAAAAGGTCATAGACGGAATCAAGAAACTAGTGATGGAAAGATGAACCGGATTCTAGCTTTGCATAAAGATAATATCTATAAACCCCAAGGGGTTAGCGTAGTCAGCTTGGAGGGGACATGAGACTCCGCCTTCTCGAGGAAAGCGAGGTCTCGTGATCAAACCTTCGCCGCTTTGCATAATTTCTTGGGGCCACCCGCTTAAGGCTCACTACGGCCCGAAGCCCTGGTTCGTGCGTGGCGTGGGGTCATGTATGAGCCCTGGGGATTTAGTTGGCCTAAAGTCGGATACCCCTCCCTGTCTCCAAAAAAAAAAGAAGAAGATAATATGTATATATTTCTATACGACAATTGATGCCATAAGCCATGCTATCATCATCATATATGACTTTTTTATTACACAACAATTAAAAACCATAAATTTAGCATCTCGATATAATCATATCCATCAAATAAGAATCCTTTCCACTTGAAGTTGGTTGTTATGGTGGATCCCACCTTTTATTCCAATGCGATAGTGATTATACTTTAGATGAGATCTTAAGTGAGGCCCACCCTTCGTCGGAGTTCTCTACTCCATCGTCTCTCATCTAGTTCATGTCCGTAGCCAGCTAATGAGGATGGGAGCTTTGGATACTTTTCCTCCACCCTTCCTTTCCCCACCGTCTCTCTCTCTGTATGACTTTCTTGAAGGCATCCAAGCTTCACTTGTGAATCTATGTCTCTTTCCTCTTTCCTAGTTTTTCATCTTCTTTCTTCTTCTCCGCGTTTTCATGGTTGATTTCTCGATATTCTCAAGCTCTCTAATGGTGTTTTCGTGTTTGATCTCTAGGTGTACTATCATTCTCTTCCGTTGCTCATGGAATCTCGTCATGCGACCTTGTCGACTCAAACGATAATAGTGGCAGCAAAGCAAAGACTGCTTTCTTTAGGAAATTCTTGATTCTCCGATAGAGGGGTAGACGAAGATTGCTCACATTATTAATCAGCGACCACTGATCGATTTCATGGTGGAGGTGTTATATGCCTCATTCACTTTCCGTATTTTCGAACCGTGGCTCGTATCGTGTATAAGCAATGTTAGGATTTTCCCAGATGCGACGAGTGTGGGCTTAATTAATTATCGGGTCGATCATTGATGGGGATCAAGAAATACAGGTCGACGTGGCTGCTACTATTTTATTGAGATGGACCTAACCGACCTGGCCCATTGTGGAAGTGGGTTAGGGTTTTGGGGAGTATTATAAATACAACTAATGAGGGGTCCCTGCAATACTATTTTCTTTTCTCTTTTCTCCACAAGAAAGGAGTTGTGGGAGAGTTTAGAGGCGGCAGAAGATCCCATCATGGATTGCATTCATTCTCTCCTAACGTATCGATGCCGCTTATGGTGGCATTTTTATTTGTTCTTCACCAACAAACGTGGGTGCGGGTACACTATGCTTTCCCTATTTATTTTGATTCAATGCGTATTCTAGAGATCCGTATGGGGATGGATTCGGCTTGACAAACCCTTGAATGTTCTAACAAGTGGTATCGAGCCAACCATATGGACCTAGGATCGATTGATTAAGAACCTGGATCGAGTTTTGACAATGGGGAAATAGATTTTGGCCGGATTTTAGTGGAACCGCACGTTTTCGCCTCTCGCCGGAATTTTCCACCGATAAAAGTCGAGTTTTTTTGCATGGGTGCGAAGAGCTCAAGAGACAATCACTGTGGTGGGTGGATTGTCCTGGTCGGAGTTTGACATGCGCCGTCCGAAGGCGCGAGTGAGATCCACTAGTCGGCGACCGTTGTAGGAAAAAAAAATTCTCCATAGCAATGTTGACGTCAGCCCGTTCCTTATGGGTCAAGTTTGACCCGATCAAAGCTGACCCGAGCCGGGTTAAAAGTTGACTGCACTGGTCAAACTCGACCTGCACCGGCCAAAGATTTTTGACCCGATCAAGGTTGACGCACTGTGATGGTTGACCTCGACTCCGAGGCCCGTTTAGAAACCCATTTTTTACCTGATGGGTGGACCAACGGTCCGGTTCGTAAACCGGGTTCGGTCCGTTGGTTGATTTGGTTTGGTTTGATTCGGACCGGTTTGGTTCGAATTTAAAACAAACAAAAAAAGGGGGAAATGACCGAAAACTTTAAATAGACCGTGTGGGTTCATTTGGATGAATTTTGAGACGTGGTTTTTTCTAGTGTGTCGTTTTTTGTGCTCTTCGATTTGATATGTAATTTGGCATACTTTGTATGAATAAATATTATGATTTTGATGGTTTTTAAGTTTTCAGTTGTTTTGAAAAACAATCGACTATTTTAGAACGTTTTTATTGTTCCGGAAAATTTGTCTTTTCCTATTTTGGAACACCGTTTTGATTGGATACTGTTCTAGGATACCCCATTTTGCTTGTATTTTCAAGATCGATGCTTTGGGTATCCTGCTTGAATAGTTTTGATGAATTTTTGAGACACAAGTAATGACGATTGTGTCACCTTCGAGAGACGCATGGCCGAGTGAGCATCTCCCGATTGGGCTCGGGTTGGTCTTGTTTCATTCGTAATTTCAAGACCTATCCACTAGTACCTGATTTTAGATGTTTAATAATCACAGGGACCTATTTTGGATGATTATGCTACTTTGAGCAGATTTAGACTATTTTGGATTGACCATTGTTCGCTTGGACGATAAATGTGCATGTCATAACACATTATGGATGATCAATGTGTTTACCGCCACATATATTGCTACATACCGATTGAGGAATTATGAGAGGGTAAAATGGTGATCTACCAAAGTGGCCCATTGAATCTTTTATAGTTCTCAAGGCAAATGAACAGTGACATTAGCCCAAAGGCGATGTTATCAAAGTTTGACGCAGGTGATATGCATATAGATTGGAAGGATAGACGTCTAAGGGTTCCAGCTTGCCCAAAGGTGCCTGGGATTTAAAACTACTTGATCTCTTCATGGAAAGGCACCGTGTTCATCCAAAGATATTGTACTCAAAGAATTTGGGATGCGTGGCCTAGGGGTTTTCTTACCTCCCAAAGGTGGAGGAAAATTTTTAAAAGTCATCGACATCTAGATGTAATTGAGTACGATAAATTGTTATTAAGATACATAACCTAGGGGTTTCTCTATCACCCAAAGGTGGAGGGAGATTTTCAAAAGTTGTTGCTATCTCGCGGTATTTACGGTACGATAAAAATGTGTACCGGTACAATAAGGACGTGCACCTTTGACCCGAAAGGGCAAGAATGCAATGTTGTTGTAAAGAAGTATTGTTGTTTGATATTTATCATCTTGATTGCATATAACTATATGTCTGATGTGTTGATGATAAATGTTTCGAACCACTGATTTTGTGATAATATGTTGATACATGTTTGAATGATGAATGGACATGCGATGGTTAAAGAACATGTTGATTTGTGCGATATAGAAACTTTTAATATTATAATGTGTTGTTTTTATATATGCTGATGGAAATTTTGTTGTTGACGAATGACAAATAATAACTTATTATGGTAGATGAAGTAATAAGTGAATAATTATGGTAACTGACTGTTAACCAACGAGCATAATGAACCATGAACGAATAATCCATCAATAAGAATTGTAACAATGATAGATTAAAAATTTGTAACCTATAGGTTTAACGGTCTTGAGCCATTTGGACGAAGCTACTTCGGTGGCATAGATTGAAAATGTATTATTAATATGAAAAGATGAAGTCAAACACTAAAATAAAATAAGAAATAATGAAAGGAATGAATGAGCGAATAAAATCACGAAGAACATATTGAAGAAATTGATGCACCGAACAAACTACGATTATACCCTTGAAAGAATTGATATCTAATTGTGCACAATAAGAGAAAGAATCTTGAGAATGGTAACTTGACTGAGAACAAAAGAAGTAATTGATTTGAATAGTTTAATAATTTTTTATTACTTTGTGTCGAGATGTGTGGTTTGAATCTTTATTTCAAACTTGATCAATTTAGTTTGTTCGATTCTCTTGATCAAAGATGGGAGTGCTTCTTTACATGATTGTTCCATTTGTGGATTGAGAGTTCTTCCTATCTCGTTGATATGCTTGTTGGAGCGAGGACTTTATATATGTTTCGTTTCAATTATGATGCTTCGTCAAGTAGATGAATAACATCTCGCATGCATGCATATGATTGATGTGTTGATGGGCCTTTTGGTCCAAGGATGTTCGATTGGCGACGAGCCAAGTCGTTTGGCTATTTCTAGCCACGATGTTCGATTGATGATAAACCAAGTCGTTCGATTACCAAAGAATCATGACGATGTTCAAAGGTAATCCATGAGTCGTACGATGCTCATGATATGTTCCGAGGACCCACAAGGAATGATGATGATGATATTTTTGTGATCACGGATGTGGACGACATTCCTTGTACAAATTATCTCAAGGAGGTTCATGTTAGTAGGTAGATCTTTGTTTGTAGCTAATAGAAAGTGATATGCCGTATGTTGAGGTGTATTTTCTATTGTTGCTCGACATCGATATATTTGCTAACTACGGATTAAGGTTTAGTAGCATTATTGTTGTATTGAGATCCCATGGCCACATCTCGATAATGATGACTTTATAATTAATCTAGCCTAAGTGGGAGATTGTTAGGATTTTCCCAAGATGCGATGAGTGTGGGCTTAATTAATTATCGAGTCGATCAATGATAGGGATCAAGAAATACAAGGGCCGACGTGGCTACTACTATTTTCTTGAGATGGACTCGGCCCGACCTAGCCCATTGTGGAAGTGGGTCGATTTTGGGAAGTATTATAATACAACGATGAGGGGTCCCTGCAGTCACTATTCTCTTTTCTCTTTTCTCCACAAGAAAGGGAGCTATGGAAGAGTTTAGGAGGCGGCGAAGATCCCCATCGCGGATTGCATTCATTCTCTCGACAGATCGATGCTACTTATGGAGGCATTTTTATTTGTTCTTCACCAACATACGTGGGTACTGTGCACACTATGCTTTTCGTATTTATTTTGATTCAATAGTATTCTAGAGATCTGTATAGGGACGGATTCGGGTTTGACAAAACCTTGAATGTTCTAACAATTAATTCTTAATTCCTTCTTCATCTCTCTGTCTCTTCAAAATTCTCATGTGTCTTTCTATGTCTAATGAGCTACAAATTACATAGAAATGTGATTGCCGTTGAATTGACAAGCATTGACCTTGTCCATATATTACTAGCCCTCCCTTTCAATATCAGTTCTGAAATATTTCCTATCCTCATAGTGCAAAACAAACACTTTTGTAAATAACGGATGCCTCTAATAGAAAACCGGGAAGGTTTTTCTCCGGTCTACCTCTCGCAATAGTTAAGAGTATTGAAGGAGATCCCGCAGGCTGCTACTTGTCTTCAATGGAAATTATTCTACAGAATTGTCTTCAAAGCAAAAAAAGAAATCTTGTAGGATTAAAATTAACAGAAATTATTGTACTCGAAATGCAATAAAAGTTATTTTATTTTGTTCTTTCATGTTATTCTGCATGAAAAGTTCTTGTATCATGGAGGAGATGGAATCGTCATCGATTGATTACTTTATCCCCATCACATGATTGGATTCTATTTTCCATCAACCATGCCCAAATATGCTTCCTTGTTATGTTTGAAACTTTAAAAAATTAAGAATTTTCGTGTAGTAGATTTGAATCCATAATGAAATAGAACTCGAGAAATGCACTAAAGAGCAAACAGACTATTGGAAAGACACTTATATATTCACTAACTAAGACACTTTCTTCGTTGGCTTAACAAACTAATCAAGAAGCGTAAGACGAGAGCTTGAAATGACGAGATAAGGTGAACTGTGGAATCAACAGCTTTTTATTTGCTGAAAAACACACTGAAATAGACTTATTTCTAAGTATTTTCTAGCTTTTATAATGTTTTACAATTCCTAATTAACTTTTTTTGACGTTGAACTGGGCCATCTTACTCCGTCCACTTCTACTAACACGTTATTTTTAGATGCCATTATTTATTGTACATGAACAAATTTCTATTTTTCTTCCCTTCCAACCTACGATCCGGAAAGATGAATAAACAACCTTTTTTATTTGATTGCGGAGGCACCGCTTGACATTCTTGACAAGGTAGCAATAGATGACTTATTGATGATATTATCTCAAGGTTGCAAATATGTGTGACAAAGCTTGTGAGAGGTTGCGGAAGAAGTGTGCGATATTGTAGTTAAGTCCGATATTGATATCATAACTCTTGAAAAGCATTGCCCCATGAACAAAAAAAAACAAATATTAAAAAATTATGTTTTGAAAAATAATCCTTTTTTTTTATTATTAAAAAACAGGAGGGGATTCAAGGGGAGTGCATGCAGCCCATTAGAGCAAGCCGCAGGACTCCCCGCGTAGCCCATAGGCCTAAGGTTGCGGGCCGCAGTTCGCTTCCCATAGGCTACAGCCCCGCAGCAGAGCGCTTGCAGGCCGTAGCCCGCAAGCTTGTTGCCCGCAGCGTAGCCCGCATGGGGATGCGCACAAGGGTAGGTAGGTTAAAGGGAGAGGGCACGTGCGAGGCTTGCAAAGATGCGCTCCTCCCCACATATAACTATGATTAAAAAATAAATAAATAAAAATTAATTATCATTCTCACTTGGATACAATGTTTCAATAATTGGAAATAACAAATTAAAACCAAATCCATCATCACATGGACAAGTTGTTACACTAACAACCTTGTAACTACCCATGTGCACATGGGAAGGTTGTTACAACAACCATAGTTTAACCACCCATGTGCAAATTTGCATCCCACTCATGATAATTATATTACCCATTAATTATATCTAATATTCATGGGTAGGAAAGGTGGCTCTGATACCACACTGTAAGCAAAACTACGGTCCATGGGATCATTATGATTCACCATCGCAAACCAATATACTACAAAATTAGGGTGTTGCACTCCCTGGGTTATCCCATGGGACAACAAAATTAGGGTGTTGCACGTCCCGGGTTATCCCAAGGTGTCTCATGGGTGCTACATTTAAATTTTAGGGTTTCCCATGGTTGCCCATGGGAACCCTGGTGCATCCTCGTTAGGGTTTCTCCTTCCTTACACGCAATTATGGAACGCATTAGGGACGGAGAAAATCATCTCTAATCCATCACATGGCAAGAGGGATCCATCCCATACTCGAATGCGCAACGGAAATAAATTGATTCGAGTTTCTTTCGCATCCCATAAATATTAATAATTAATAACTCGAATGAATCAATCAAGAATTGCTAACCCGGTGAGCCTCAAGTGTTGCTCCTCCAATAGACAATGGTTCTTCCTCCAGGAGCACTCCAAGTAAATAGATCTCGAACCTCCAAATGGCACTACCAAGGTTCTTCAAGCCAATCCCGATGCTCTCAAATTCTTCAAGACAGATCTAGGTTTCTAAAACCCTAACTCTCAAACACAAATGAGAGAAACTAGAAGAAGGAGAGAGATCACAAGAGGAGAGAGAGTGAACAAAACGCAGGAGAGGGGTCAGTGAAAACGTAGACCAGGCCCGTCTCTCGCATATTTGGTCCCCTATAAATAGGCCTAGGGTTTTCTAAAAACCATGAATGGATAAGAATTAATCCCAGTGAGAGTCTATCTCTCTCTCTTTCGCTTTGCGCTTTGTTTAAACTCAAAGTGCTTCTAAAAGGGGAAGAAGCAGAATCTAATAGGGAAAGTATTAATTAGTTACTTTATTTAATATTTATGGATAATTACAATTAGCACCATATCCATTAATTAAATAAAGAACCAATTAAAATAACAAATTCTAAATAACTCCCTATATGATAACAAATTATCATATACAACCCCCCCCCACTAATCAACACCATCATTATAGAATCTAGGCATGTACACAAGTACTGCCAAACCCCAATCCATAGCACATGTCCATATAAAGTGTTTGTGCATTTGATCGGGTCCTGTAAAACTCGATAAAACACTTTGTTCAAATAATTATATATAATCTATCATTTTATGTAAAATCGATTTTTACAAAACCATTTCCAAAACGGCACTGGATCCAGATTCTGATCTGACCATACACAGACAATCTCAATCTTGGTGTTCCCCAATCGGGTAGTGGTGACCATGTTGAATAACTCCTTCATTCACAAAGTGTTCACGCATTCCCAGAACACCGGCTTTGACTCGCTTGAGTCTCGCCATTGATGAACCAAAGAATGCGATCACACTTTATAACGACAGGGTTCCCTCAGGCAAAGGGTATCGATGATAAATGTTTATCCCTTCCTACATCCGGGCAAGAATACATGAGGGAATCGACAAAGTAGATTCTTCTCCAAAGCACACATCAAACATGCGAGCACTCGCATTCGTATCCCGACATCACATGTCTAGGTATACCCAATGCGATGACCATATGATAAGCGTGCCCAGCCCAAACCCTAGTCGTGACTACCATTTTAAGTAAAACTTACGAACACATAATGCTCAAAAATTTATATTGCATGTGATAATATTAAACTAAAATGTATAAAAGTCCAATACAAAGGTGAACCAGGTTGAATCGGACCGAACCGGGTTTGATGGACACACACTTGTCCAATAATCTCCCACTTGTACATCAAAGCCAATTCCCCATACATTTTAAACTCATGCCCTTCATGTGTTTCTCAAACACTCCTGGAGACAAACCCTTTGTCATGGCATCAGATACATTTTCAGTTGTGTCCACTTTGGAGATACTCACGTTGCCCTGCTGGATAATTTCTCTGATGAGGTAATACTTCCGCTGCAAGTGCTTGTTCCTCTGATGAGCCCTAGGCTCCTTAGCTTGTGCAATGGCCCCTCTGTTGTCATATAACAAGGGAATGGGGCCCTTGACAAGGTCGTGGACTACCTTAAAATTCGATAGGAATTTTCTCACCAAACACCTTCTTTTGCCGCATCACAAACCGCAAGGTATTCTCCTCGTGAGTGAAATTAACTATAGACTTCTATTTCGCACTCCGCCACACAATGACACCTCCACCCATTAGATATACCATCCCTGGACATGGATTTTCTGTCATCCTTATCGCTTTAGAAATCCGAGTCTGTATCCCAAGACCGACAACCGATCGGATCCAAAAACCAAGAAATATTCCTTACTTATTCTCAAATACTTAAGGATATTCTTGGCAGCACTCCAATGCTTGCGTCCAGTGGTTAGATTGATAACGACTTACCATACCAATCGCATAACAAATGTCCGGCCTCGTACATAACATAGCGTGCATAAGACTCCCTACTGAAGCATAGGGAATCCTCTTCATCTCTTCAACGTCCATCCGAGATTGAGGACATTGAGATCTCGAAAGACCGACTCCATGTCAAGGAACACTTCCCCTCTTGGAGTTCTCCATGCTAAATCTGCTAAGACTTTGTCTATATAGGTAGCCCGTGACAAGCCTAGCATCCTTTTCTGCGATCTCTCACGAGTTTGATCCCAAGGATATAGCTAGCTTCACCAAGGTCTTTCAATAAAAACGTTATGGAAAACCATTATTGATGAAAGAAATCCTACATCATTACTAATCAAAGAATATGTCATCTACGACAAAATAAAAAACATACTACCCTCCCATTGATCTTCTTGTAAATGCATGGTTCATCCATGTTTTGATCAAAACCAAACGATTTGATTGATTGATCAAACTTGATGTTCCAACTCCTGGAAGCTCGCTTTAGTCCATAAATGGACCTCTGCAATTTGCACACCTTTCATTCTTCTTCCAAGGAAGAGAACCCTCCTGTTGTTCCATGTAGATTTCCTCTTGAAGGAACCCATTCAAATGCAATCGCATATCCATGTGCCGATCTCATAATCAAAGTGTACAAGATAGCCAATAAAATCCTAATGGATTTCATCATCGCCACCGAGGAAAAGGTTTCCTCATAGTCTATACTCTCTTTCCTGGTAAGCCCTTTGCCACCGCCTCGCTTTGAATCTTTTGACCTTTCCATCTCGCCCTTCTTCCTCTTGAAGACCCATTTGCATCCAATCGGCTTGACACCAAGTGGTGGATCGACTAGAGTCCAAACCTTATTGGAAAACATCGAATCGATTTCGAGCGCATTGCCTCCACCCACCTAGTAGCATTAACATCCTTAAGAGCCTCGAGTATGTCATCGGATCATCATCCGATTCAACCCATACCATGTGGAACTCTTCCACTGCTTTCCTCTTCGGTTAGAAGAGTAAGCCTGGTGGGTGGTCTAATAGTCCTCCCACTCGTGTCGAGGTTCTTCAGGTGTTGGTATTTCAGTGGGTATGTCAATTGGTCTCACTTCTAGAAGTGACATTTCTGAGCCATCTGATAGCACTTTAATGACTATTAGTTCGGACCTCTGGGTCATCATTTCTTCCTCCAGAAATGTGATGTGTTTACTTACAATGACCTTTTGGTCAACCGGGTCGTAGAAATAATAGCCTATCGTGCATTTGGGGTAGCTAAGAAATAGCATCTTGAAGTCCTGGATTCCAACTTGTTTGTCTGTTGTTTTCGCACATGTGTTATGCAACCCCATACCCTAAGGTGTTGAATACTCGGGCTTGCGCCCTTTCCACAACTCAAAGGGTGTCTTGGCTACGATCTGGATAGAACCCTATTCAAGATATAAATTTTTGTCTCTAAAATGTACCCCCGAAAAGAGAGAGGCAACTCACTATAAGTGAGCATCGTTTGGACCATATCCAATAGGGTCCGATTGCATCGCTCGGATACACCATTTTGTTGTGGTGTGCCTGGATTAGTTAGTTAACTAACTATCCCTTGTGATACGAGATATTCTTTAAATTCATCTAATAGATACTCCCTCCACGATCCGATTGTAAGGACTTGATGCGTTTATCGAGTCGTCTTTTAACCTCGGCTTGAAATTCTTTGAATTTATCAATGGCCTCCGATTTCCTACACATCAAGTATATGTATCCATATCTAGAGTAATCATCGGTGAATGTGACAAAGTACTCACACCCATACCTTGCTTATATGTTCATGGGTCCACACATGTCGTGTGTATCAACTCCAATAGAATCGTGGCTCTAGCACCTTTATTACTAAAGGGTTTCTTGGTCATTTTGCCCTGAAGGCATGACTCACATGCGGGGAATGGTTCCACCCCCAGACTCTCTTAAGGCCCATCCTTCACCAATCTACTGATTCGGTCCAAGTTAATGTGACCTAATCTCATATGTCATAAGTATGTTGAGTTCATTGGAGTTGCTTTTCGTTTCAAATCAATATTTGAAACAACATTCGTTCTAATAGGGCAATCTAGAAAGTACAAACCACTTTGCATATATCCGGATGCCATAAAGGAATTATTAAAACGAATAATCAATTTAGTATTAAAGGAGAAGCTATACCCGTCCAAAACAAGTTTTAAAATTGAAAAAATCCTCCTCTTAAAAGAGGGTACATATTAGAAATCCTTTAAAACTAAACAAGCATAACTAAAATTTAAAATAAAAGTCCCCACAACCATTGCCATGGTCTCAACTCCAATGCCCATCCGAAGACGCACCTCATTTCTTTTCAAGTTCCTTGTCTCCTTGAACCCTTGCAAATCATTACAAATGTGAATAGTGGAACCACTATCCACCAACCAAGAATTGATCGGTTCAAAAGATAAATTAGACTCATTAAAGAACGTGAACATCACATGTACCTTATTTAGCACCTCTGCTTCATCCGGCTTCTTGTCTTTCAAAGTTGCCGATAAGCACGACAGCCTCCTTTCTAGTGACCCTCCTTCTTGCAATAGAAGCACTTGCCTTTGCCTTTATTGCCGGACTTCCCACCTTGGGTTTCGTGGTCTTACCCTTACTTCCCTTTTTCTTCTTCTTCCCATTTGAAGAAGGCTTCACATCGCTTGCATTGACCTCACCTTATCCTTTTTCAAGGAAGTCTCCACCTCTACCAATGCGTTAGCAAGCTTAGTGAGATCCATCTCCTTATCGGACATCTTGTAGGACATCTTAAAGGGTGCATAGGTAGGAGTGAGTGACGCTAAGATCACATCGCCTTGTATCGTAGGTGACATCACCCCCATGGATTCTAGCTTTTCAAACAGTTTGATCATCTTTATTACATGATCCATCACTGAGTCCCTTGAAACATCTTGGTGTTGTGGATTTGACTCACCGTATCAGAATGGGCATGTGTCAACTGCCTATTGAACAATTCAGCAAGCGTATCCATCTTACCCTTAGCAATGCGTATATCCTTGACCGAGTCCATAATTGATTTTTTCAACGATCCTAGGATATAAAGTGATGCCTTGGAATCCCTCATGAAGAAATCCTGCATCTCTTCATTTGCCTCAAAATCATTTGGGTCGGGTTGAGGAGGAACTTGTTCATCTAGAACTGTATACAGTCCTTCAGCAGTCAGGAGCAACTTAATGCTCCGATACCAATCGACATAGTTCGTACCATTAAGTTTGTATTTGCTAATGAGTGTTAATATGTTGGAATTAACGGCAGCCATTGTAAATTAATCTACACATGTACAAGTAAAAAACACATGCTTATCAACAACCATTAAAATTAATAAATTGAGCACATACACATCAATGGTCTTTCATGATTTGGGTTTTCCTCATAACCCAAAAGATGAATTGAATACCTACAACCCTTATATGCATAACTTACCCTGTCGAGATTCATTATACATACCGTGGTAGTGTGGACTAAGCTGTCTGCCTCATGGGCTTCCAATATTTTTGACCACCTAGGTATCATGTCCAGATCCTGTCCGCTGACATACACCCAAGTCATGTACTTACCTATTGCATTAGTTAGAATCATGGAATCATGAAAGATGGCCCACTGTCGCAGTGCCCTCTCACTATCCATACCCTAACATATCTAAATAGAGGTAAATATAGATAAATGTGTGACAGAGGTCCTGGCAATATCCTGTCGACTTATGCGGGGTCATGTCACACACTTTCTACATTTATCTTTAATAGGAGGCCATGGACTTGTCTACCAATTAAGACTAGTCCATATCATACATGTATTATGATCAAAGAGGGATTAATCAACTCTCACATATCATGGATAGATTTAAACAACATAATTAATCAACATTAATTAAAAATGATTATGGGATGACAGCATTTTTATCAGAAATAATTAAAGAACCCTCCCAATAAAAATAAAACTAATAACTTGGGTGCCTCAAACATGCCATGGATGTCACGCCTCGATCATCTCCTCCGCCCGATCACGTCTTCAAAGTAGGTGATTTGGATCTCCATAAGCTTTGAGCGCCACATGTGGATCACCATCAACATGCCCTGGGAGTCCTCGCTCCTCTAAAATTACAATGAAAAACCTAGAAAAAATTCTATACACTTTCTTTTCCATAATAATAAAGAAACCCCGCATGGAGAAACCAACCCACCATTTGGGCTGCCCATGGGGTGGATTACATTTGTTTATAAAAATGATAGGGGGAGAGAGAGAAAGAGAGAGAAGCATCACATCCACCCATAACCCCATGTATCACATATATAACAATCCATCCATTTTATTAAAATGTCATTCCCATAATCACATCATAACATAATTTCATGCATGGGCATCATTAAAGCAAGTAAACAAAAAAGAACATGGATTTCTTCAATCATTGAACCACCATATCACATATGATAACATATATCTAAGCCCATAAATTAAAATCACATTTTAATTGCAAGTGAGTGGAGGGAGGGAATCCCTTTACCCATCTTCTTCCTCCAAAAAACAAAACAAATATTAAAAAAATTCTGCTTTGAAAAATAATCCTTTTTTTTATTATTATTATTAAAAACAGGAGGGGATTCAAGGGGAGTGAATGCAGCCCATTAGAGCAGGTCGCAGGCACTCCCAGCGCAGCCCATAGGCCCAAGGCCCACGAACAGTAGCCCAAGGCTACAGGCCACAGGCCTGCTTCTTGTAGGCTACAGCCCACGGACAGCAGCCTGCAGGTAGCAGCCCGCAAGCTTGCTGTCCACAGGCAGTAGCCCGCACGGGGGATGCGCACAAGGGTAGGGTAAGGGGGGAGGGCGAGCGCAGAGGCTTGGTAGCATGTGCTCCCTCCCCACATATAACTATGATTAAAAAAAATTTTAAATAAAAATTAATTATCATCCCCACTTGGATACAATGTTTCAATAAGTAGAAATAACAAATTAAAACCAAATCCATCATCACATGGGTCAGTTGTTACACTAACAACCTTGTAACTACCCATGTGCATATGGGAAGGTTGTTACAACAACCATAATTTAACCACCCATGTGCAAACTTGCATTCCTCTCATGATATTTACATTAACCATTAAATATCTAATATTCATGGGTGGGAAAGGTGGCTCTGATACCACACTGTAGGCAAAACTACGATCCATGGGATCATTATGGTTCACCATGGCAAACCAATATACTACAAAATTAGGGTGTTGCACGCCCTAGGTTATCCCATGGTGTCCCATGGGTGCCACATTTAAATTTTAGGGTTTTCCATGGGCCGGTGCATCCCTGTTAGGGTTTCTCCTTCCCTCATGTGTCCCACGCAATTATAGAACGCATTAGGGATGGAGAAAATCATCTCTAATCCATCACATGGCAAGAGGGATCCATCCCATACTCGAATGCGCAACGGAAATAAATCAATTCGAGTTTATTTTGCATCCCATAAATATTAATAATTAATAACTGAAGGAATCAATCAAGAATTGCTAACCTTGTGAGCCTCAAGTGTTGCTCCTCCAATAGACAATGGTTCTTCCTCCAGTGAGCGCTCCAAGTAAACAGATTTGAACCTCCAAATGGCGCTACCAAGGTTCTTTAAGCCAATCCCAGATGCTCTCAAATTCTTCAGCACAGATTTGGGTTTCTAAAACCCTAACTCTCAAACACAGATGAGAGAAACTAGAAGAAGGAGAGAGATCACAAGAGGGAGAGAGAGTGACCAAAACGCAGGAGAGGGGTCAGCTGAAAACACGCACTGCCCCTCTCTGCGTTTTTGGTCCCCTATAAATAGGCCTAGGGTTTTCTAAAAATCCTGAATGGATAAGAATTAATCCCAGGTGAGAGTCCTGCTCTCTCTCTCTCGCAGCGCCTGCTTAAACTCAAAGTGCCTCTCAAAGGGGAAGCAGAGAATCTAATAGGGAAAGTCATAGTTATCAAGGTGTCGCCTAGGCGACGCCATGGCGTCCAGGCGGAAATATGGGAGCAAGGCGGTAGAGCGCCTTATGGTATGTAAGAAAGGCGACCGCCTTGGTCACCAAGGCGTCTCCTAGGCAATCAAGGCGACACCTTAGGACGCCTTGTGACCAAGGCGGTCGCTTTTTGTTGTTAAATTTATTTTATGTATTTACTTTTTTATTCTATTTCCTAACTTATTATTTGAAAGTGTATATGGAGTATCTACACTGAGATACATTGGATCAATACTATAAAAACCCCATTTATTTTTTTTTATTGTTTTATTCTATTTACTAACTTTTCATTGGCTGGTGTATGTATTATCTAAACTGAGATACATGTTATCAAGGGTATAAAAGACTTTTTCTTCTTCTTTTTCAACTAAAGTCCAAAACTGAAACCCTTGACTTTTCATCTTCGTTATTTGGGTTTGGGAGAAAAAACCTGCGGTGAAGGAACAAGGTAAGTAACCTTCTACTCTTCTTCTTTTTCTCTTCTATTTTTCTTATTCTGTTGCTGCGCCTCCATGTCCCATTGTCCCCTCGATTTTTCATTTTTTTTTTCTTATGCTGATGCTGTTGCTCCTCCAGCGTCCACCCCCATCGGCGATTCATACCTTAGGGGATACTGCCTAGGCCTACTGATAATCGATTTTTTTTTCTGTTTCATCTCATCCTCCTCCTTCTCCTTCTTTACAATTTTTTTTCTTCCTTCTCCTTCCCTGTGACGCACTATGTTCTTTTCTTTCTTTTCTTTTTTATTTTTCCATCCTCATTTCTTTTGCCTATAATAAATTGAATGATATATCCTCATCCTGAGACAATGTGGACCTGTGAATACATATCATAGACGTCATTTTGTTATTTTGTTGAAATCATGATATGATTGTGTGGGTTCTCCACCCCCACCAGCAATTCTTATGATGTTGTTCCTACCTTAGGGCCTACTGCCTAGGCACTCATTTTGGCATCATAGAGGTAAGTATTATTAGCAACCCTTTATTCTTTATATTTAATAATTTATAATATTGTTCCACATTTATATGCTATATTTCTATGATAATATGATGAACTTAGTTTGTTAATTTGTTTTTTTTTATGAATATCTTGCATTGGTTTGAATCATTAATATTTATTTAGCAAAGTAGAATTATATAATTTTTAATATGCTATTTGTACCAAATAAAATGGTTATATAAGAAAATACTATAACGCCTTGTTCGCCAAGGCGACACCTTGTGGCCGCCCTATCGCCAAGGCGCTTAGGAAGGCCCTCAAACGCCGTGGTCGCCTTGCCGCCTTGATAACTATGGGAACAGTATTAATTAGTTATTTTATTTAATATTTATGGATAATTACAAGTAGCACTATATTCATTAATTAAATAAAGAACCAATTAAAATAGCAAATTCCAAATAACTCCCTATACGATAACAAATTATCATATACTACCCCCCACTAATCAACACCATCATTATAGAATCTAGGGCATGTACACAAGTACTGCCAAACCCCAATCCATAGTACATATCCATATAAAGTGTTTGTGCATCTGATCGGGTCCTGCAAAACTCGATAAAACACTTTGTTCAAATAATTATATATATATATATATATAATCTATCATTTTATGTAAAAAAGATTTTTGCGAAACCATTTCCAAAACGGCACTGGATCCAGATTCTGATCCGACCATACACAGACAGTCTCAATCTTGGTGTTCCCCAATCGGACAGTGGTGCCCTTGTTGGATAACTCCTTCATTCACAAAGTGTTCACGCATTCCTAGAACACCGGCTTTGACTCGCTTGAATCTCAGTCATTGATGAACCAAAGAATGTGATCACACTTTGCAACGACAGGGTTCCCTCAGGCAAAGGGTGTCGGTGACACATGTTTATCCCTTCATACATCTGGCAGTAATACATGAGGGAATCGACAAAGTAGATTCTTCGCCAATGCACACATCAAACATGCAAGTACTCGCATTCGTTCCCTGACATCACATGTCTAGGCATACCCAATGCGACGACCATATAATAAGGGTGCCCAGCCCAAACCCTAGTCGTGACTACCATTTTAAGTAAAACTTACGGACACATAATGCTCAAAAAGTTTATATCGCATGTGATAATATTAAACTAAAATGTATAAAAGTTCAATACAAAGGTGAACCAGGTTGAGCCGAACCGAACCGGGTTTGATGGACACACACTTGTCCAACAATAGTATCTCTTCTAACAAAAGGAGCACGACCATCTGATCTTACTCTTGATGGAAGAAAAGCACTTCAAATCTCGAAGAGGCTAACCAAATCTATGGATTACAATAGATCTACTGAAGAAGGAAAAGCTTCTCCTAAGGATCGACTATGCATAGAGATAATGGAGCAAGCAGAGAGAAGAGATCCAGTACTTGGAGCAGCTTTTGTTTCTCTTGCAATGGCAGGCGATGATCTACGAATGAAATTGTTATACCTTGAAAATAGAGGTGAGCTATCACTATGGCTTCCATATATCTTTTCTTTAGCTCTGCATATCCCCTTGGTAGTCAGGTTTTAGATGATATCTGTGGTTGTTGCCTGGAATTATTTTATTTTCAATCCCAATAATATTTGTATGGATAAGTTAGGCTTGAAAACAGATTAAGGCCATTTTAGGTAGGTATGAAATGATACCATTCCTAGGGTGAAGTTCAATAGATGTAGAATTAAGGTCATTTAAGGCATGCATAAAACGAAGAAGCCATTTCTAGGTTGAAGTTCTCCAAAGCGTGTACCGACAGAGCCTTTTCTAGGTCTGCTTGCTATTTTTAGCCACGTGGAGTGCCGATGTCGCTTCATAGTAACCACTAAGGTAGATAGGAGCTCTCTGATTGATCACTTTTTGAATTTCATGGCATAAAATGCATTTGATTTCCCCACCCCAATGATTTCAGTTGTAAAACCATTTATTCTGCCACATGGCGAAATGCAATTCGACTGAAACTTTCAAATGAATGGAGAATGATATGATAACCCGTACACAAAATTTGAGCACCAACTAAGCCACCACATGACAATTCTAGCCACCTTAGAAAAGTTTCTTTAATCAGCCAACCTAGAGTGTTGGTACAATTTCTATTATTTATTCATATTGAGGTGATGAATGGAGATGAGTCCACATTGGGTGAAAGTCATGTCCCATCAGATGCTATTGCAAACCCTATTGGGGCCACTTGGTTCCAGATGACAATCTAATATCCTCAACTTTTAACTCTTTAAAAAATTTGGTATTGAGGGACCCACACACCAGCTCCTTCTAATCAAAATTTTAGTTCTTGACACCTTTTAATTGCCCCTTGTCTTATTCTCACAAGGGTTTTCAAAACTAAGTTGGAACTTGGAAGTGATATATCATTATGTCATTATCAAAAGGTGTCATTGTCAGTGCCTTTTTTACCAAAAGCCAAAAAATTAAGGTTACAAATTATTTGACACCTAGTGGGGTGTCAATAAGAAAATCACTTAATTGTATTTCATGAATTAGATGTATGAAACAAGTGTTGATGTCTCATGGAGCCTTTTAAATGTTTCCCCTTAGATACCCTTATAAATCGAGCACTGAGCAGCATATTATTTAATTTTTCTTAGCATGTTATCTAGTCATAATTACAACAACAACAACTCAGCCTTATCCCAACTAAATGGGGGCAGCCTAACCCTGCCCGATTACACTGCCTGGATGGGGTCCACCTCCCTCTATTAGGGGGAATTGAGGAAATTGACGGGCAGACAAATTGAGGTGATATTTTTCCATTGGTCGTGTGGGGAATCCTGTCCCTAAAAATCAATACATGAGATTATTGTGTACTTAAACCCTTTTCGATTAATATTTCTAAAATAAGGGAAAAGGCTGACCATGTTGTCGGGTTGCCCAGTCATGTGTATATCTCTCTTCCTCCTCATAGTGAAAAGACCTCTTTTCCTCAGCATTCTTTTTAACTAAGTTATTACATTTTTATATGCAGGCTATATGGCCTTACAGTGGGCACTATCACCCAACAAAGGAGAACTTCAAGGAATTCATTAGCTTCCTCCAAGAAAATCAAGTAGATCTCACCAATGTCAAGGTATATACTCTTTGTTACACCTCTCTTCTTCTCTTTGGATTCATGAGTCCAATATGGAAACTAAAGTTACGGTTAATAAAAGTCGTTTTTGGATTACGTTGACTTATCGGTCAAAATTTAGAATTCAGAAATGTCCAACCATTACGTACGTTTTAGATTTTCTAAGGTGTTTGTTTACCTTTTTATCTTTTCTTGACTTTTTTTAATGACAGAGGTTCGCAATAGACGACGACAGCCCATCTTTCGTACTTAGAACAGATGACGAAATTAAACCAGAGTCAACGGAAGAGGAGGAGGAGGAGGAGGAGTCCACTAGATCAACGGATGTAACTGGATCTACTACCCAAGAAGAAGAAGAAACGGATGGTGCAGATGCAAGGGCTAGCGTGTTGGAAGTAGGAGTTGAAGTAGGGGAAATAAGAGTGTTCGACCTGAGCAAGCGTTTGTCGTGCAAATGGAGCACTGGAGCCGGGCCACGTATCGGGTGTGTTAGGGACTACCCGGCAGAACTTCAATGCAGGGCATTGGAGCAAGTCAACCTTTCGCCAAGGCTCACACCAGGTCCAGTTGGGGGATGGGGGCCCATTCCTTCCCCAAGGCCCAGCCCAAAGATTCATCTCTCACCAAGGCTTGCCTACATGGGACTCCCCAGCCCATCTCGCCTTCCTATATGAGGGCCCATTCCTTCCCCAAGGCCCAGCCCAAAGGTCGCTCATTAATGTTATATATTATTGGGTCATGGGCTTGGGTCTCTAAGGGCCCATCTCGTGCCCTAATTCTTCACTCAAGAGAGACGAGGAGTTCTTCTTTATTAATTTTTTATTCTTTGGATGTTTTTTTTTTTTTTTTATGGGGATAACAAAGAAATTTTGCCCTTCTAATGTTCCATTTTTACTTTTATTTTTTTGTTCCATTTTTTTTATTAGGCTTTTAACCCATTCTTTCAATCTTTGTTACAGAACTCTTATTGTAATGTAACTCTTGCTATTCTTTTTCTTATGTAATGACAGTAATGTGTCAAGGACTGCTTTTTCTTTTTAAAGGAAAGTAATTTATCACTAATTTCCTTTTGAAGTAGCTGATGTTATGGAAGTCAAGCACAATAGGATAGGTAGTTCTCTTCTCTTCTATTTTTATGGAATAAAGTTGATGGATCTTATATGATGATCCTCGACGTTGTATGGTATGAAATCATTTCTTTCAAAAAAGAAAGGACCGAGTTTGCCTCCACCCACTGTGAATGGGATCCCATTCACCACGGGGCGGGAAAGGGTCTGAAAGGGTATCGAGAGGGTATTTTGAAACGTACTAAAACCTTAGGAAGGGTTTTGCTTAGTTGGCAATTACCAACACTTCACAATTAAGAGGTCATGAGTTCAACTCTCCTTAGGCCCTAACTATCCATAGGATCGACAATGTGGCCATAATAATAAAATCAAGCCTCAAACCCAACTTATCCGTGTGAGGGAGTGGGCCATGGTCTTTGGATAATGGGCTCAGGTATTCAACTCAAGATAATTAAGCCCAGCCTCTTTTTCCGTTTTGTTGAAATCATCCTTCCATACAGAAGGTACGTTTGTCGGTCTATAAATTGTCCTTTATTGACAACCAACTACACAATCATTCTTTCAAGAATGGCGACAAAAAAGGTGATTTTTTTTGTCATTTACTATAAAAGACAATCTCTTCAATTACCATGATGTGATTCTATGATTAGATTATTTACTCCCATGGAATGAAATTGATTTTTTTTTTGGGAAAATTACATGATTAGTTACTTTTGGGTTTCCATTTACAAAACTGTCCACCCTATGTTTGAATTAACAAAAATAGACAAAAACAAGTTAAGGCTTACAAAAGTGGACCAAATAATATCTCCCCCTTCCACACTTACATTTTTTAGAAATTTTTAGCCCTGTCATTGCCTTCTCGCCCAGGCATCCTCCATTCCCTACAACCCTACCCTTGTCCAACCACTGCCATTCTCTGCTACCCCAAGTAACAGAGAAAAAAAAAGAGATTTTTTCAGAAGGGAACTGCCGAGAAAGGAAGGAGAGTCACTGTTTTGTCTAGTTTTGTAAAACTAAACTTGTTTTTGTCTATTTTTGTTAACTCAAACATAGGGTGGATAGTTTTGTAAATGAAAACCCAAAAGTAGCTAATCATGTAATATTCCCTTTTGTTTCCTACAATCAAAATGTCAGATAAATATCATGGCTTAAGAGATTCTCTCTTCACCATAAATAAAGAAAAACTTGATCCTAACAAATGTATCTTATGAGTATGGGGTCACATATAGGACTGTGAGTAGGGGACTGAGACAAAAGTGTGGAACACAAGTTTGTAGCTGTCCACAAAAAATTATTTGGCCAAACCTTTCTTGTCTAAGCTATCTTCCCTTTCCAAAATTCAAGGATTGATTGCCACAATGGAAGCAACCTTGTGGGGTGATTGGGGTCCAAAGTATACTGATAGCGTTTGAAAGAATATATTCTTTCCAATTTTACCAATGACAATAATTTTTTATAGGACTAAGCTGTTAGTTCATTCATGGATCACCTAGACCCTGCCCAAAAAGGAAAGGAGATAAGGGTTATAATTGAAAATTAGCAATAATCATGGTTTTAAAAAATGGTATCGGATAAGGGTATGGCCTGTGGTCAATATCAATACTTGTCTGATCTTGTATCGTGGAATGGTTCTAGCAGGGGATAAATCTGTCTAAAATATGATTGTCTAATCAAAATCAAGAGTAAAACCATCCAATCCGACCTGATAAGACTGATCCGTATCGGTATCAGTATTGGTATTAATCCATTTTAATAGATCATGTTTATAATTGGTTGTTAAGGAGTATTATTATTATTATTTGGATATAAAGGAAATAACATTGCTAAATGTAGCAACTATTATTGATGATGTGAAGTGACTCTCTATTTCTTTTATTTTGATTTCTATTCAGTGTATTTCATAGGCTATGATGTTGTAGTAGATGCCCTGGCCTAGAAGACCCTATCTAGTGCCTATCATGTGTCTGAAAAATTGGCCTTCTTCTCTGTCTATCACCAGACTAACAATCTCTCTCACTTAGGGTTTCAAAAACCCTAATTTCATAATTCATGAGAGGGAGAGGGGGAGGGGGGACTGCTAAAATCGTTAGCCTCGTCCCCTCCTCTCTATTTATAGACTAGGTTAGCCACTTATTATGGGCTACCTTGTTGAGGCAATTTGAGATTCTCAATCGCCGTATGATTTAGTTTGGTGAATCCCTTTAATGAAAAGTGTCATTGTCAATCTATAAGATGATAAATTTCCTTGTCAATAGCTAGTGTCCTTGTTGCTACATTAGTAGGAAGAGGTAGGATCCCATTGGGATTATGTATGGTACTTGTAAAATATTAATAGTTAAGTTAATACCATTATCTTCCCAAACAATTCACAATATAATCCTGTTAATTGCATATTAGTCCCTCCATTAAAATAATATCACATAATGGATTATAGGATATGTAATTATATTATTACCAAACCCTAATCAATCAAACATGTCAATGCAGAGATTCTGTGTCAATGATTGGACGAAAGCATTTTATTAAATTATATAATAGAATAATATTATTGATAAATAATATTAATTTTTAAAACAATTTGCAAACACTTTACAAAAATGTTACCGGATCCAGATTTATGTCCAATCACACATAAACTTTCTTTCTCCTCGATATTTCCCAAAGGGCAATGGATTCCGTGTTGAGCGACTTTTTTTCGTTCACGATCAAACACCATGAATTTAGTTACTGATTTATAATTTGGAAAAGACATCAATTATTGGTAGTCAAAATCCACGATGCCTAACCACAACGATAAGGATCTCTCAAGTCAAGGGATAGATCAAATTGTATAAATGAGAATCTTCTTACTTATCAATTGTCGGAAACACATGCAAGATTCTTGCATGATCCTATACAATGCACACATTGTATGGCACTCACACCCGTGTCTTGGAATCTACATTCTAAAGAACGAACAAGATGCCTACTCATATCCCTAGTCGAGTACGCTTTAGATGAAAACCTAAGGACAACCATAATTCGTTAATATTCAAGAAAAGTAAATGAAATCAATATAAAATATAAATTTTAAGTTTTATGGACACATATCCAACAACTTGATCGAGCTCCTCTATCGCTAGGGGTGTCAATTGGTCCGGTTTCTTAACTGTTCCAACCCTAAGGGGTCAAGACCAGAACCGGATCATTAAGCTAATCTGTTCCAAACTTGAGATCTAGGACCATTAACTAATGGGTGGGCTGGTTCTAGTAATTTACTCTATTAATTAAAACCAAACAAGAACTAATATAGACTAGTTCTTTGATTTGTTAAAAACAAAAGTGAAGCATATCTCATGTGATTGAAATTAGTGTCTTATTATAATATTATTAAATATATGTAGCATATGTTAAGAAAACTAATGGGTGGGCCGGTTTCGGTTTCTAAATGGTTCCAAATAATTCATTTTTTTTAAAAAAATTCCCCAGCATATGCTACATATATTTAATAATATTATAATAAGACACTAATTTCAATCACGTACATGAGATATGTTTCACTTTTTTTTTTTCTCAAATCAAAGAACTGGTCTATATCGTACCCAAAAAGAAAAAAAAAAAGAACTAGCCTATATTACCTCTTGTTTTGTATTAACTAATAGAGTAAATTACTTAGACCTCCTCTAACCAAACTACAACTCTGGGAAACGACTCAGACTTCCAAATGATCACGCTCTTATCTATCACATATGCACCACACTCAGCTATGCCAACTCAATCCGCACCGTTCAAATGGGAGCTTGTCCATGTGGTGAGCTCGCGTGGGTGCCACGCCAAAAGATGTCTGACACACCTCTGAGCTGTAGAGGAGCCAGACCCCTAGACTTTCACTAGACCAAATGGTCTCGCCGCCTGCCACTGAGCCAGAAGCTCATCCCCACCAATTTGTTTGTCTAGGTTCATATGGTTGTAATTGGTGAAGCCTGATTTTTTGTCCAGAATGTGTGGTTGAGATCTTCGGAGGGTCATTTTAGCCTCGAAACGATTTCGGATTATCGAAAACTGACGAACATCCCCGCCAAGAGCTGGGAGTTGTGTTGGGCTCGTCGAGATTTTTGAAACGGTATATTATGGGATATACGTTATGTTTTGATCCGACCCTGTCCGATTTGACAATTTCTAGGTCCAAGGGTATTCAATCTTGTACTTCATTGGGTTAGGGTTTTTCTATATAATGTTCTTATCTCCGAGAGGACTGTAAGAGAGGTTTTGTAACATTTCCAGATAATAGTGAAATTCGTTCTATTGATCGACCGTGGATGTAGCTTCCCATCTTAGAGGTGAACCACGTAAATTTCTGGTATTGTGTGTTGCTTGTTCTTTTTTGTTTTTGTTTATCTTCTGCAAATCGCCATTCTGGGCGTTGTTTTCTTAACAATGGTTTCATAAAGCAAATGATAACAGTAAAAGAGTGTAATTAACCAAGTGATGATATAAGAATTGTAACATATATAAAAGACTCAAAGTTACTTCTCAGGACAGCTTTGTTCGTTCTGCACATGAGAAGTTAGGTATAAAGATTCTATGTTTTTATTGTATGGGACGACATGATCATGATTTGCACGAGGCTATTAATTCGGTAGAGTTAGCTTATTATTATCAGAATTCCATTAATCTGAATTCTCAACCAACTGATCGAATCTTTTTTTCTTTTATCTTTTGTCAAACTCACAATAATGAAGAGAGCTTTTTAACAGCCGGAATCCGTAAGATTCTATTCCTTTTTTAATTATTTTGTTTGGATTTACATACTCAACCATGTGCAGCCAAAAACAGCTCCTTTAGATTTAGATTTAGATTTAGATTTAAATTTACTAAAGTATTTTAATTTAAGCATGGGACACGTGTCACAAAACATTTGGACACTTTCTTGATTTACCCCCTTAATGGATAATTTTTTTAGTATTCAAAACAAATACCCAAGTACATATATGAACTAAAAACTAAAAATGTCACGATTACATTAATATAAAGGAGAGGGTTCCCACATGGTGACTGGTGGTGTAGAAAATGATATCATTCACCTGAAAACCACGTGGTGGTCGGAGGGGAAGAGGTGATAATAAAAAAAATCCATGTGAGAGAATAATAGTACGTATTTTCGTGTCGTGGGAAACTTTATTCTCTTTTAGCAATTAGTATGAATTAGACAATTTCATTTATTTGCAAAGAGCCAAAGGCCCACAAAGATGGTATCCTATACGTAATTCTCTGCCTTCTCATGCATGCATTCAACAGAGATTTGATTGCTCCTCGATTATTTTCTTTGGTTCATTGTGACAATGACAGTTTTGCCCTCCTTCATACAATAGGGGTGCGTCCTTTTTGTACCTTATGGTCATGCCAATGATTCTTTACCCTTTACATGTAACTCTTATTGCCCATGCAATTTGGAATCCTCATTTTGGTCAACCGGCCGTGGAAGCCTTTCTTCGAGGGGTCGTTCAGGTTTTTGCTATTTTTATTCGCTCATTTTCTTCTTTTTTCTTCTGCGTTTTTTTCTCTTCAGAATCCAAAGTTTTGAATTCTGTATTTTCCCCATCAAATTCCTAAAAATTAGCCTCTTCATTCTGGAGATCTTATATGTTCCACGTAGGGTGATGAGTTGATGCAATTTTAGTGTAACCACACTTGGTTACCTATTCTGAAATCTGAAGGTTTATTTCTCATAAAAGAAAAAATTCCAAGGTTTAACTTTGATTTAAAGGTATATCTATGTGGATGCTAAAATTAAATAAAGGTTAAGTTAGGGTACGGGCTGTAATTTCCAACTTTGGATCCTTTATAGGCTATTGTAAAGGTAAAAAAGGGGTAAATTACACGTCACCCTTTGGTTTTCAAATGAAACTCAAATCATCCCCTAGTTTTTGAAAATACTCTAATCACCCCCTGTATTAGACCCCGATATGACAAATTAGTCTCTACCATTAGTTTTATGCTGTTAACTGATGATGTCAGCCAGTTATATAAAGTTAAATCCCTAAGCTTCCATTGACATCAAAACATAGATTTTGAAGGGTAGTATTGTAAATTTAATTCTAATGTTTTAGTATAAGGGTAAATTAGTCTATTCACACAAATAACTAACAGCAGATTAACAACGTTACTGTAGAGGGGGACGGATGAGTATTTTCAAAAAATCAGGTGGTGATTTGAGTTTTGTTTGAAAACCAGGAGGTGACATGTAATTTACCCTTTAAAAAAAATAACTCTTATAGCATAAGTGAGGTAGGGAGGTAGGAAGAGAAGTAGTGATGGGAAGGGACAGAGATCTAGAAGGGGAAAGATCGATAGAGAATTGAAAGGCATGGGGTTGGAGAGAGAGATAGAAAACTCAATGGTTAGCTTGAATTAATTATTATAATTTTCATTTAATATATAATATTTATATTAAATATATAAATATTAGTGCTAAAACTTATTCTTCCCATTTTTGTGTAAAATAAAATAACATACAAATTAAAAATAGGGCCAAATCTAGCCGTGGGGATCCCAAGCTGGGCCTCGATTCTCCAAAATCCAGCCCATCTTGGCCTGGTTGCACCCTGGCTCTAATGCAAAATACCATAGGTCTAGCCTTAGTTAATGTCCATGTGTGTTCATATGTTCTTGCGGGGTGGGGAGAAAATAACAGCTTATAATCATATGTGAAAGAGCGTTGTTGGCCAATGGGATTGTGTGTGCAAGCATCGTCCTGGATGGTATTTCCTCATTTCCATGGAGGTAGTTCAATACTTTCACATTCTTTTGTGTCTAGGTGCAGGAACCATGTGAGTCACATGACCAAGTAGGATTATGAATTTTGATCTTTCAAAAAGTTAAAACAAAGGTTACGTTTGGTTGGAAGGGGAATTAAAGGGAAGGGAAGTGAAATTTTTATACTTAAAAAATAACTTTTGTAATCATTACTCCATGTGACTACATCACTAATACTAATCATACCATATTTAGTTATTAAATTTTACTTTACGTTGCATACATTTTCCTTTGGTTTAAAATGTAAAATAAAAATTACACGTAAAATGTATCATTACTAAATATGATAAAAAATTTAAGTAATTTATACAATCACATGAGATAATGATTACAAAAGTTTCGTTTTTTAAATATAAAAATTTTTCTTCCCTTTCTTTTAATTCCCCTTGCAACCAAACGAAGCCAAAATTCTAAGTTCAAAAGTATTAACTTTTAAGTAATCCCAATATTATATGTTCTAACTTGAGTGTGACTATTAATAAACCCCAAATCTCCCACAGTTAACCCCCACAGACCATGGGGGACCTCCCCCAAGGTCTGTTGCGAACATAGAGAAAGAATAACAATGTTTGTCCCTCAACTGGTCCAAATCTGTCAATTATTTGTCCAGTATTTTGGACATTAAGTACCAACCACTGTTCCTGAAAGTGACCCAACATTTGTTTGCTAGGTGTGCATAATAGAAGCCTCAAATTTTGAAGTCCAAATTAATTTAGACTTTTCTGTTATTTTGATTGTCAACTATCCATTAATAGATTTAGAAAATAATAACAAAGAAAATAGATGGGTTCCAGGTCCTTAGAAACCCATTATTTCTTCTTAATTTTCAGCACTGGAATGCCTTCATCATATATGGTTGATTTCGACCCTAAACCAAACTCACTAAAGAGTTCCTGAAAGTTCTAATTAAGTCAGGTGCAAGTATAACCTGAAGCCATTGAATATTGAAGAAGAGAGAAGAAATCAAAGATGACGGTAAATATATAAGATCGAGTTTTCCTCCACCCACGGTGAATGAGACTCTTTTCACCGCAGATCGAAAGACGGTAGAAAAAGTTATTGGGAGGGCATTTTGGGAACTTACAAAAACCCTATGGAAAAGTATAGTACATTCATTTAGGGTCTTAAATGCTCTATCCCTGATACCCTCTGCACATCATCTGAATCGCTTGGTCAAGAAATTCTCCTTTAATCGTGGGTGAAGACAAACTGCCTCCTATATATTCATTACAGTTTCCATACTCGCATCTTTGAATAATTTTCTTTAAAGTTCAACAGCCATTTACCTATGTGACCAGATGATGTGGTAATCTAAGCCATTGGTTAGATTGGATCAGCCATGTGTTAATTCTAAATGTTTTGGTGGAGAGAAAAAGGTAGAATGAAATACAATTTTTCTATTTCAAAATGAAACAAGTATATATGAATGATAAAAAGATTTGCATGCCGTCTGTGTGCAAATTCTTTTGCATGTCCTCTTGCAAAAAGTTTGGGTCACATAATCTCTCTCTCCTCCAAATATCCCTATTTACGATTCATAGTTTGGGCTATTATATGTCTGAATTAATACTTAGACATCATGGAAAATCCTCTCCCATTATGAAATATTCATAAAAAAAAAGTATGGTACAGAGATATCTACAACTCTAGAGTGCAATTTCCCACCAATGAGTGGGTGGGTGATCGAATCGTCCTATAGAACGTTTTATACAGAGAGAGAGAGAGAGAGAGAGAGAGAGAGAGTGGGGGGGTCTATAGATGGAATGTGAGAGGCATACACATAAATCTGAACACTGCCATCGTGGGATTCTTTTCCAATTGACATATATGAACTATCTCTTGTCGGTTGATACTTGCCAACCACTTGTTTTTTTTTTTTTTTTGGTAAAGGGAAATCTTATTCACAAGCAAGTGTGAGGCTCAAAGCCAAAAAAATACATGATTCCTTAAGCCAAGGAGTAGTTTGGCCATAATGTCTTACACTGCATAGATAGGGCCTTCCTAGCTAGAGAGTCCGCAACAGCATTTGCTTCTCTAGGGACAAACAAACTTACAAGATGCCAAGAAAGAAGACAAAAACCTAATGTCTTCAACCACTGGTTGGACCATTGATGGACCGGATCTGGCTGGCACCACTTTTGTTGAAGTGGCTGGCTTACAACAAAAGTGGTGCCAGCCACTTTTGTTGTAAATGCATGCATAGGCTATGAGTTGACGTGGATGAGAAATCATAATTAATCCAGCCACTTTTGTTGTTGGAAATATAGCCTTCGGTTCCTCTGTACCTACCAATAGGTGAACGTACATGTGATGTGAGAGCCAATCACTTGTCCTATTTTTATCATTTACAAGGGGAGGAGGGGTTTCTATGGAAACAAAAATAATGTGTGATTGGCTCTCACATGTATGTGGAGATGATCCATTCTCAGAAATGTATGCATGGGCCATGAGTTGACGTGGATGAAAAATCATAATTAATCTAAACAATTGGATCGTATCTACCATATCAGCTCTCCACGTGTGATGTTATATACAGTAGTTGGAAGACAATTGCTAGTGTAGTTGGTATATATGAAAAAATGTTCTTTGTGTGTGTGTGTGTGGGGGGGGGGGATGATCGTCGGGCCCCTTGAAAGGCGGAAATCCTGCTCTTGAGGTGCTATCATGAGCACTCTCATTGGCTGCCACACACATGTGGCCCTTGCGCTCCCCCACAGAGAATGCTCCCCCTATATATATAGGGAAAAAGAAAGCTACCTAGGCACGTGCGATGTGTACGATGTGCTGCCACTATACCCAAACATAGAGGTGGGTGAAATGACTACCACACACCCGTAGAAAGGTGGGTTTTCTTGGGGGAGGTGATCATTTCGCTCACCCCTATGTCTAGGAGCGAAGGCAACATACCACACACGCCCAAGAAACGTTCTTTTTACCCTGAATTAAATAAATTTCTGGGAATAAGACAAGGAGCGATCAAAAGAAGGTTACCACAAATACTCACCAACCCTTAGGTAAATTCTTGACTTTGAGAATGAATGGTGGTAGATTCGTTCAGCTTTCAAAGGAAAGTCTTGTTGTGATTATATAGGGAATATGGTATTCTATGCAATGATGTACCATGTGTGATAATGTGGTACAAGAGGAATCTTAGAAGATGGACAAGTAAGTCTAAGACGACGTACCAACAGATATGGGGCCATTGCTTTTGATATTAGGGGAAAGCTTAGTTCATATGTCCCCTCTATCCCTACAATTGTAGGAATTGTCATATTGTTGCATTTCCAAATTTTTATCCAATGCAGCTACTGCACGGTGCAGTACTGCATCGTGCGGCGACTGCAGAGGCCATGTGCACCATGTGGGGCCCGTTGTGCCACATGGTCTCTGCTGTACTGCATCGTGCAATTACAAGAGAGGATAACGATTCCCCCCCCCCCTCCAAAAAAAAACCTAATGGCTTGTCTAATTGTAGGCCACTGGTTCCCCCCCCCCCCCCCCATTTTCTTCCTTCTTACTCTTGTTCTCCTACGGGTGTCATTGTATTCTTTGTTCTTTGTTTTTTTTTTTATGGAATATTCTTTGTTCTTTGTTGAATACATTATGGGGGAGCATTCTTTGTGTGGGGGAGTGTAGGGACCAGATTTTTTATCCGTCCCTGACTGGTGCGGTTCTTTAGTGCCTCTCACAAGAGGAGGGTGGACCTGTCCGTGCATGCTGGTTTTACGTGCGTCATGTGTCCCTAAGAATGTACAAACCTATAGGACTCAACAAACCCATTAAAAGGCAAAGGAACTTCTCTGAGAGCCTTCACAGACCTTACCACCAAGTCTGATTGGGCACATCATTTGCTGCTGATGTTGCTGGTACACTACCTTCATTAAATTTACATTACTCTCCGTCGTTACAAACTGTCTGATCTCCCAGACAGAGAAAAAGAGAGAGAGAAAATATGGGTCGTCACTCATGCTGCAACAGACAACAGGTGAGGAGGGGACTGTGGTCACCTGAGGAAGATGAGAAACTCATTAATTACATTTCCACTTATGGCCATGGTTGCTGGAGCTCAGTTCCCAAGCTTGCAGGTAAAACTAAAATCCAGATCCTCTAGGGGCGCGTAGCAGCCTGAGGTGCACAGACTGAGCCGCATGCGCAAAGACCGTCTTACCGCTGCCTAAATGTCTTGTTCGAGCAGGGGTAAGGTGGTCATTGTGCATGCGGCCCAGTCTGCACCGCACAGACTGCTATGGGCGCGCAGCTGCGCCGTAGACGATCTGAATTGAAAATCTCAAGATAATTGCACAACTTCTCTCTCTGTCTCTCATTAATATCTTTTCTTTTATTGGTGCAGGGTTGCAAAGATGTGGAAAGAGTTGCAGACTAAGATGGATTAATTACCTTAGACCTGACTTAAAACGAGGCAACTTCTCTCTGGAAGAGGTTTCCCTTATCATTAAACTCCATAGAGTTCTTGGTAACAGGTAACCAATTAACCCAAATATACTACTACTTACTACTTACTTACTTAGACTAGTACCTTAATTAATAGAAGTAATTAATTAAACTACGTACGTACAGATGGTCTCAGATAGCCAAGCACTTGCCAGGAAGAACTGATAATGAAGTGAAGAACTTTTGGAACTCAAGCATAAAGAAGAATCTCTTCTCTCATGCTGTTTCTGAACTAGCTGCTGCCACCATTAATCATCCTGCAGATATCTCCAACCATCAATATTATTCAGGTTTCAACCAGACTGAAGCATTATTGCCAATGACTACTACTACTCTCAACCCTAATAATAACTTCCTCATCAATACCCAACAACAACAACAACAACAATATTTTCTTCAACTTCCCAATCCTGAAGAAGTTGATTCTATTGGAATGACACCCACAATGCTGCAGAATGTAACTCCTTATTGTGACCCAATATGGTCGTCTTTCATCAATTATCAACCTTTACAGACTCAGGAGGTGATGCCTGAGATGCCAAAGCTGTGCGAGATGTTGGACATGGACATGGACATGGATGAATGTACTACTGGTTTGTTATCATTATCATCATCATCATCATCTTCTTCTTCTGAAGTTGATCATCACCCAATAACTACTACGGCTAGCCTTCCAATAAGTTTGATATCTGAGTCATCGTCTTATCCATATGTACCAACCCCCAATCAAATGGAATATATTAATGTAGCGACTGCTCTCATGCCATCATCCTCGTCCTCTTATGTACCATTATGTGGGCATGCATCTTGGTATGGACCCTAATCTGCAACCTTCTGCAACCTGGTATTACTCCATAGACCTAATTGTTGGCTTGGGTTGGTACGTACTTGGTATTTTGTTCTCTCTCAGCTGTACGTTGGTGGGTCCCTCCCTCACATGGACCCCATATATATTTGGAGGCTACATATATAGCCATTTAGGCTTTCTTGTTTCTTCTATAATAAGTTGCTGAAGCTGCAGACATGTCATGCATAGTCCCGTGCTTGCTTTCCTCTATGTAATTCACAGTATTACTCCAGTTGTCTTCAGTGCTTGAAGTTGGTAATAAATTTCGAGTTCATCATGGTTCTTATTATTATTATTTTTTAAATTTTATTATTGAATATTATCTTGAATTTAGTGGATTTTTTTTGAGTGATTTTGTTTCATCAATTCAACAAAAGAACTAGGGGTGTCAAAAAAACCTGGCCATCCAAGCCCGCCCTTAGTCTGGATCGGGCCTAGGTTGAGGTATATATATATATACTAGTAAATATGCACATGTGAGCATTTGTTATATGGCACAGAGAGAGAGAGAGAGAGAGAGAGAGACTAGTAAATATGCACATGTGAGCATTTGTTATATGGCACAGAGAGAGAGAGAGAGAGAGAGAGAGACTAGTAAATATGCACATGTGAGCATTTGTTATATGGCACAGAGAGAGAGAGAGAGAGAGAGAGAGAGAGAGGAATGCAATGAACCACCACATGAGAGAAAGAGAATATGTGTGTGTATGAAAGAGAGAAAGAGAGGGATATTCCGTAGACCTAATAATTATTAGCTTGGGTTGGTACGTACTTGGTATTTTGTTCTCTCTCAGCTGTACGTTGCTGTGCAAATTTGTACGTGTATGGTCTCATTAAATGGAGTATTATTAAAAGGACATGCATGGATTCCGATTGATATATAGAATGGGTTCCTCCCTCACATGGACCCCATATATATTTGGAGGCTACATATATAGCCATTTAGGCTTTCTTGTTTCTTCTATAATAAGTTGCTAAAGCTGCCGACATGTCATGCATAGTCCCGTGCTTGCTTTCCTCTATGTAATTCACAGTATTACTCCAGTTGTCTTCACTGCTTGTAGTTGGTAATAAATTTCGAGTTCATCATGGTTCTGGGCATCCCTATTTTGAAAAAAAAAAAAAATTAAATGGACAAAGGCTATTACCAGCAATTTTGGTTGGTAAATAAAATGATTTACGGATTTCGTACTGTTATAAACTTTGGAATGTCAATTAAAACCTTTTGTAACATTAATGCAGTAATTATCTTTAATGGTTTATACCCGACATCCACAAACGTCGATTTCAAGGTTGTTTTGGGATGGTTTCTTTACATCCAGTTTAAACTTTAAAGTTGATTAAGGGACTAATCAAGAACAAAAGGTGCTGAGAGAAAGAGACAAACAACCAATAAACGTGTCTTAAATAGATACTTAGCGTGATTTTAACTCTTCTCTTTAGCTTTTTTGAATGGAAACAAACAGGACTTAAAGAAATATTCTCTTACCTTTGCTCCTTCATTTCTGTGGGAGAAGAATTTTTATCCTCTCAAGTGTGGTGCACTGCTTAGTGCACCTTTAAAGTGCATCCGACGATGAACAAGAACATATTCTTGGACTTTTATCCTCTCAAGTGCAGTGGCCACTGTCATATGCACTTTAAACGTGCACCGAGCAATGCACCACACTTGAGAGGATAAAAATCCGTGGCCCGTGGGAGAATGTAGACATGCAAATGGGCTTTGCATCCCTAGATGGGCTAGCAACCCTCTGCCTGAGTTGCTGATGATAGGTTGTATTATTGTATACATTTTATGAAAGAGCACTACAAGTCTAAAAGAGGGTACAAAGTACTAAGGCCAAGACTAGCCCAAACTCGTCTTCTGAATTCAGCCCACTTAGTTCAAATTCTTGTAGCGCTAGGTTAGCCAGGGCTTTCTTTGAACCCTGCCCAAACAAAATATGGACTGGCCCAAAGATACACAATGTAATAGCTTCTTATTTGGGACAGCCTAAGCCCAGCTTAGGCCTAGCCTAACTTAACTGAAATAAGCTGAATTTAGAGCAAGGCCCAGCCTAAGTTTGAATTGTTAAGAACGGACTTGGGCTGAGCTGTGATTAGCCCAGCCAAATGTGCAGTAAGACATTCAGGTTAGTACTCTTTTTAGACTAAAATAATATTGAGAGAAGTAGTGAGGAAAGACGTACATAGTTTATGTCTAGTAACAAGTACATCTTTGAATAGAATTGAATTGACTGGAGAAAAATAGAACATGTAGTTGACTCCATTTAGTTGAGATAAAACTGAGTTGAGTTGAGTTTTACTTGTCCTACCTAAGCCATATGCTCAACTCAAATCTCTTTTTTTTAGGCTAATTTAAGCTCAAGCCTACCTCATGATTGTCAAAAGAATCACATCATATGTAGAAGTGAGAAATCTAATCTTGAAAAAGGAAGAGGGTTCTCTAAACAATTGGCATAGGAGAGAGCACACCAATGAGGAGCGACATAATGGTTTTGTACATAGAGGGTCTAAGAGGTCATTTCACATGACGAGAGAGAGAGAGAGAGAGAGATTAGTGGGGGGAGGGGGGACTATCTGTGGCTTGCGAGGATAATTTCTCTCCACACCCATTAATTTTCGCCATATTGATAGCTGAGTTTGGTCTCCATGAACATGAGATAGGTAGCTTAATGCTAAATTGCTTTATGTGTTGATTTTTCTGATCCATCTCAACCATATTATCTTTCAAGTTTCATAATCAAATTGTCTTAGAATTAATTATTTTTTAATGTAGGCTCCAAGGAGGGTTGAACTCATGACCTCTTGGGGTAGAATTAATGTTTTCCTCAAAGCTTGTCACTACAAGTGTTTATACTAATATTAATGCATTAATAAATTACCTTAACCTAATAAAGAAATAAAATAAATAACCAAAGAATTTAGAAATGTTTCAAAAGGACCAAACAAGACTATAGAAACACAATGAATAATGTCTAGGAAATTAACAAATATGATGTTTCAACTATTAAATCCAAGGATATTCATTATAACTTGAGAAAAATGAAGGAGTTGGATTGTGCAAATAGTCTCCAACTCATACTTTTTTTTTGGTGAAAGTCTCCAACTCATATACATGACACCAAATATGTAATTGTATACCCAAAAAAAAAACAAAAAAGACACCAGATACATAATTAAGAGGATGAAAATGTTGATGATCTAGTCTGGGCTGCAAGGCGATGCACCACCGAAACCTTCATTCTCTCCTTAACCATATATACTGTTTTAAAACTTAACAAAAACTTATGAGGGAAGTTTTCATACACGGCCGTGTAAGCATGCACGATCGTGTCCCTTCTCACAAAAGTTGAAAAAGTAATAAATCCCCACCCATTAATTAATGCCTTGAAACTCCCACCCTCTCACATACACAGCTTACACAACCGTATATGAAAACTTTCCCCAAAACTTATAAACATCATATATACAATAAAGGAAAAATTATCCAAGGCCACTTGGATCAGCTTCCATCCTTGAATCACGAAACCAATTAAGGGTTCACTATCAATCCAAACTTCTCTCTCTCCCTCTCTTTATATATATATTTATACCTTCTTTGTTGGATCATGTTGATTTAGGACGCCCATGGGGGATTTGCCCCCGAAGAAAATTTCAAGAATTTATATAAAAGTAATTTAAAAAATTGATGCTCTTTGTTTTTCTTTACATTGGTAGTTCTTTATAAACAAAGAAGTGTGAGAGAGAAAGCTTGAAAACCGCATTCTCCATTACTAATGAAGACACTGTCATCTCACCATGGGCGTATATACTTCTTCTTTGTTTGTAAGTTGAGAGTGAAATAGTATACTATTGGCATATGTACCTTGCCGAACCATGGTTATCTTTGCATTGTGGTTGTTGGATTGTTCTTTCTTTTTGTTACATTTTGTTTTCTATGTGGTAAATAGATTTCAGTTTCTACATCAAAACACAATTTTTTTTATGAGAGAGGGTTCCCCATGATGCTAGTGTGGGGGGAATCTCTCATGTCACACCAATGGTGACACGGAGAATAGAATCATCCATATAGACCCGTATGTTATTGGGAAAATTTTCCCTTTTTCTAAATACATGTACTTATCAAAAATATTAAGAGACACGTTAACCTAGAGGCTAAACTGAGCTATATAATTTAATTTTTAATGTTTTTCTCACAAAGAAGCGGCAAAGAATCTTAAGATGTTGAATGTGACAACTTCTTTAGCATGGATCCTGCCTTAATAACCACATATTTCATCATATTAAACGAATATCATATGTAAATCAACTTTTGCCTTGTGAGTTTACTTTTTTTTTTTGGGTAAATCTTGTGGATTTACTAGATTAGGGTGAATCAGAATCGGTATTTTTTTGGGGTTTAATTACACTCTATGAAGATTAGAATAATTAATTGAAGAGAATGACAAAAGATGAAGATATTACTTGCAAGGAAGTAAGGAATATTAATTATAAATCATGCAATCAATTTAGTTCCCCAAAATATTATTAGCTACAAGAAGAAAGATATTGGTTTTATTAAATTTTGATGCTAATTAAGTGGCCTATTGTGAAAATAATTATTCGTTTTAGATACAAGAAGAACACCAAATGGTTTTATCTTTTGGTCAAAAGACTCAAAGTATATATAGATATGGATGTATAGAATTTTTTTTTTTTTGCTTTGCTTAAAGAGAAGACAAACACCTTTTTAGGGTTTAGGCAGGCTTGTCCAAAGAATAACCCATGTGGTCCACCCTTCCTTCTTCTTTTTTTTGATGAAGTGGTCCACCTATTTATACCTTGTGGTAAATATGATTTGATAATTATGACCATTGGATATGTAGAGGATGTCTAGATTAGCCATGTATTGAAATTTCATAAAATATCCTCTAGTATATTCATGTAAAAGAGAGGCAACATGTGAAGGAGAGTGGATCTTGAATGACTTCATATATTAATTGGGTCTTTTCACCTAATAGCTTAAGTTTTTGGGTTGGACACTTCAAGTTGACATCAAAGCATCAAATTCTAGTTCTAACTGGTCAGATAGACCGAACCTGATTGATAGAAAACAAACCTAATCAAAACGATCCCTTATTAATTATTAGTTCGATTTTGGGCTGGTCTGTTATGAAATCGATAGAAATTGAACCATACCAACCGAATCCAAAAACAACCAAAACGATTAGAAAAAAGAAGATAATAACAATGGCTTTTTTGCATTAAATTTTTTAGGTACATATGAAAGACTTGATGAAAGACTGAATAGAACCAAAATCGAAATCAAACTTTGACTTGATAGATTAATTTAAGGTCGATTCAATACCAAAACAAAACTAGATCGAACCGACCGATTGAAACCCTTATGTGATTGAGGGAGTAGTTTTAGAAATAATCCCTTGTCGATTAACTCATTGACCTTAGACCATAGTCCGAGAAATCGGTATCGGTATCGGTATCGATGGATACCAATACCGTTCTTGGGCAATGGATCAGTATGGACCAAGGATAAAAATGTAAAAAAAAAAAAAAAAAAAAATTTTGAAGAAAATAGAGGTAAATTTATCCAATCCATGCTGATGAACCAATGTAGAGCGTATCTGTCCAAGGGTAACAATGTAAAAAAAATGAATTTTTTTTTGAAGAAAATAGAGGTAAATTTGTCCAATCCATACTGATACAAACCAATCTAGATCGATATCGACCGATATTAAAACCCTGTTTTAGATACTTTTAGATCCATTAGTGGAAATTACAACATTAATAAGGAACGAACGTATTAGAGCTAATTTGAGAATTGCCCTGATCAATGATAAACTTTGAGAGAGTCATTTTGAGGTGTTTTGGTCACGTTCAACGGAGGCCTAGGGATGCCCCAGTAAGGAGTTATATGATCACAATTGAAAGAACTAAAAGAGCAAAGGATAGACCTAAAATGATCATAGGAGAAGTTATGAGAAAAGATATGCATAGTCTAGGTCTTGTTCCAAATTAGAAGACAAGAATCCATATAGTAGACCCATTTAACTGAGATTATGCTCACTTGCTGGGATTTATCATTTTCCTTTTGCTTCCTTTATTTTTCTCATCTGTCATCCATCTTGTTCTAACAGAATGTACATCACCAATTTGACATGGCACATGGTAGAACTGGAGCCCACCTAGAGAACCCACCAACCAAATGGGGCCGAGTAGGAATTTCGCTTCCCTAAAGAAAACGTAAGCGACAAAAAAGATCGTGACGGAATCAAGAACCCGGTGGTGGAAAGAAATGAACTGATTCCAGCTTTGCATAAAGATATGTATATGTATATATTTCTATACGACATTTGTTGCCGTAAGCCATGCTATCATCATCATATATGACTTTTTATTACACAACAATAAAAAATCGTAAATTTAGAATCTAAATATAATCATATCCATCAAACAAGAATCCTTTTTACTCCGAAGTTGGTTATTACAGTGGATCCCACCTTTTATTCCAATCCAACGGTGATTATACTTTAGATGCGATCTTAAGTGAGGCCCACCTCCGTCAGGTTCTCTGTGCCATCGTCTCTCATCAGCTCATGTCTGTAGCTAATGAGTGATGGGAGCTTTGGATACTTTTCCTCCACCCTTCCTTTCCCTCTGCTGACTTTCTTGAAGGCATCCAAGCGTCACTGTGAATCTATGGCTCTTTCTCTGTCCTAGTCTTTCTATCTTCTTTCTTCTCTGCGTTTTCGTGGTTGATCTCTGATATTCTCAACCTCTCTAATGGCGTTTTCACCAACCTAGCTTCTCTGGTGTACTATCGTTCTCTTTCGTTGCTCATGGAATCTCGTACGACCTTGTCCGACTCAAACGATAATAGTGGCAGCAGCAGCATCTGTTTCGTCTCCCAAACCGAGACACTCTCTTCAGAGACCTGCGCTGACGTCGCAGCCCTGAGACGCCTATCTGAAAACCTAGAATCCATATTCGGACCGGATTTCGAATTTTGGAGCGACGCGAAGATCGTCGTCGATGGGGACCGTCAAGTGCCCGTCCATCGCTGCATTTTATCGGCTCGAAGCCCCTTCTTTAGGAAATTCTTCAGTTCTCCCGATAGAGGAGTAGGCGAAAAGTTCGAATTGAAGGAATTGACTGAAGATTTCAAAGTGGGTTTTGATGCTTTGGTCGCTGTTTTAGGTTATCTGTATAGTGGTAAGGTTAAGCCCTTACCTAAAGATGTTTATGTATGCGTAGACGAAGATTGCTCGCATATTGGCTGCCGACCAGCGATCGATTTCATGGTTGAGGTGTTATATGCCTCTTTCACTTTCCAGATTTCCGAACTGGTGGCACTGTATCAGGTATAAGCAATTCTTAATTCCTTATTCATTTCTCTGTCTCTTCAAAGTTCTCATGTGTCTTTCTATGTCTAATGAGCTGCAAACTACACAGAAATGTGATTGTCGTTGAACTGACAGGCATTGACCTTGTCCATATATTACTAGCCCTCCCCTTTCAATATCAGTTCTGAAATTTTTTCTGTCCTCATAGTGCAAAACAAACACTTTTGTAAATAACGGACGCCTCTGATAGAAAACCGGGGAAGGTTTTTCTCCAGGTCTACCCCTCGCAATAGTTAAGAGTATTGAAGGAGATCCTAGAGGCTGCTACTTCTGTTTCAATGGAAATTATTCTACAGGAATTGTCTTCAAAGCAAAAAAGAAATCTTGTCGGATTAAAATTAACAGAAATTGTTCTACTGAAATGCAATAAAAGTTATTTTATTTTGTTCTTTCATGTTATTCTGCATGAAAAGTTCTTGTATCATGGAGGAGATGGAACTGTCATCGATTGATGACTTTATCCCCATCATATGGTTGGATTCTATTTTCAATCAACCATGCCCAAATATGCTTCCTTGTTACGTTTGAAACTTTAAAAAATTAAGAATTGTCGTGTAGTAGATTTGAATCCAGAATGAAATAGAACTGAGAAATGCACTAAAGAGCAAACAGACTCGGTCAGAAAGACACTTATATATTCACTAACTAAGACACTTTCTTCGTTGGGCGAACAAACTAATCAAGAAGAAGATAGAAAGAAGAAGAAGACGAGAGCTTGCTGAAATGACGAGATAAGGTGAACCGTGGAATCAACAGTTTCTTTTATTCGCTGAAAAACACACCGAAATAGACTTATTTCTAAGTATTTTCCTAGCTTCTATAATGTTTTACAATTCCAAATTAACATTTTTTGATAGTTGAACTGGGCCATCTTACTCTGTCCATTTATACTGACACCTTATTTTTAGATGCCATTATTTATTGTACATGAACAAATCTCTATTTTTTTTTTCCTTCCAACATACGATCTGGAAAGATGAATAAACGACCTTTTTTATTTGATTGCAGAGGCACCTGCTTGACATTCTTGACAAGGTAGCAATAGATGACTTATTGGTGATATTATCTGTTGCAAATATGTGTGACAAAGCTAGTGAGAGGTTGCGGAAGAAGTGTGCTGATATTGTAGTTAAGTCCGATATCGATATCATAACTCTTGAAAAAGCATTGCCCCATGATATTGTTAAGCAAATCATGGACTCACGTGAGGAACTTGGCTTACATGGGTCTGAAAGCAACAAGTTTCCAGATAAACATGTGAAGAGAATACATAGGGCCTTGGATTCTGATGATGTCGAATTAGTGAGGATGTTGCTGAAAGAGGGGCATACCACACTGGATGATGCATGTGCACTACACTATGCTGTAGCATATTGTGATGCCAAAACTACAACAGAACTCCTCGATCTTGGACTTTCTGATGTTAATAATTTGAATCCAAGGGGATACACTGTTCTACATGTTGCTGCAATGCGGAAAGAACCCAAGATTATAGTATCTCTTCTAACAAAAGGAGCACGACCATCTGATCTTACTCCTGATGGAAGAAAAGCACTTCAAATCTCGAAGAGGCTAACCAAATCTGTGGATTACAATAGATCTACTGAAGAAGGAAAAGCTTCTCCTAAGGATCGACTGTGCATAGAGATATTGGAGCAAGCAGAGAGAAGAGATCCAGTACTTGGAGAAGCTTCTGTTTCTCTTGCAATGGCAGGCGATGATCTACGAATGAAATTGTTATACCTTGAAAATAGAGGTGAGCTGTCACTATGGCTTCCATATATCTTTTCTTTAGCTCTGCATATCCCCTTGGTAGTCAGGTTTTAGATGATATCTGTGATTGCTGCCTGGAATTGTTTTAGTTTCAATCCCAATAATATTTGTATGGATAAGTTAGGCTTGAAAACAGATTAAGGCCATTTTAGGTAGGTATGAAATGATACCATTCCCAGGGTGAAGTTCAATAGATGTAGAATTAAGGTCATTTAAGGCATGCACAAAACGAAGAAGCCATTTCTAGGCTGAAGTTCTCCAAAGCAAGCACTTACAGAGCCTTTTCTAGGTCTGCTTGCTATTTTGAGCCACGTGGAGTGCCGATGTCACCTTTCATAGTAACCACTAAAGTAGATATGGGCTCTCTGATTGATCAATTTTCGAATTTCATGGCATAAAATGCATTTGATTTCCCCACCCCAATGGTTTCAGCTGTAAAACCATTTATTCTGCCACATGGCGAAATGCAATTCGACTGAAACTTTCAAATGAATGGAGAGTGATATGACAACCCGTACACAAAATTTGAGCACCAACTAAGCCACCACATGACAATTCTAGCCGCCTTAGAAAAGTTTCTTTAATCAGCCAACCTAGAGTGTTGGTACAATTTCTATTATTTATTCATATTCAGGTGATGAATGGAGATGAGTCCACGTTGGGTGAAAGTCATGTCCCATAAGATGCTATTGCGAACCCTATTGGGGCCACTTCGTTCCAGATGACAATCCTCAACTTTTAACTCTTTAATGAATTTGGTATTGAGGGACCCACACCCCAGCTCGTTCTAATCAAAAAAAAAAATTTCTGTAATATGTTTATGAAGTTCAGTGTAGCTCCAGTTCCAGGTCATTGGGGCATGTAGGAAAACATCTTTACTAGTCACTTTCATGTGTCTTGACTCTTGAAAGAAAGTCAAATTGGCCATACCAAAACAAACTTTGATTAACTGGTTTCCATTATAAGCATGCAATTTCAGATTGTGTGCTATTTAGAATTATTTGACAAGCCATTAATATTTGATGATAAAAAAATGTTTCCTTAAATGAATATAATTTTTTGTTTAAACAATAAATGCTTCTTTTAGGAATGTTAATTCAGTGCTTCTCACCAAGTACTAGGCATGTGAACATTGTATCTTTTCCTCACTGGTTTCATAGCAATTCAGATCATTTTAATATTGTTTACCGTCATGTGTTCTATTACATTCTTTTCATATTGAACATTTACATGAACTGAATGTTTAGAGGACTTGTGATGTGGGAATAAACTACTTGGACACCTAAATGCTTCAAATGTTTTAGATTAGCATGTCTGGCACATCATATGTCTAAGTTACATATACATTACAGCACCTCTTTAATTATAGAGAATGTCTGAATGACACCTCTATAGGCGTATTTAGTTCTTGACACCCTTTAATTGCCCCTTGTCTTATTCTCAAAAGGGTTTTCAAAACTAAGTTGGAACTTGGAAGTGATATATCATTATGTCATTATCAAAAGGTGTCATTGTCGGTGCCTTTTTACCAAAAGACAAAAAAGTAAGGTTACAAATTATTTGACACCTAGTGGGGTGTCAATAAGAAAATCACTTAATTGTATTTCATGAATTAGATATATGAAACAAGTGTTGATGTCTCATGGAGCCTTTTAAATGTTTCCCCTTAGATACCCTTATAAATTGAGCACTGAGCAGCATATTATTTAATTTTCCTTAGCATGTTATCTAGTCATAATTACAACAACAACAACTCAGCCTTATCCCAATTAAATGGGGTTGGCTACATGGATCCTTTCAAAACAATATAGGGAAAAACTGAGGTCCTCACAAAGAAAGGAAAAAAAAGAGTAATGCAGAATAAAAAGAAGAAATGAGATAAAAAAGTGCGAAATGGAAAATGAAAAAACAAAAGTAAGAGGAAAGAGGAGAGCCCCATAAAATCAGGAAAAATCCCAGCTACATGGTGTCGACAACGTGGATCCTTGCCCTCCAATAGGCAATAGGCTCTATCTGAGGTCATACTTGGCACAAGACCCAGACTATGCATGTCATTCACAACCTCATTTATGTTCATTTTAGGCCTGCCCCTAGCTTTTTTAGGTCCTTCAATCGGAATCTGATCACTCCTTACTAGGGCGTCCCTAGGCCTCCATTGCACATGGCTAAACCACCTCAGACGACATTCCCAAAGATTATCATTAATCGGGGCAACTCCCACATCAGCTCTAATACGTTCGTTCCTCACTTTATCCTTCCTAGTTTTGCCGCACATCCATCTGAACATCCGCATCTCCACAACACATATCTTCGCTATATGACACTTCTTAACTGCCCAACATTCCGCCTCATACATCGTAGCAGGTCGGACAACAGTCCTGTAAAACTTTTCTTTAAGCTTTAAAGGAATGTGTCAGTCACACAGTACTCTGTTCGCACCTCTCCACTACATCCATCCCACTTTAATTCGTTGTGAAGCATCATCATCTATGCCCCCTTCTTTGTGGATGATAGACCCTAGATATCTGAAATAGTCACTTAGTGGTGTCTCTCTCTCCTCAATTTTCACCATGCCATCATCCATCGTATTGTGACGGAAGTTGCACATCATATACTCCATCTTTGATCTACTAATCTTTAAGCCTCATGCTTCCAAGGTCAATCTCCACATCTCTAGCTTAGCGTTGATTCCTCCTGCTTTTGTCTCATCCACCAAAACGATATCATCGGCGAAGAGCATACACCACAGAACCTCGTCCTGGATGTGCTTGGTTAACTCATCCATGATAAGTACCAACAAATAAGGGCTTAGGGCTGATCCTTGATGTAACCCAACCGCAATTGGGAATTCCTTGCCCTGGCCTCCCACAGATCTCACACTAGTTACCACTAATTGTTTCATGTATTATACTATGAACTTTATCTCTTTCTATCTCATGTGACTCTGGTACATCTACTATATTTCCAATGAGCAACGAATACTAAAGCCTCTTACCCCTAAAAGGGCAGCCTAGGCTTTAGATCTTAATCATTCACTCCCACTCAATGATTTTCTGAACCAGATTCCTGTTTGTTGTTTGCCATTCCTTTTTCCTCACTATCATTCGGATTGTGTCAAGTTTCTATTTGATGCTTAAAGTGATGTCAGGTTTTTAAACCAGTCTTTTTGTGATCCAGGTTCGCATGTGCCCGCCAGTTTCCTCAAACAAGCTCCATTACTAAAAGTAATTATTTCATATCAACTTTTAGGGGGGCTTCTAGAATTGGTTTTGCCATAATCCCCCACTAGGTTCATGTAACTCCCTTGAAAAGTACCCTCTTCATTTCTGGAGAATGGATAGCTTGTAATCGATGCATGCCTCTCAAAACTGCAAATCCCATTTGATGTCTACATGGGAAATACCTTCATATCTGGAAAATGTATGCTTAGGTAATTGAGTTGGATGGCTTGATAGCTCCTCCATATCATACTAAATTATTGGGGAAAACAATATTGAATGTGACAGGCATTCTTATATTTCAAAATAAATTTTCAGTATTCACCTTATTATCTGGTTTCCTTTAACTGGATTCCTGTTTAGTTCAGTTGTTATATACTTTATTTTGTGTTGTTAATTTAGTATAATTTTAGGGTTCTAATGTAGTTTTAGATTGTTGTTTCTCTTTTTTTTCCGTTAGAGCTCCAGTTACTCCATGGATATGCTCTCTCTCTTCTCCCCACCCCGCAAACCATGCATTTTTCTATTCTTACTTTTCTCCTTTCCATACTGAAGAATTGATGGCCATTCTGCCCTATTATTTGAGGTCCTCGTGCATTTTACTCAGGATCACACTGCATCTTACTGAGCAGATCATTATTCCATTTGAGATTTAGTTTAATTATATCAATTTCAATTTCGAAAAACTGCTGCCCAATTCCCTACCCACCCACCCACTGAGAAGAAAGCTTTTGTTTATATCATTGTTTATGAAGTTACAATGATCCTCCTCAGTGAAGAAACTTGGGAATGTATCAGGGATACTGATATTGGAAATGCTTACTGATAGTTGCCGAGGCAAGTATGGAGAGTTGATCTTATTTGTGATGTTGTACAATCAAAATAGCTTTAATAGGTTCCTTTCCCTAGGTTTGTGGAATTTCAGTGGCTTTTAGTTATGTGGAGCATTGTTCTAGTTTTATTTATTTATTTATTTGATGAGAGAAACATTGTTCTAGTTGATACTATAGTTTTTTTTTCTTTTATCCCTTTATATTAGTCTGAGATTTCTATTGTTTACATGATTATGATTCTTTGTATTTCTTTTCAGTTGGTCTGGCAAAACTTTTGTTCCCCATGGAAGCAAAAGTTGCAATGGACATTGCTCAAGTGGATGGCACTCTTGAGTTCCCATTAACTATACATTCGAGGAATGCACCTGGTGGCCAGAGGACTGTGGACTTAAATGAAGCACCTTTCAGAATTGAAGAACAGCACCTAAATAGGATGAAAGCACTCTCCAAAACAGGTACATGTGCAGTTTATGCCTTGTCCACTTGGCAGTCACAGGTTTTCTTTTTCTTCCCTTTGTTACATGGGTTCTGAATGAGCATGCATCAAAGAGTCTGATCCACCCGACTCCCAAAACATATGATACAGGAACAGCTAATGTGTCCAAATACTGTTTATGGGACTTCATGAGGTCTTCTCTGATTATTTGTACAGGGCTTAACGATAAAGGAATGTTCCTTTCTAAATACATGGGCATAATTGTAAAGAATATAAAGTTTGAGGAGAAATTTTTTTGAAGTTTATATGCAAAAATATCCAAGTGGAAACGATTACTCTAGAGTATCTCATTTGAGATTGAGGCGGTTTCGAATATTGAGGTTGGATTGATGGATCAGTTTTTCTGGATCTCCAATACTTGCTGACACCTCATAGGCTCATACAATGAGCCAGAGATTGGGCTGGATCTGCTGATCTTTAGCATTTTGAGTTCTTGGATGACCTGGTGGTCAAGCTGGAGTTAGGTTTAAACTTTGTAGGAACTGTAAGAAGATGAACTAGTTACCTGGTAGATTTGGCCCCATCTCATCCTTTCTTCTTCGTCTTCAACTCCTGCTGCTCCTCCTTTTCCTTGAGGCCCATGGAGAACCAAAGACAGATGAGATGAATCAGACAAGCTTTCTGAACCTCGTTCTCCTCCTCTTTTTCTCCCTACCTCCTTTTTAAATTTTGGAAAAATTGGAACCCCCAAAACCTCTCTCTCTCTCTCTCTCTCTCTCTCTCTATCTATCTATCTATCTATCTATATTGGAAGCAAACAGTAGTCTGAGTGATGAGAGATCAAACACAGATCCCATACCCCTATTCAGTACCCTTATGTTGACACTGGTGCTTCAGGGTAAATAGCTGTGTCTGTAGCTGAGTTTCTTCCTCTTCCATCCGCCGCCTCTTTCCCTTTTGTTCCACTGTACTGTTGCATCGTGCTCAACTTCTCAATACCATAAAAGGTCCCATGGGTTGGTATGAAGGGGTTTTAAAGCCCCGGTCATTCTTGTGTAGGTTATAGCCAAAGAATGTGCTGGTTTTTTTTTGTTCTCACAGAATTTGTTATTTGTTGCTGGAATATAAGATTCGTGTTACTGCCTAATTGCTTATATGGTTTTGATGGTCAAACATAACGGATCCTCCAGGGAGAGCAGCTAGTTATAAAAACTAGAGATTAGTTCCCCACTAATGTGCTTCCATGCTACATGTACAATTAGATATCTTAAAATTGTTCACCAATAAAAGGCCTAATTCCATGTTTTGTTTTTTGTAATTTCAGTGGAACTCGGGAAACGATTTTTCCCTCGATGCTCTGATGTACTCAATAAGATTATGGATGCTGATGACTTATCAGAGCTTGCATATGTTGGGAATGATACACCAGAGGAGCGTCAACTGAAGAAGAGAAGGTACATGGAACTCCAAGACATCCTCACTAAAGCATTCAACGAGGACAAAGAGGAATTTGATAAGTCTGCTGCTATATCGTCATCTTCGTCGACAACTTCCCTAGGAGTAGCAAGGTCTAGTAATAGGTTCACCTTAAACAAGCAAAATACTAATCACTGAGAAACAATACACATACATGTATGTCATCCATATAATTTTTTTTCTTTCTTCGATTTTAAATTTTGTTACGCATTCTGTGTTCTAGTTTGTAACATAGTTTGGACCATCTTGGGGTTTAAAGCAGGGAATTTTGTTGTTAATTTCCTGTTCTAATGATAATTTAGATGGCTTGGCTTCGTTTGTTTCTACCCAAGAAACACAACTCCGGCGTTGTTTATAGAATCCACCTCTTAATGACTGATGGCATGTAGGTACTCTTCTCTTTATTCATGAATTATAATCTTGCATTTTTTTAACAGGATGAGTAGAACTTCACTGTGATCAGTCTATCAATCTTCATTTCATGATTATAACAATTAAAATTTAGGGATACCCCCTTCCCCTCTCTTCTGCTTTTTTTTTTTTTTTTCCTTTGAAAGATTGGTTGCTGGGCTTTAACTAATCTTCCCTGAATGATCCGTCCTTCTGGTAAAATCTTTCATTGCCTTGCTTAAAACCACATTATAGTTTTGAAGGAATGATTGTAATTTGTTGTTAGTAGCTACAATGTCAAGAGGACATCTCTCTTGCTAAAGATGTTTGGAGGTGTGTGAGCTTTGTGTTCTGAACTCCTTGCCAGGAGTGTACATACAGGTTTTGGCCCAATGCAGATTCCATAATAAACTTTCTACGTGTAGGCCTAATGCAGATTCCATAAGCTGTCATGTGCAAAGCAATTTGTATGTCCTCGCAGAAACCCAGGAAACCAAAAAGAAGAGCACAAGAACGAAGTGGAAAATGCGTTGATACATAAGGTTCCAATGAACGTACAGCAGAGACATGCAGAGGTTGACATGAAGACATCAAGACCAGAGACCTGCAACCTACAACCCATCCAATGCAACCTCACATCAAGGTGTGTTGGACCCCAGAAATCCCATTTGCTCCACCAAGTCCTGCACATTTCCGCCCCAATCCGGCGGTGTGGCAACCAATTCCTCCACTTCCACATCAATTTCGGTTTGATTATTGCCTACATCTACTTCTTCCTCTTCTCCTTCTGCAAGCATGTCGTCGTTTAGTAAGTCCTCCCAAGCTATATCGCTAGCACTAGTACCTAAATCTGGATCGCTAGTACCTGGGAACACATCAGCCTTCTCGCCCTGGATTGGGCTGCTCGACTCATTATCGATGGCTGCAGAGAACAACGTCTCAATTTCCGATTCAACTGTGAGCACTTCTTCCTGAACTTGGCCAACGAAACTCACAAATTCGGGAATGCCCGTGGGTTCTGCCGCTGCGGCCAAGGCTGTCTCATCCTGCAAATTTTCGGTGCTCTGGCTGGGAGGCAATCTCCGTTTCTTTCCAATGCTGTCGCTCCTTAGTTGTCTACTATGTTCGTTTCGTTGAATCAGCTGTTGCACGAAAGCTGGGTTCTTTAGAGCTCTAGCAAGGAAATCCATCATCTGTTGATGCTTCCTCTCTGTGCCTTGCAGTCGTTCCTCGATGTTAACGAGTTCATCTCTGGAGGATTGTTGCTGCTCTTTCAGCTTCACAATTTCCACCATGAGTAGATTACAGTCCCTTCTTAATCTGTCGATTTCAGCTTCAGGGCCATATTTTCCCAATTCAACACAAGGTCCTAGTCCTCCTTGTTGGATGCTCTGAGTGACATGCCTCCTTCTCTTGATGGTCTTCAATAAATGCTTCTGTCCTCCGAGGAACCCTTCGTTCGCGAATTCCCATCGATCGGGATCAACCTTCCTGAAACCCTGCAGAAACGAAGCCATCCATAAAAGAAAAAATCAGAATCATCCGAGAAGTGAGAAGAAATGGAGAAAGGAAGGAATGAATAACTTCGTACATAAGTGTTGAGCTGACGAATGAAGCTGGAGAAATTGTTGTGCTTGAAGTATTTGGGGAGGAGGGTAGTGGCGAACTGATGGGAATCCCAAATGATGAAGCTGTTGCGAGCTCTGCTCCATGAGACGATGGAGTCGGTACAGAGATCCTCCACCATTTCGAAGGTCTTGGTTAGGAAAGGAGGGGGACCAGAGTCGTGCAATCTCTCCATTGGCTGTGGTGGCAACGTCCGAGATGAAGAAGACGAAGACGACGACAGTGATGAGCCACCGCTGCAGCCGACAACCACCACATCTTCTTCTTTAACCTCTACCCCTTCCATTGCTTTCTCTCTCTCTCTCTCCCCGTTCCCCTCCTCTCTTTCTCCTGCAAAGTTGTAACTGACTAACGAACAAAGATTGACTGGCGTAGAGAGGTTCGAGAGAGAGATTCTCAGTTCATTTGTTTAAGGAAATACGAATCCACGGCTCCACGAGATGGTCGACCTGTACAGGGAATGACGAGAGAGACGAGTTATATCGATGGAATCGAAAAATCTGGAATATCGGGGGAGCGAGAGAGAATATATGTAAGTTGTCGGCTTCGGGACCAAGTACGAGACACGTGTCTCTTGTTTTTTTGAGAAGTTCCTGCCACTTGTAAAAGCAGAAACTAACTTATCAAATCTTTCACAGTTCCCATACTTTCTAGAAACTTCTCAACACCCCCAGTTCTCTCTGTCTCTTCAGTAAATCCTTTTGTAGAAGCTCTGCGGGCTAGGGATGTAAACGGATCGGATTCGGATCGGATACGGATCGGATGTGATCGGAGCCGGATATTCCCTGGCCGAATTCGGATACCTCTAAACGGATTCGGATGCGGATCGAATTCGGATTTTCGACCATCCGTTTACATCTCTGCCTTGTGTAACCTTACCTTCCTCCCCCTAGTGGATACAATTCACTCTCAATCCATATCTCTTAGATCATGATTCTCTTTTCATCATATTCTAGAACCTATTGAATCTTCAAAAACCCTCAAAATCATTATTTACTTAATTTTTTATTATTAAGTATTCGGATTTTTTTTCGGACGGATTTTAATCGGAGTATTCGGATTATTTCCCGGATATCTCTAAACGAATACGGATGCCCCTAAACGGACACGGATGCAGATTCGGATTCGGATTTCGGTTATCCATTTACATCCCTAGGCCTCTGCCTCTACCTACTTCCGGCAAAACAATACCCGAGTCTTCTTTTATACTAACCTTTCTGCATCAACTTTGCTTTCCTCTACATTTTCTTCTTCGTGCGAGTAGGGAAGGATACGCCTACCATGGATTGTGTGCAGCGGTAGAGAGATACAAGGCGAAATATTTTTAAAGGAAAAGAGATTACTTACAAAAATATGTTTTACTTTACAAAATTAACCATCTAGTGTTTACTTAGATTGGTACTAAAAAAAATAGGAAGTAGTTTTCTGTGCGGGATAGGCCACACTCCCATGTGTCTATCTCCTTTTCATATGGAAAGGAAAGAGATAAAGACTCATGAGAATGTTGGCGTAGGCCACACTCCTGGATAGAGTTCTTTTTCACTAAAAAAATTTACCCAAAATAGCATCCCTCTCTTATCCATTTATGTTTCATAGTAACCACTAAGGTAGATAGAGCCTTCCGATTGATCAATTTTTGAATTTCATGGCATAAAAATGCATTTGATTTCCCCACCCCAATGGTTTCAAACAGAAACCATTTATTCTCGCCACAAGGCGAAATGCAATTCAATCGAACCTTTCAAATGAATGGAGAAGGATATGATAACCTAACGTACATAAAATTTGAGCACCAACTAAGCCACCACATGACAATTCTAGCCGCTTTAGAAAAGTTTCTTTAATCAGCCAACCTAGAGTGTTGGTACAATTTATATTATTTATTCATATTCGTGTGATGAATGGGGATAAGTCCACATTGGGTGAAAGTCATGTCCCATCGTATGCTATTACGAACCCTATTGGGGGCCACTTGGTTCAGGATGACAATCTATTATCCTCAACTTTTAACTCTTTAATAAATTTGGTATTGAGGGACCCACACCCCAGCTCCTTCTAATCAAAATTTTAGTTCTCGACACCTTTTAATTGCCCTTCTGGCTTATTCTCAAAAGGGTTTTCAAAACTAAGTTTTAACTCTGGAAGCCGATATATCATTACGTCATTATCAAAATAAGGTGTTACTGCTGCTGCCTTTTTACCAAAAGTCAAAAATATAAGATTACAAATTGTTTGACACCTAGTGGGTGTGAATAAGAAAATCACTTAATTGTATTTCATGAACTAGATATGTGAAACAAGTGTTGATGTCTCATGGAGCCTTTTAAATGTTTCTCCTTAGATACCCTTATAAATCGAGCACTCGAGCAAAGATATTATTTAATTTTTCTTAGCATGTTATCTAGTCATAATTACAACAACAACAACTCACCTTATCCCAACTAAATGGGGGCAGCTAACCCTGCCCGATTACATCGCTCGGATGGGGTCCACTCTCCCTATTAGGGGAATTGAGGAAATTGACTGCGGACAAATTGAGGTGATATTTTTCCATTGGTTGTGGGGAATCCTATCCCTAAAAATCAATACATGAGATTATTGTGTACTTAAACCCTTTTCGATTAATATTTCTAAAATAAGGGAAAAGGCTGGCCACGCTCGTCAAGGTTGCCCACCATGTGTCTATCTCTCTTCCTCCTCATAGTGAAAAGACCTCTTTTCCTCAAAGATTCTTTTAACTAAGTTATTACATTTTTATATGCAGGCTATATGGCCTTACAAAGGCACTATCACCCAACGTAAGAGAACTTCAAGGAATTCATTAGCTTCCTCCAAGAAAATCAAGTAGATCTCATCAATGTCAAGGTATATAGTTATATACCTTAGAATGTATGACGGAATTAAACCGAGTCAACGTAAGAGGAGGAGGAGTCCACTACATCAACTGGATGTAATCGGATCTACTACCCAAGAAGAAGAAGAAACGGATGGTGGAGATGCAAGGGCTAGCGAGTTGGAAGTAGGAGTTGAAGTAGGGGAAGTAAGAGTGTTCGACCCGAGCAAGCGTTTGTCGTGCAAATGGAGCACCGGAGCCGGGCCACGTATTGGGTGTGTTAGGGACTACCCTGCAGAACTTCAATGCAGGGCATTGGAGCAAGTCAACCTTTCGCCAAGGCTCACACCAGTCCAGCTTGGGGGATGGGGGCCCATTCCTTCCCAAGGCCCAGCCCAAAGATTCATCTCTCACCAAGGCTTGCCTACATGGGGACTCCCCTGCCCATCTCGCTTCTTCCTATATCGGGGCCCATTCCCTTCCCCAAGGCCCAGCCCAAAGGTCGCTCATTAATGTTATATATTATTGGGTCATGGGCTTGGGTCTCTAAGGGCCCATCTCGTGCCCCGATTCTTCACCATGAGAGACTAGGAGTTCTTCTTCATTAATTTTTTATTCTTTGGATGTTTTTTTTTTATGGGGATAACAAAGAAATTTTGCCCTTCTAATGTTCCATTTTTTACTTTTATTTTTTGTTCAATTTTTTTATTGGGCTTTTAACCCATTCGGGAGAGGGTTTGAAAAGGTATTGGGAGGGTATTTTGGAACATACTAAAACCCTAGGAAAGGTTTTGCTTTGTTGGCAATTACCAACACTTCACAATTAAGAGGTCATGAGTTCAACTCTCCTTGGGCCCTAACTATCCATAGGATCGACAATGTGGCCATAATAATAAAATCAAGCCTCAAGCCCAACTTATCCGTGAGGGAGTGGGCCATGGTCTTTGGATAATGGGCTCAGCTATTCAACTCAAGATAATCAAGCCCAGCCTCTTTTTCCGTTTTGTTGAAATCATCCTTCCATACGGACGGTATGTTTTGTTTTTTTGATGGAAAGAAAAACTAATATTACTGAGAGAAAGGGCTTACGTAGTTATGGATAGGCCATATATTCATATAATTGCAACATTTGAAAATTATATTAGTGAAGTTATTCTGCATCAATAGATGAAAGTAATATTTGATTAAGTTCCAGGGGATGCGAGTTGAGGGGTAGGATGAAATAAGTCAAATACAGAAGGTACATTTGTCGGTCTAAAAATTGTCCTTTATTGACAACCAATCTAACAACCATTCTTTCAAGAATGGCGACTAAAAAGGTTAATTTTTTTGTCACCTATTATAAAAGATAATCTCTTTCATCTACCATGATGTCCATTCTTCCAAGAATGGCGACCAAAAAGGTTAATTTTTTTGTAACCTACTATAAAAGGGAATCTCTTCATCTACCATGATGTGATTCTATGATTAGATTATTTACTCCCATCGAATGAAATTGAATTTTTTTCTACAATAAAAATGTCAGAAAGATATCGTGGCTTAAGAGATTCTCTCTTCACCGTAAATAAAGAAAAACTTGTTTATAACAAATGTATCTTGTGAGTATGGGGTCACATATAGGACTGTGAGTAGGGGACTGAGACAAAAGTGTGGAAAACAAACCTGTAGCTGTCCACAAAAATTATTTGGCCAAACCTTTCTTGTCTAAGCTATCTTCCCTTTCCAAAATTCAACGATTGCTTGCCACAATGGCAGCAACCTTGTGGGGTGATTGGGGTCTAAAGTGAACTGATAGCGTTTGAAAGAATATATTCTTTCCAACTTTATCAATGACAATAATTTTTGATAGGACTAAGGTGTTAGTTCATTCTTGGATCTCCTAGACCCTGCCCACAAAGGAAAGGAGATAAGGGTTATAATTGAAAATTAGAAAAAAATTTGATTTTTTCAATAATCATGGTTTTAAAAGTGGTATCGGATAGGGGTATGGTCTGTGGTCGATATCAATACTTGTCTGATCTTGTATCGTGGAATGGTTCTAGCAAGGGATAAATCTGTCTAAAATATGATTTTCTAATCAAAATCAAGAGTAAAACCATCCAATCCGCCCAATAAGACTGATTCGTATTGGTATCAATCCATTTTAATAGATCATGTTTATAATTGGTTGTTAAGGCGTATTATTATTATTATTTGGATATACAGGAAATAACATTGCTAAATGTAGCAACTATTATTGATGATGAAGTGCCTCTCTACTGCTTATTTTGATTGCTCAGTGTATTTCATGGGCTCGATGTTGTAGCAGATGCCCCGATCTAGAAGACCCTATCTAGTTTCTATCATGTGTATGAAAATGGCCTTCTTCCCTCGTCTATCACTAGATCGACAATCTCTCTCACTTAGGGTTTCAAAAACCCTAATTTCATAATTCATGAGAGGGAGAGGGGAGGAGGGACTGCTAAAATCGTTAGCCCCGTCCCTCCTCTCTATTTATAGACTAGGTTAGCCACTTATTATGGACGACCTTGTTGAGGCAATTTGAGATTCTCAATCGTCGTATGATTTAGTTTGGTGAATCCCTTTAATGAAAAGTGTCATTGTCAATCTACAAGATGACAAATTTCCTTGTCAATAGCTAGTGTCATTGTTGCTACATCGAAGGGAAGAGGTAATATCCCATTGGGATTATATATGGACTTGTAAAATATTAATAGTTAAGTTAATACCATTGTCTTCCCAAACAATTCACAATATAATCCTGTTAATTGTATATTAATTCCTCCACTAAAATAATATCACATAATGGATTATAGGATATGTAATTATATTATTACAAACCCTAATCAATCAAACATGTCAATGCAAAGATTCGTGTCAATGATTGGACGAAAGCATTTTATTAAATTATTTAATAAAATAATATTAATTTTTAAAACAATTTGCAAACACTTTACAAAAATGTTACCGGATCTAGATTTATGTCCAATCACACATAGACTTTCTTTCTCCTCGATATTTCCTAAAGGGCAATGGATTCTGTGTTGAGCGACTTTTTTCGTTCACGATCAAACACCATGAATTTAGTTACTGATTTATAGTTTGGAAAAGACATCAACTATTGGTAGCCAAAATCCACGATGCATAACCACAACGATAAGGATCTCTCAAGTCAAGGGACAGATCAAATTCTATAAATGAGAATCTTGCTACTTATCAAGTGTCGGAAACACATGCAAGATTCTTGCATGATCCTATACAATGCACACATTGTATGTTCACTCACACCCATGTCTTGAAATCTACATTCTAAAGAACGAACAAGATGCCTACTCATATCCCTAGTCGAGTATGCTTTAGATGAAAACCTAAGGACAACCATAACCCATTAATAATCATGAAAAGTAAATGAAATAAATATAAAATATAAATTCTAAGTTTTATGGACACATATCCAACAACTTGATCGAGCTCCTCTATGGCTAGGGGTGTCAATTGGTCCGGTTTCTTAATCTGCTCCGACCCTAAGGGGTCAGACCAGAACTGCATCATTGAGCCAATCTGCTCCAAACTTGAAATCTAGGATCATTAACTAATGGGTGGGCCGGTTCTGTAATTTACTCTATTAATTAATACAAAACAAGAGCTAATATAGATTAGTTATTTGATTTGTTAAAAAAAAAGTGAAGCATATCTCATGTGATTGAAATTAGTGTCTTATTATAATATTATTAAATATATATAGCATATGTTAAAGAATTTGATGAGTTGATGGAATTTGATGGATATGTTCCAAGGTTTAACTTTGATTTAAAAGTATATCTATGTGGATTCTAAAATTAAATATAGGAATTAAAGAAATTAATTATTTATACTCATGGGGTAATTTAAAAGTGAAGATATTTGAAAAGCCGATGAAGAAGAAGAGAGATGAAAGTTTGTTTTACTAGAGGAATCAGAAATAAATATTTAATAAGAGAATATAGGTAAATATAGGTTAAGTTAGGGTACGGGCTGTAATTTCCAACTTTGGATCCTTTATAGTTATTGTAAAGTTGAAAAAAGGATAAATTACATATCACCCCCTGATGTTTAAATGAAACTCAAATCACCCCCTAGTTTTTGAAAATACTTAAATCACCTCTGTATTAGACCCCAATATGACAAATTAGTCCTTACCATTAGTTTTATGCTGTTAAGTGATGATGTCAGCCAGTTATATAAATTCAAATCCCTAAACTACCATTGACATCAAAACATAGATTTTGAAGGGTAGTATTGTAAATCTAATTCTAATGAATTAGTACAAGGTTAAAATAGTCTATTCACACAAATAACTAATAGCGATTAACACCATTCTCGTAGAGGGGATCGGATGTGTATTTTCAAAAACCAGAGGATGATTTGAGTTTCGCTTGAAAACCAAGGGGTGACGTGTAATTTACCCTTAAAAATAATAAACTCTTATAGCATAAGTGAGGTAGGGAGGTAGGAAGAGAACTAGTGATGGGAAGGGACAGAGATCTAGAAGGGGAAAGATAGAGAATTGAAAGGCATGGGGTTGGAGAGAGATAGAAATCTCTATGGTTAGCTTGAATTAATTATTAAAATTTTCATTTAATATATAATATTTATATTAAATATATAAATATTAGTGCTAAAACTTATTCTTCTCATTTTTGTGTAAAATAAAATAACATAAAAATTAAAAATAGGGCCAAATCTAGCCGTGGGGATCCCAAGCTGGGCCTTGATTCTCCAAAATCCAGCCCATCTTGGCCTGGTTGCACCCTAGCTCTAATGCAAAATACCATAGATCCAGCCTTAGTTAATGTCCATGTGTGTTCATATGTTCTTGGGGTGGGGTGGGGTGGGGTGGGGTGGGGTGGGGGGAGAGAAAATAACAACTTATAATCATAGGGGAAAGAGCGTTGTTGGCCAATGGGATTGTGTGTGCAAGCATCGTCTCCGGACGGTATTTCCTCATTTCCATGGAGGCAGCTCAATACTTTCACACTCTTTTGTGTCTAGATGCAGAGCCATGCGAGCCACACGACTAGTTAGGTTATGAATTTTGATCTTTCAAAAAGTTGAAATAAAGGCTACGTTTGGTTGGAAGGGGAATTAAAGGGATGGGAAGTGAAATTTTCATACTTAATAAAAAAACTTTTGTAATCATTACCCCATGTGACTACATCACTAATACTAAATTATACCATATTTGGTTATTAAATTTCACTTTACGTTGCATACATTTTTCCCTTTGGTTTAAAATGTAAAATAAAAATTACACGTAAAATGTATCATTACTAAATATGGTAAAAATTTAAATAATTTATACAATCACATGACATAATGATTAAATTTTTTTTTTTTTTAAAAGTATGAAAATTTCTTTTCCCTTCTCTTCAATTTCCTTGCAACCAAACAAAGCCAAAATTCTAAGTTCAAAGTTATTAACTTTTAATTTATCCCAATATTATATGTTCTTACTTGAGTGTGTATTAATAAACCCCAACTCTCCCACAGTTAACCCCACAGACCTTGGGGAGGTCCCCAAGGTCTGCTGCGAACATAGAGAAAGAATAACAATATTTGTACCTCAACAGGTCCAAATCTGTCGGTTATTTGTCCAGTATTTTGGACATTAAGTACCAACCACTGTTCCTAAAAGTGACCCAACATTTGTTTGCTAGGTGTGCATAATAGATGCCTCAAATTTTGAAGTCCAAATTAATTCAGACTTTTCTGTTATTGTGATTGTCAACTATCCATTAATAGATTTAGAACCTAATAACAAAGAAAATAGATGGGTTCCAGGTCCTTAGAAACCCATTATTTCTGTTTAATTTTCAGCACTGGAATTTCTTCATCATATATGGTTGATTTCAGACTCTAAACCAAACTCACTAAAGAGTTCCTGAAAGTTCTAAGTCAGAAGCAAGTATAATCTGAAGCCATTGAATATTGAAGAAGAGAGAAGAAATCAAAGACGATGGTAAATATATAAGATCGAGTTTTCCTCCATCCACGGTGAATGAGATTCTTTTCACCGTAGATCAAGAGAGGGCAAAAAAAGTTATTGGGGGGGCATTTTGGGAACTTACAAAAATCCTAGGAGGGATTTGTGAACCCCCCAGGATGGTGGGTGAACCATCCTCTATGGAAGAAAGTTTTCTTACATCGTGGTGAAGGAAAAGTATAGTACATTCATTTAGGGTCTTAAATGCTCTATCCCTGATACCCTCTGCACATCATCTGAATCCCTTGGTCAAGAAATTCTCCTTTAACTGTGGGTGAAGAATAACTGCCTCCTATATATTCATTGCAGTTTCCATACTCGCATCTTTGAATAATTTTCTTTAAAGTTCAACAGCCATTTACCTATGTGACCAGATGATGTGGTAATCTAAGCCATTGGTTAGATTGGATCAGCCATGTGTTAATTCTAAAAGTTTTGGTGGAGAGAAAAAGGTAGAATGAAATAAAATTTTTCTATTTCGAAATGAAACAAGTATATATGAAATGATAAAAAGATTTGCATGCCGTCTGTGTGCAAATTCTTTTGCATGTCCTCTTGCAAAAAGTTTGGGTCACATAATCTCTCTCTCCTCCAAATATCCCTATTATATGTCTGAATTAATACTTAGGCATCATGGAAAACCCTCTCCCATTATGAAATATTTATAAAAAAAATGGTATGGTACGGAGATATATACAACTCTAGAGTGCAATTTCCCACCAATGAGTGGGTGGGTGATCGAATCGTCCTATAAAGCGTTTTATAGAGAGAGAGAGAGAGAGTGTGTGTGTGTGTGTGTGTGTGTGGGGTCTATAGATGGAATGTGAGAGGCATGCACATAAATCTGAACACTGCCATCGTGGGATTCTTTTCCAATTGACATTTATGAAATATCTCTTGTCGGTTGCCACTTGCCAACCACTTTTGTTGTAAATGCATGCATAGACCATGAGTTGGTGGATGAGAAATCATAATTAATCCAGCCACTTTTGCTGTTGGAAATGTAGATTTCGGTTCCTCTGTACTTACCAACAAGTGAACGTACATGTGAGAGCCAACCACTTGTCCATTTTTTGTCATTTATAAGGGGAGGAGGGGTTTCTATGGAAACAAAAATAATGTGTGATTAGCTCTCACATGTACGTGCAAATGATCCATTCTCAGAAATGTATGCATGGGTCATGATTTGACGTGGATGAAAAATCATTATTAATCTAAACAATTGGATCGTATCTACCATATCAGCCCTCCACGTGTGATGTTATATATAGTAGTTGGAAGACAATTGCTAGTGTAGTTGGTATATATGAAAAATGTTCTTTGTGTGTGGGGGGGTGATCGCCCGCCCCCATGAAAGGCGGAAATCCCGCTTCTTGAGGTGCTATCATGAGCACTCTCATTGGCTGCCACACACGTGTGGCGCGCGCTCCTCCACGGAGAATGCTCCTCCTTTATATATAGGGAAAAAGAAAACTACCTAGGCACGTGCGATGTGCTACCCCTATACCCGCATACGTGAGGTGGGTGAAATGATTGCCACACACCCGTGGAACGGTGGGTTTTTTTGGGGAGGTGGTCATTTCGCTCATCCCTATGTCTAGGAGCGAAGGCAACATACAACACACGCCCAAGAAACGTTCTTTTACCCCGAATTAAATAAATTTCTCGGGAATAAGACAAGGAGCGATCAAAAGAAGGTTACCACAAATACTCACCAACCCTTAGGTAAATTCTTGACTTTGAGAATGAATGGTGGTAGATTCGTTCAGCTTTCAAAGGAAAGTCTTGTTGTGATTATATAGGGAATATGGTATTCTATGCAATGATGTACCATGTATGATAATGTGGTACAAGAGGAATCTTAGAAGATGGACAAGTAAGTCTAAGACGACGTACCAACACATATGGGGCCATTGCTTTTGATATTAGGGGAAAGCTTAGTTCATATGTCCCCTCTATCCCTACAATTGTAGGAATTGTCAAATTGTTGCATTTCCAAATTTTTATCCAATGCAACTACTGCACGGTGCAGTACTGCATCGTGCGGCGACTGCAGAGGCCATGTGCATCATGTGGGGCCCGCTGTGCCACATGGTCTCTGTTGTACTGCATCGTGCAATTACAAGAGAGGATAACGATTCCCCCCCCTCCAGAAAAAAAACCTAATGGCTTGTCCCCTCCAAAAAAAAAAAACCTAATGGCTTGTCTAATTGTAGGCCACTGGTTCCCCTTCCCCCCCCCCCATTTTCTTCCTTCTTCTTACTCTTGTTCTCCTACGGGTGTCATTGTATTCTTTGTTCTTTGTTTTTTTTAATGGAATATTCTTTGTTCTTTGTTGAATACATTATGGGGGAGCGTAGGGACCAGATTTTTTATCCGTCCCTGACTGGTGCGGTTCTCTAGTGCCTCTCACAAGAGGAGGGTGGACCTGTTCGTTCATGCTGGTTGTACGTGCGTCATGTGTCCTTAAGAATGTACAAACCTATAGGACTCAACAAACCCATTAAAAGGCAAAGGAACTTCTCTGAGAGCCTTCACAGACCTTACCACTGATGAGGCATAAAACATCCCACCTGTCGGAGGCTGCCACGTGGCCGACCCGACCTCAGTCCGAGAGCAGAGTTGGGCCGAGCAGGAAATTGGGCCGACCCCATCTCCGATAAGTCACCTGACAAAGCCTGAGTGGAGCGAGCTAGCCGGTTGCTGAGGCCGAGATTGTACGGGTCAGCCATAGACTCCTAGCCGAGCTCATGGCCGAGACCAACCTCCCGGGCCGACCTCCATTTCCGACCCCATGGGCCGACCTCGTAGGCCGAGCCCTCCTCCATTGAAGCTCCCATAGCACCCCACCGGGGATCTCCGGGCCACGTCAGCACATCCCGAGAATCACTGGATAAGGACCGAGCCACGATCCTAGCGCATCACGGAATCGCACTCTACATGGACTCTTACCTTAATAAGAGTCCGACCCCGAAAATAACTCTCCACTCCGTTCTACGCGAGAGAACCTTCCGAAAGAAGGACTCCTACCATACTAGGACTCTTCCAACCGTCTCATCTCCTCCTTACTCTATAAATACTCGTGTATGGAGCACTATTCCTCATCCGGCTTTTTATTACGCAGCTTACGCCGTCGCGTTGGAGACCTGACTTGAGCATCGGAGAGTCCTAGGTCGGAGCCACACCGGCCCTCTTGCGCTCATTGCTTGGTTTTTGCAGTTTCATCCACGGCAACCAAGCACCGAGGTTTTCACACGCAACAGATTTGGCGCCGTCTGTGGGAACGACATCAGCAAGCATCGTCATTTCTATCAATTCCCAAAGCAATAATAATGGTGCACACAACGTCAGGGCAGCATGGCTCTACTTCCCGCACGGAGGAGCCGCAACCCGTTGTGCAGCGAGGCGATCACCGCCCCCTGAAGCCTCTCGGCAGGGGATAAACAGAAGACCCCCTAGGGCGGGTGGTGCGCAGCCCATCACGGGCACCATTCCCCCTCCGAGAGTGGGAATGGGGGAGGTACGCTAACCACGGCGCGCTAGCCAGTGCACAGCCGAGCCAAGTTTGGACGGGAACGGCCTACCAAAGCACCGCCACCCTTGCCGGAGAGTTTGGACCCAGAAGCCCCGGTAAATAATCGACAGGTTATGGATTTGCAGCTGCAGATGCTCCACACCAACGAGATGCTGCGCACCTTCATGAAGCAGATGGCCCGAGGAGGGCTGATGGGCTAGCCGCTAGCCGTGGCCCCTCCAGCACCGGTGCGCGCTGAAAGAAACTTGCAGCAAAATGGTGACCGGCGTAGAGCCGAGCAGAGTCGGCCCGCGTCCTCGCACCCGTCTCGTCAGAAGACTACACCTCTGTGCCCCAGCAGAGGCGCTCGGCGGGGTGAACAAGAACATCGCCAAAGCCCACGAACAGGGCAGGAAATCGAACGGGCCAGCTCTGTAGCTAGGAGATCGGTATTTTGTGGACGGATCGGAGAGGACGAACAGCCGAGGAGATTCCGAGAACAAAGGAAAGACCCGGTTGAAAGGCGCGCGCCGAGACAAGGAGAAGGATCGCGCCATACTCCCGGCGTCGAACTCACCTCCCGAGAAGAACAACAGGGGAGCCCCCGAGGTCCAACTTCCAAGAAGAAAAAGAACAAGGAAGGATGGTGAGGACCGAGCTGACCGAATGGCCGACTACAACGGGACGATCGACCCTATCGACCCCGGGCCGAGGAGCCGGTTGGCCGAGCACCCGAGACCGAGCCGAGAAGCGGCTACGAGACTTGGCCGAGCAAGTGGAGGGGTTGAAGAAACAAAGCGACCCGACGCCTTACTCTTTGGTCGGGCGTCACCCTTATCCTCCCGAGATCATGACCGCACCGCTACCAAACGGTTTCAAACCTCCCCCGTTCGACCGATATGACAGGACGACCGACCCGACAGATCACATCAACTACTTTAATGCGATGATGACCATGTACGGGGGAACCGAGATCGTTTCCTGCCGAGCCTTCCCTGCATCCGTCAAGGGTGCGGCGACCTCATGGTTCTCCTGGTTGCCGCCGAATTCCATAAAAAGCTTCGCTCAACTCTACCGAGCCTTTGTCACACGCTTCCAGAGTAGTATAAAACATAAGAAGACAACGGTCAACCTCCTTAGCGTGAAGCAAAGGCCCGACGAGTCGATCCGAGCATTCGTCTCCCGCTTCAATAAGGAATCCTTAGATATTAAGGATTTGGATGAGGCCACGGCCCATACGGCTATGAGCAACGGTTTGGCCAACATGGACCTTATTAAGGACTTGGCCCAGAAGCGGACAAGAAACCTGGCCGAGCTCTTGGAGAGGTGCAACGAGTTCGCAAATATGGCCGAGGTCCTCCAAGCCCGGAAGGGCAATGAAGGAACGACAACAAACGACCGAAGGGAAGACAAAAGGCCAAGGACGGATCGCCTAGCTGACAGGTCGGATCGAGCTCGGAGCCCCGACTACACACCATTGAATGCGTCTCGCAAGGAGATCCTGATGCAAATACAAGATGGGGGGTACATCCGCCGACCCCGACCGATGCAAGCGGGGTCATCTCGGAATCCCAACAAATATTGCCAGTTCCACAAGGACACCGGTCACGACACCAAGATTGTTATCACTGAAAAGAGAAATCGAAGAGCTGATAAAAGCGGGCCACTTGAAGCGATATGTCAAAGGAGGCCGAGAAGATCGTGGAGGTCGACGGCCTGATGACCGAGATCAAAGAAGAGCCGAGCCTAGGGCCGAAAACAGGTGAGTTGAAAGAGACGATGACAAGGTCCGAGCCGATAAGAAGGAGGATGGATCCGGGCTGAGCAATGACAAGGGAGTCCCCATATACACTATCCTCGGAGGGCCCGGGCAAGAGACTACTCGAAAGGCTAAGGCAAACGCGCGCTTTGTCGGAGTGGCCGAGATGCCCGCCAAGAAACTCAAGCCGGCGGTGACGATCTCCTTCACCGGCCGACCTTGAAGGTATAAGTTTACCTCATGACGATGCTTTAGTGGTGCGGTAGAAATTGCGAATGCACTCCGTCCACCGTGTATTGGTCGATACCGGGTGCATCCGTGGACCTTATGTCACTAGAAGCGCATCGACAATTTGGCTTCGGCGACGAAGCGCTCAAGCCCGAAGGCACCTCGCTTCACGGGTTCTCGGGAGCGGCCGCGACCATCAAGGGCTCGATCGACCTACTAGTCACAATTGGGCATGCTCCATGCCAGGCGACGATCCAAGTCAAATTCATGGTGGTAAGGTCGGTAGTGGCTTTCAACGCCATACTCGGCCGTCCTTCATTGACCGCCCTCCAAGCCATCATCTCCCCGACACACTTGAAGATGAAGTTCCCCACCGAGAACGGTGTCGACGAGGTCCGAGGCGATCAGAAGAAAGCACGAGAGTGCTACGCTACTTTCGTCAAGCAAAACAAGGGTAATGTGCGAGGAATGGCCATGTGCGTCGAGCATCTCCCCGAAGATCAGCGGGATGAGCTGATCGAGAGAAGAGGACGACCCGTGGACGACCTCACCCCACTTCATCTCAGCGAAGATGACCCAACCAAGGTGGTCCAGCTCGGATCACTACTAAATGAAGATCAAAGAAGGCGGCTCGGAGTTTTCTTAAAAGCGAACGCCGATGTCTTCGCCTGGTCGGCCGCTGACATGTCGGGCATACCCAGACATATAGCTGAGCACCGACTCCATGTGGATCCGGGTCGAAAACCAATCCGGCAGAAGAGAAGGAACTACGCACTTGATCGATAAAACGCAATCAAAGAAGAGCTGGAGAAGCTTCGCCGATCAGGATTCATTCGAGAAGAGAAATTCCCAACCTGGTTGGCTAACGTCGTCATGGTCCCTAAACCGAATGGGAAGTGGAGAATGTGTGTCGACTACACCGATCTCAACAAGGCTTGCCCAAAAGATGAATACCCACTACCTCGGATTGACCTCTTGATCAACGCCACGGCAGGTCACGAGATGCTGAGCTTCATGGACGCGTACTCCGGCTACAACCAAATCATGATGCATGAGGAGGACGAGTCGTACACGGCCTTCCGAACTGACCAAGAGAATTTCTGCTACAAGGTCATGCCGTTCGGATTGAAGAACGCCAGAGCGACATACCAGCGCCTCGTGAACTATATATTCCGCGGGCAGATCGGAAAGAACGTGGAAGTCTACGTGGAAGACATGTTGGTGAAAAGTTTAAAGGCCGAGCACCACTTGGCCGACCTGGAAGAAGCCTTCGGCGTATTGAGGAAGAACCAGATGAAGCTGAATCCCGCCAAGTGTGCATTCGGCGTAACCTCGGGAAAGTTCCTCGACTTCATGGTCTCTATCAGAGGCATCGAAGCCAATCTGGCAAAAATCAGAGCCATCCAAGAGATGAGTCCTCCAAGGACGATCCGAGAAGTACAGAGGCTAAACGGACGTGTGGCGGCGTTGGCGCGATTCATGTCGAGATCGGGCGACAAGTGCCTACCATTTTTTAAGGCCCTAAAGAATATCCGGAACCCAAAAGACTTTATCCGTCGTCCGAATGCCAGGAATCTTTTGAAGAATCAAGAAATATTTGGAGAACTCCGCCTCTTCTCACCGACCTGAACCAAAAGAGGAGCTTCAAGTCTACTTAGCCGCCACTCCCGTAGCGCTCGGTGCGGTGTTGATCAGGGAAGAGAGTCGAACTCAAAGGCCGATATACTATATCAGCCACGTTCTTGTTGATGCCGAGACAAGGTACTCTGGGTTCGAGAAAGTAGCATTCGCTCTAGTCACGGCTGCAAGGAAACTAAGGCCAATATTCCAAGCTCATCCGATCGCGGTACTGACCGACCAGCCACTCAAGAAGATATTGCACAAACCCGACGTTTCGGGACGGCTGATTTCCTGGGCGGTTGAGCTGAGTGAATACGATATAAGCTATCGACCGAGGACGGCGATAAAAGGACAAGCCCTTGCCGACTTCATTGTCGAATGCACGGGGCCCAAACATGAGGTCGGAGAAGAAAAGACAGTCGAAGAGGTCGGGGCTACTGCTGACCCAATTTGGACCATGAATGTCGATGGCTCAAGCAACTCCGGAGGAAGCGGGGCCGGCCTAATACTTGTAAGCCCCGAAGGGTTTCTGGTCCAATATGCCCTAAGGTTCAAGTTTCCCGCCTCGAACAACGAGGCTGAGTATGAAGCCCTTCTAGCTGGACTTCGAGTCAGCAAAGCTATGGGCATAAAGCGGTTGAAGGTGCGAGGAGACTCCCAACTTGTGGTCAACCAGGTCAACGGAGACTACGAGGCGAAAGATGAAAGGATGATAGCATACCTGGGCCGAGCCCGAGATCTGATCTCCGAGCTCGAGCACTTTGAGATGACTAGAATACCGAGAAAAGAGAATGCCGCGGCTGACTCCTTATCCAGGTTGGCCGAGGCCGACCTCCAATACCTGAGCCGGTCAGTATACATAGAAATATTGGAGAAGCCCTCCTTACAAGAAGAAAGCGTAAAGCACATTGAAGAGGACGGGCCGACCTGGTTGGACCCCATTGTCAACTACTTGGAGAATGACCTGCTCACGGGGAACCGAGACGAAGCAAGGAAGGTCAAGATTCGAGCCTCCAAGTACTCGATGATCGACGGAGTAATCTACAAAAGAGCAATCTCGGCCCCTCTTCTCCGATGTCTGGGACCGAAGGGGGCCGAGTATGCATTAGCCGAGGTGCATGAGGGAATATGCGGGAGTCACATGGGCGGCCGAGCTCTTGCATACAAGATACTTCGGCAAGGATTCTATTGGCCAAGAATGCAAGAAGAGGCCATGAGATACGTGAAGACGTGTGAGAAGTGCCAACTGCTCGCGCCATCCCCAAGCCAACCAGCAACGGTTAACCTCAATGTCGAGCCCAATCCCATTCGCTATGTGGGGAATGGACATTCTCGGAGATTTCACCCCGGCATCGGGAAATAGAAAATACGTAGTAGTAGCGATCAATTACTTCACCAAGTGGGTCGAGGCCGAGCCCCTTGCCACCATCACTGAGAAGAACATGGAGAAATTTTTCCGAGATAAGGTCATCTACCGGTTCGGGCTACCGAAAGTTCTCATCACTGATAATGGCCCGCAATTCAACAACCCGGCCTTCCGAGAGTTCTGCGAGCACTTCCACATTGACTTCCGACCCATCTCGGTAGCTCATCCACAAGCAAATGGACAAGTAGAAGTGTCCAACCGAACATTACTCGCCGGCATTAAGAGAAGGTTGGATGAGGCCAAGGGGAGATGGGTGGAAGAACTCCCAAGCGTCCCTATGGGCATATCGACGATCGTAAGAACTCCAACCGGGAGAGTCCATTTCGCCGCTTATGGGACCGAAGCCCTCGCACCGGTTGAAGTTATGGCCTCATCGCACCGAGTGCTCAACTTCGATGAGAAAACCTATGAAGATGGGCTGAGAGCCAATCTTGACTTCCTCGATGAAGTCCGAGAAAATGCCCTACTCTGGAACGCGGCGTACCAACAGAAGACGGCGAGCTACTATGATTCAAGAGTCAAAGAGCGGCATTTCCGTCAAGGGGACCTTGTTCTCAGAAAACTCAGCGCATCCCAGCCAAGGCAACAAGGAAAATTAGCACCAAATTGGGAAGGCCCGTACATAGTCTCTAAGCAAATTCGCCCTGGCACATATTGCTTGCAGACTCCGGGGGGCAAGAAGGTACCTAGACCTTGGAACTCAGAAAATTTGAAGAAGTTTTTTCAATAATTGAGCATGCTAGTATTCGGCTTCAGTTCCGACATTCGATTCAATAAAGTCTTTTCTCCACCACTTAACGTATTGGTAAGCTCTCAAGTCGAAGTCGTAAGACCGGTCCTCATAGACCAGGCCGACATCAAAGACCGACCCTCGTAGGTCGGCAGCCAAGTCGTAAGACCGGTCCTCATAGACCAGGCCGACATCAAAGACCGACCCTCGTAGGTCGGCAGCCAAGTCGTAAGACCGGTCCTCATAGACCAGGTCGACATCAAAGATCGACCCTCGCAGGTCGGCAGCCAAGTCGTAAAATCGGTCCTCATAGACCTGGCCGACCTCAAAGACTGACCCTCGTAGGTCGGCAGCCAAGTCGTAAGACCTGTCCTCATAGACTTGGCCAACCTCTCAAGGGCCGACATCCCTATTTGGCCGAGCCTAACAAAGTACAAAACTAAGCTAAGGCATTAGGCTCGGCCAGGAAGGATATTCGGCCACGCGTCCGCTTATATGATAGCCTCTCCAATCGGACCGAAGGAAGAGGCGAATTAACCAACCAAAGCGAGGATCACATTGACCTCGGGCGTGGCATGGCCAAAACCGTCGACCACATGAGGCATCGATGAAAAAGAGACGAGTTCCTAAGCTCGGCTAGTGAAACGACTCGGCCGCTTGGCCACAAACAAAACAGAATACGCAAGGAAAAGAATGTTGAGGGCACCGAGTTAAAATACTTAGACAAATTTTGGCAAAAATAAGTTGTTTTATTCATTGTAAGCCGACTGATCGGCACGGTTACAAAATGGGCAGTTCGGCCCCAAAAAAAAAAAAAAAAAAAAGAAAAAGAAAAAGAAAATTTTTACATCTCCGTCTCCTCGACGTGGGACTTGGAGGCGACCTCGGAAGCATCCACGGTACTGGGCTCGATAGCAGGGTCTTGGGGTCCGGCTCCCAGAGGGAAGACGTCGGCCGGAGCAGTGCCTCGAGGGGCGAGAGCTTGGGTGACCTCGGCTCCCTCCTCATCTCCCATCTCCCCGCGAAGGTAGTCGCATCATCATCAAACGGGAGAGATTGAGATCAGGGTACGCCGCTTGATCTCGGCCAAAAGTTCAGCTCGGCCTGCCTCAAAACCCTCGGCGAAGGGTGGCTTCCTCGATCTCATGGCGTATATCGGCGTACTCCTCCGATTGAAGATAGTCGCTGACTGCCGCGCTCTGAGCCGTGGCCAGATCTTCCTTGGCCTTCTCCTTCACCTCGGCGAGCTGAGCCTGCAGAGCCTGGACCTTCTCTCTCTGTCTGGCCACCTCGACCTGAGAGCTCTCTACTTCGGCCTCAGCAGCGGTGAGCTTCTCTTGGGTCTCTCGACGCCTCTGAACGGCATCCTGGGCATCCTGGGCATCCTGATAAGCCTTCTTGCACTGGACATCCAAGGAATAGTTCTCGGTCAGGAGCCGCTCGAAGCAGAGCATGGTCTCCACTGCTTTGGCGAACCCCTATAAAAAAGCATGAGAACAAAAATCAAGACAAATTACCCAGATCATATCTAATTACGAAAGCCGACAAGAAAACTTACCATGTTAAAATCTTGGAATAGGGTGGAGAGGAGCTCGGGGTCGGACAGCGCCTCGAGTTTCTCCTTGTCGGCCGGAAGCCGACCTGCATCAAGCCATTCCTTGGCATGAGCAGCCGACGTCAAAGCCGAGTCCTCCGGGAAGAGGCGCCAGGTCGGCCTCACGGGGACATTGTTGGCCGAAGCCCTCCCCAGGATGTATCGGGAGATGTTGGTGGGAGAAGCCATGGGCGGAAGGCCGCCACTCGTCAGGTTTACCAAGAGCTTTTGACGCTTGATATCTCTCGGCGGGCTCCTCTCGCCTTTTCGGCCTTTCCCCTTCCTCGGAGACTCGGCTGGACCCGTGTTCTTCTCGGCCTCCAGACCAACCACCGCGTCCGACGGTCCCGGCATTACGGCCTTGCCCTTGGAGGCCTTGGAGGACTCGCCCCGGGGTTTCTTCTCTGAATTCTTCTTCTTCCTATATGCGATGGTCTCAGCCCTTAGCCGAGCTGTGTCCATAGGAGGAATATGGCCGACCACTGCAAGAGAAACCGAAAACATAAAAAATAAGTCAGAAAAGGAAAAGAAAACTAAAGTAAAGGGGTCAGCTTCGACTACGAGACAAGCTCGTGAAGGGTTCCTACCAGGGTCATATGCCAACTCAAGAAACCGCTCGTCCCGGCCGGAGGACATCAAAGGGCGGACGCTGAGATCGTGGTCGAGCGAGGTCATCTCGCTTCTCGGTCAGGGGTAGTACCTTATTGACATAGTTGAGGTTCATCTCCTTCCACTCGGTTCGGAGAGGGCTCATTGGGAATAGAAGCAAAGAAAAACGGGGCTTCCAATACTTGTTGAAGGTCGGCGCGCCGACCAAAAATTTGTGGCCGCCTAGAGCCGCACTCTTCCCCGATCGGCGTGCGTATAGTACCACCCTTCTCGAGACTTCTTCAGAAGAAGAGCCGAGAAAAGAGCGCCACGCCGCACTCCTCGGCCCATCTCGCAATAAAGCGTAGAACCCATACACGGCCAGCCAAGAGTTCGGCACCAGCTGACCAGGAGACAGGTGGAAGTGGTCCAAGATCTGGTCCACCAGGCTGAGAACGGGGAGTCGGAACCCATACTTGAAGGGTGTCTCGTACAGAACCACCTCGTCGGGCCTGATGTAGCAGGCCATCTCCCCGGGATTAGGAACTCGGAGCTGAATGTCCTCGGGGATGGCGTAGGTCGTCCTCAGATAGTCGAGGTCGGCCTTATAGATCGTGCTCGGAACAGTGCCGACACTGCTTTCCTCAGGCTCAGGGGCGTCGGTAGACGAGCTGACCGAGCCAACCCCCACCTCGGACGAATCTCCCTCACTTGATTCCTCATCGAATGACGACGACCCGAAGTTCTCGGCCCGGCTCCGCGGCCGTGGATTGGGCCGCGTGGTCAAACTCCATGGGTAACGGGGGCTCGGCCACCTCGGCCTCGACGAAGCTCCACTACATCGGGCTCGCCCGAGGTCGAGCCCAACAAGTCTATGGTGGGAGAGCGAGCGGGAGTTCTCGCTCAAACTCGCCTCCTGCTCACCGCGGCGAGCGCTTCGCCCATAGGACTACTACCAACTGACATACGAGGCGGAGAAGACTTACTGGTTGAAGAAGAGTTGAGCGGGAACGAAACGATGGCCGAGTCGATCACGAACGAAGCAACGGCCGAGTCGATCACGAGCAAGCAAACGACGAGATCTACCGAGTTGACGGATCCAAACTTGCCGAGAAGTCAATAACTTAAAGCAGTGAAGAATGAATAGTTAGGAGTCGCCTATTTATAATCCTTGGGTTTTACTGATCCAACGGCCGACCAGAGCTCAACATGATCCAACGGCCCAGATCAAAGGACGTTTCGAATTCCCGAGCCCGCCATAATGACTTTGCTGACGTGGTACAGACACCCAACCGTCAGATCGTGCAACGTCAAATCCGCAGCAATAAATAATCTCGGCTCAACCGCAAGAATCTTCCGCATGCGACCAGAAACTTCACTCATCAACGCCGAGCCGACCCTCGATGAGTGGGGGCCTATGATGAGGCATAAAACATCCCACCTGTCTGAGGTCGCCACGTGGCCGACCCGACCTCGCCCGAGAGCAGAGTTGGGCCGAGCAGAAATTGGGCCGACCCCATCTCCGATAAGTCACCTGACAAAGCCTGAGTGGAGCGAGCTAGCCGGTGGCTGAGGCCGAGATTGTACGGGTCAGCCATAGACTCCTAGCCGAGCTCATGGCCGAGACCAACCTCCCGGGCCGACCTCCATTGCCGACCCCATGGGCCGACCTCGTAGGCCGAGCCCTCCTCCATTGAAGCTCCCATAGCACCCCACCGGGATCTCCGGCCACGCGCACATCCCGAGAATCGCTCGGATAAGGACCGAGCCACGATCCTAGCGCATCACGGAATCGCACTCTACATGGACTCTTACCTTAATAAGAGTCCGACCCCGAAAATAACTCTCCACTCCGCTCTACGCGAGAGAACCTTCCGAAAGAAGGACTCCTACCATACTAGGACTCTTCCAACCGTCTCATCTCCTCCTTACTCTATAAATACCCAGGTATGGAGCACTATTCCTCATCTGGCTTTTTATTACGCAGTTACGCTGTCGCGTTGGAGACCTGACTTGAGCATCGGAGAGTCCTAGGTCGGAGCCACACCGGCCCTCTTGCGCTCATTGCTTGGTTTTTGCAGGTTCATCCACGGGCGAACCAAGCACCGGAGGTTTTCACACGCAACAACCACCAAGTCTGATTGGGCACATCATTTGCTGCTGATGTTGCCGGGTACACTACCTTCATTAAATTTACATTACTCTCCGTCGTTACAAACTTTCCGATCTCCCGACGAGAAAAAGAGAGAGAAAATATGGGTCGTCACTCATGCCGCAATGACAACAGTGAGGAGGGGACTGTGGTCACCTGAGGAAGATGAGAAACTCATTAATTACATTTCCACTTATGGCCATGGTTGCCGGAGCTCGCTTCCCAGGCTTGCGGTAAAACTAAAATCCGCATCTTCTACGGGGTGCGTTGCCCGTAGCAGCCTGAGGGGCACAGACTGAGCCGCATGCGCAAAGACCGTCTTATCGCTGCCTAAACGTCTTGCCCGAGCAGGGGTAAGGTGGTCATTGTGCATGCGGCCCGGCCCGCACCGCATAGACCGCTAGCTATGGCGCGCAAGCTGCGCCAGACGATCTGAATTGAAAATCTCAAGATAATTGCACAACTTCTCTCTCTGTCTCTCATTAATATCTTTTCTTTTATTGGTGCAGGGTTGCAAAGATGTGGAAAGAGTTGCAGACTAAGATGGATTAATTACCTTAGACCTGACTTAAAACGAGGCAACTTCTCTCTGGAAGAGGTTTCCCTTATCATTAAACTCCATAGAGTTCTTGGTAACAGGTAACCAATTAACCCAAATATACTACTACTTACTACTTACTTACTTAGACTAGTACCTTAATTAATAGAAGTAATTAATTAAACTACGTACGTACAGATGGTCTCAGATAGCCAAGCACTTGCCAGGAAGAACTGATAATGAAGTGAAGAACTTTTGGAACTCAAGCATAAAGAAGAATCTCTTCTCTCATGCTGTTTCTGAACTAGCTGCTGCCACCATTAATCATCCTGCAGATATCTCCAACCATCAATATTATTCAGGTTTCAACCAGACTGAAGCATTATTGCCAATGACTACTACTACTCTCAACCCTAATAATAACTTCCTCATCAATACCCAACAACAACAACAACAACAATATTTTCTTCAACTTCCCAATCCTGAAGAAGTTGATTCTATTGGAATGACACCCACAATGCTGCAGAATGTAACTCCTTATTGTGACCCAATATGGTCGTCTTTCATCAATTATCAACCTTTACAGACTCAGGAGGTGATGCCTGAGATGCCAAAGCTGTGCGAGATGTTGGACATGGACATGGACATGGATGAATGTACTACTGGTTTGTTATCATTATCATCATCATCATCATCTTCTTCTTCTGAAGTTGATCATCACCCAATAACTACTACGGCTAGCCTTCCAATAAGTTTGATATCTGAGTCATCGTCTTATCCATATGTACCAACCCCCAATCAAATGGAATATATTAATGTAGCGACTGCTCTCATGCCATCATCCTCGTCCACTTATGTACCATTATGTGGGCATGCATCTTGGTATGGACCCTAATCTGCAACCTTCTGCAACCTGGTATTATTAGTTATCTACCCCTTACAATGATAAATAATGATATGATTTGTGACAATGATTTTGCTACAAACTCTATTTAACCAATGTTTTCTATATTAGTTATCTTCCCCTTGCAATTTATTCCTCTTTATTTGGATTACAATATTAATACATCAAATCAATTTTCCTTTTCATAGTTGTTTACTTGTTTGACTTCGGTAAGGTGATTTAAAATATTTTTACCGAATCTTTACTCACTACAAGTTATATGAATATAAGATTTCATTTTGGTTCAAGCTCGAAAACAAATTAATTATCTAAACCGATATTAATCTGATATTGAAAAATCAAAAGTGTACCAAACCAAAACCGAAAATCGAAGTTGTTTAACGGTTTGGTTTTGGTCTCTCATTCTCATATTGAAACTGATTCAACCTTACAAAAATCGGGCCGAACTGACCGTTTGATACCCCTATGTTTGGTTTGATGACCGGGGGGGGTGTTCTGCTTCAAGCTCAAATTCATGGAGGCCACTATCACCATCCTAGAAGCCACAAAGACCAACCCAATTGGTGTAGAATGCAGATTGCGGAGAGGTGGGTTTTGTGGTGGCCATGCTTTCTCATCTACGATGGTTACACGGAGGTGGTGATCGGAGGAGACAGAGAGAAGTTAAGGGCAAAAATATAGGAAAAACACTGTTTTGGATAGTTTTGCAATACCTACCTATTTTTTTGGTGGATTAGTTAAAGTAAAAGTTGAGTGATTAATTTTGTTAAGAAACACATTTTTGTGTAATCTTGCAATTTTCCCATATCTTTTCCATAGAGCAATGAGAGGCAAGTGCCATTCTTTTTCCCTTGATTATTTCTTAAGAATAAGTTTGCCTTTGCCTAGAACACCAATGGTGATGTGATGCTATATATGATTAAATTCTAGTTTGATCATCAACTCGGATTCGACTCCTCTCCTTGAAGGAGATCTTCCAATGAGTGCCCAATGAGGCACTAAAAGGTGACATCTGTCATATTCTCATCTAATGGTTAAAATAAATACCCAGTTTTCAGATGAAAAAACCCCAACTTTTGAGAGAACCGACTATACCTATACCCAAACCCGATGGACATGAATTTGTAATCCTCCCATTTTCGGAATTCCCCCCTTTGTTACAATCATCTTCTACGCACTTCTAAAACAACACTTTCGCTCCGATTCCATGAAATATAGCTAATATGTTATTTCAATACTTTGAGAAGCAACAAACAAATCAGGAGAAAATCAAAAGAAACAAAAAGGATACAAAGATGTAAATCATGAAACATTAACTAATTAATCAAGGCATAATTGAAGATCTGAGAACTGAAAAGATTGGTTTAGAGATCAATCCGTTCTTGAGTTCCATTAACTCTCTCTCTTATTGTTATCCATTGTTACCTTCTTATATGTGAATTAAAAGAAGTCGTTGACTCGCTGTTGAGGCGGCTTGGTGGGTATAAGAACACCTCCTTGGGGCTCTTTACATCTGTTGGGGAGACAGACAGAGAGAGAGAGATGAATCCGTCATGAGGTTTCGTGAGGGTAAGAATTCGAGTTGAACAACACTGGAACACTATCCAAATAAGTCCCGGTGGCTGGAAATCGAATCTGGTTCGCGGGTGAGAAGACCCCTCTGACGGTCCTCTACTGTTTAGGGTTTAACAGCTGGTAGTAACTACGGCTCGAATTGATCTTGGAGGATTTCTGGTATAGTCGATTTCTCCCAAGAGTTGGGTTTTTTTTTTTTTTTTTTTTTTTTGGGAGACAGGAGGGGTATCCAACTTTAGGCCGACTAAATCCCCCTGGGCTCGTACATGACCCCCGCTTCATGCACAAATCGGGAGCTTCTGGGCCCTAGGGAGCCAGAGGCGAGTAGCCCCAAGAAATTATGCAACGGCGAAGGTTTGATCACGAGACCTCGCTTCCTGATACAGAAGAGTTGGGTTATTCTCATCTGAAAACTGTATTTTTTTATCCTAACCATTAGATAAGAATATGACAGGTGTCAGCCTTTAGTGTCTCATTGGGAGATCTCCTTCAAGGAGAGGAGTTGGATCCCATTAACTAGGTTGCACGGATCTCCACTCAAACACAAAATTACCTAATACCCTTTTGAAATCAAAATTTTCATTTGATGCTCCTGAGCATTCTCATTGGCTGCCGCACTAGTGCACGGGCCACGCAGCCTAACAGCAATCTCCTGACCCAAGAATAAATAAATAAAGGGAAAATTTCACGTACCTCCCCTGAGATATGACTTACGTACATTTTCACCCGTGAGGTTTGAAAAATTACACGTGCCTCCTCTGCTTTCCAAACTAAGTAACAAAAACACTCAATCCGTTAACTGTACACGTTAGTTGCCAACGGTTGAAAATTTTAAGTCCTATTATGACCAATATACCCTTGATAGGGTAAAATGACACTATTGCACCCATTTCATTCTTTTCTTCTTCTTTACCGTCGAAACCTCCATCATCAGCTCCACCTTCCTTCCACTGTAGCCCTAACCGCTACCCAAACCAGGAAAATAGCTTAGATTCACCAACATCCATCTGCAATCCGACCAAAACCCATTTTCCCCATTTCTGATCTCCATCGCCCAGATTCCATACATCTTCCTCTCTATTTCTTCTTCGCATCTCCATCAACCAAAAATTCCATCATCACTTCGACCTTCCCACTTTCCAAAACCTACTAGCCGAACCCTATCATCTTCTCCATTTCTTTAAATACTCCAAAGCTAGTAGCCGCAACCTCTCATCTCCATTTCCCTTTTGTTATTCTCCACTTTCTAATCCACTGACCGAATACTCTCTTTCCCAAAATCAAACCCATCTGTTACACAAAACCCATTTTTCTTTCTGATTTCTAAATCCCTTCCTGCAAAACTGAGCCCACCGACTAAAATCTTTCCTATTTCTCATTTTGACGCATTATTGAATCATTCATCAGTGTTGGAGATTCCTGCAATTTGAAATTGAATTGGGATTTCCGTATTCATTTTCTTTTCCTTTCCTGGATACTCTGTAAATGCAATTCTACATCAGGCGAGACCCACTTCCATGGCTGCACAGTAAGACCTAAGAAGGAAACAGAAAAGTATCAAGTGATCTGAAAATCTTTGCCAAGTTGTAGCATCAGCAAATGCACTTTACTCTAACAGTGGCCCTAATTCGATGACCCTGTAACAAATTGGACCACCATGGCAGGTGGGAAACGATTTGGGGAAGATGACGGCCTTTTGATCAATTAAAACAAAACTGACATTAAACTTTAACATTTAACGAAGTAGGTGTTTTTGTTGCTTAGTTTAGAAAGCTGGGGAGGTACATGAAACTTCCCAAACCTCCCGGGTGAAATTGTACATAAGTCATACCTCATCCCTCAGGGGAGGTACGTAAAAGTTTCCCATAAATAAGGACAAGCCCATATGAAAGGTTGATTCGAAGAGTATTGAGTTTTAATATTGAGGTCAAATCACCTAGCCAGACACTCGATCGAAATCCACCGGCACTTATTGAGTGCAAACCCTTTTTTTTTATTTGGTGCAAACCCTTTTTTTTCCCTTGACAACCACTTCATTATGCATATAAAATCATGCCTAAACAAGAGATTTCAGGTCATGAACCAAGGAGAGGGAGAGGACAATTAACACCTAACATAAAGGCGCAACAAACAGTTTCCTTCTCAACAATATAGAGTTTCATCTTCTCCACTCTTTTTGAAATTACCAAAAAAAAGGTGTACAGACAATGAACAGACAAAGATAACCACTAAATTGGAGAGTAAGAAATTGAAGAAAAAAATAAACAATGCTCAGCCATGCCATATGACCTGCATCAGTTGCTATGGAACAGAAGACTTGTTATGAATTACACACACTATGTCCGTTCCATGGTAAACCAACCCTTTCTTGACAATTAATTATGCCGTGATTCTTGATCGACCCTTTGCTACCCTCCGAGCAATGACTCTCCGTCCACCCTTGGTTGCCTTACTGCTAGCACAGATTTGCACATTGGTCAGACACAAACCATCACTAGCGGGATATGTGAATGCAAACTTACCCAGATTTTAAAAATAAAAAAGTAGGGGGGTGGGGGGGAGGCAGAGGTTGGGCAAGCCACCCGCTTCACATATGCAGGTGGACCTTGACCAATGGGTGGGGAGAGATAGGAGGGGTAGAATGGTCCTTTCAATAGGGGGGGCGGGAGAGAGACGGATACAGGGTAGGCACCCTGGCAGCATGCCCACCCTTTGTCCCAAAAAAAATTCCAGTTTTAACAAGAAAAGGTGTTGTCTTTGAACAGACTAGGTAGTTACATGAGAAGTGTGAATACAACTTGCAAAATGTCAAAATTACTCATTCAATAGTTGGCACACTGAGTACATCCAAACTACAATTTGGGGAGAAAGTTGGAAAGATACAAGCAAGCTAGCATAAGGTGGTGCCATTATTCAACGTATGTTAGCACCAGGTTAAGAGGGAAGACATACCGAGCGAAGAATCCATGGGTCCTCTTCCGCTTGACATGGCTGGGTTGGTAGGTCCTTTTGGGAAGTAAAAGCACCGATTCAGTTGATGTTGAAATGTTACCTGTATAAGAAATGAAGAAGTATCGTGACGCTTACAGCTAAAATTAACAAAACCAGGAACCTATATAATCCTTTTTTCAGAGCTTGAAAGAAAATCAAATTCAAGAGAAATAAAGTTCTATTAATGTCATTGCCATAGGATTCAATTTAAAACCAATAAAATACCCAACTAGGTCATATTAAATTATTAATACTGTAATACATCAATCATGGCAGAAATATTCAATGTTCCTAACCCCGCCCCCCCTCCCCCCCACCCTGCCCACCCTGACATGACACAAATCATGAAGTCATGTGCTAGTACGGTGCATGTGAATCATGCAATTCTACAAAAGAGGATGAGGGAACAAAATAACAGATAAAATTTTTATTTTTTTTTGCCTCTGATCCTAAGGCTTTGCTTGAATAAAGAAAAGAAAAAATGCAATGCAACAAAATCATGATGATGCAATGATTGATTTCTCTCTCCCCTCAAATTCAATTTTTTCGTTTTCTGTTTTTTTTGGCATCCAAACATAGCCTAAAACGAAAACTCTATTTAATTCAACTGATATGTTTTTTTTTTTTTAAAAGTGTTTGTTTCAAACTACCACAAAATTCATTTTGTCCTAAATACTCGTACAATGTTCAAGCAGATTAGAAAGAACAGCTTTTTGCCCATTTGTTTTTTCTTTTTTAAAACAAAATACTAATTTTTGGTTGTTGGGTAAATTAATTAAAAAAAAGTCGTTTAAAAAATAGCAAAAAAAAACTACGGGAAAAAAATAAAGAAGATTTTTCAAATTTGTCATGTCATTTAAGGGGCTTTTTTTTTTCAATTACAAAATTACCCATGCAATAGAAATATTTATTCAACTTTTATCCTCAATTATGTAAGGGGCAACTTGTTTTAGACTTATGTCACAAAATAACAACTCCGACTTATCCCAGCTAAATGGGGTCGGCTACATGGATCCTTCCCCTCCACCAATCAGGCTCTATTGGAGGTCATACTTGATACTAGGCCTAAGTTATGCAAGTCTTTCCTCACCACTCCTAAGGTCATTTTAGGCCTGCTCCTAGCTCTTTTAGTTCCTTCAATTTGAATCAAATCAATCCTCCGTACTAGAGCATCCAAAGGCCTCTGTTGAACATGGCCATGCCACCTCAAACTACATTCTTTTAGCTTAACATGTATCGGAAGTACTCCCAAATCAGCTCTACTATGATCATTCCTTTATCCTTCTCAAGATCCTCATCTCCAGTTCTCCACTACACTGAGTTTATCCATATGATGCTTCTTAACTGCCCAACTTTCTGCACCATACATCATAGCCGATCGTATGATTGTCCTATAAAATTTTCCTTTAAGTTTTAACGGAATACGTTGATCACACAACACTACAGATACACCTCTCCACTTCATCCATCCTATTTCAATTTTCTGTGAAACATCATAAATCTATTTTAAAGAAACATTTTTTGTTTTTTTGAATATGTTTTTGTTGAAAAACACTTTTCCACTATAAAAGCTGTATCGAACCCACATCTTCACCATATAAAATTCCCACGACTGTAGGAATTGAAAGCTTCAAATTTTCAACTTCCATGAATGACGTTACTATTGAGTGTAGTTGGAATCGAGACAACCGTAGCACTACTCTGATCCTTAGCTGCCAAGCAGATATCCTAAAATAAATAGAGTTGAATCTCTAATTATCCAACCTCATACCAAGTGTATTAAGAACCTCAGCAACCACTAGCCATCCCAAGTAGTTGTTCCCACCACATCTCTATATAGAATTATACATGGATAAACCAGCTAACTACAACCATAAGAAAATGATTCAACTAAATAAAAGAGGTGAAACTACAGAAAATGCAATAGTAGTATCAAATATACTTTATTTTCTCAGACATTAAATGTATTATACCTTGCTTTTCCTATGCCTTTTAACTCTTATAACCTTCCAAATCAGAAGGCAAGAAATCACGACTTTATTTTAACGCCCATGCCTCTTCGACATAACCATATCAAATAAGCTAAACTACAAGATTATCATGTGCTAATATAATAACTGAGAATAGCTAAATATTTGATCAGAGGTGTAACAATGGATTTGCTCATGTGCAACACCTTAAATTAAGGGCATGAGGATTCCGGAGGAACACCACAAATAAATGACCACGAGCAAAAGATGCAAATCCAAGAAGATATTGTCCTAACATCAGATGCACATAAAGAAACCATGACTGCAATCAAAATCCCCATCCAAAAGAGGTCTGCAATACCATCAGGCATCCCCAGAGTAGACATCAGAAAAAAACCAATTTGAATGTTCATCTGTGCCTCCAGTCCTGCTATCTGTTCAATAGACAAAATCCCTAAAATTTGATTCTCTTTGTAATTCTCAAAGAATACCAAACTGTTTTGTGGTCCAAAGATACCCCTTTATCAGCATAACCCAGCTACATTAAAATGGACATAACTTTGTCCAACATGGATCATTGTGCCAAAACCAAAATGAGAGAGAAAGATAAACCAAGACCTTGTGATGCAGGTTCATCATAGAAATTGGCTTATTTCTTTAGAAATAGGCCAAGGGTTGGGTTATATACATGTTGGGCCTTTGTTCCCAAGGGTTTTCTATGTATTAGGCCACTTTAATGAGCCTAAACTAGGGATACATAGGTTGCATACGGGATTAGCCCAATACTTAGTTTATTTTTATGTTTTTTTAATTGAACCGGTTCAAATTGATTGCATCCAATTGGTTCAATTTAAGTGATCATGTGACTTGGTTAAGTGGTCATGTGACAACTTAAGTGGTCATGTGATGTAAGTTGGGCTGGATTAGTACTCTATAAGTCCGGCCATGTTTTGAGTCTATTTTCTTTAGTATTCTAGTTTCCTAGTCAGTTTAAGTTACCTAATAGGTTAGAGATAGGGTTAGGCCATTCTTTTTTAGTGTCTAAGTCTATTTTTGAGTCTTCTATATAAGTTTGTAAGGGAGGCCAGCATTGAATACGAATTTTGATTAATAAAAACTCAGCTTTATGCTTACTGCCTTTGTTGCTGCCTTTGCTCCATCGTGAGTGTGCCTTATGAGTAATATCAAGGTGAAGGGATTGGTGGATCTCCAATCGACTCCTTGCATAGTGAAGATCGAGAGAGCTGCTACTTATCTCCTTGCATCTTGTAGATCGGGAGACCCCCTTGTTCATCTTCAAAGCTGCTGCCATTGAAGATCTCTTCAAATCCAGTAAGTTTGAATCTAAACTTTGTTTAAACCTTCTTCTTCTCACTCCTACCCTAACTAGGATTCCTCCATAACTTCAAATCTGTCCATTAGTTTCAAACCAAACTTTCAGCATACATCCCTTACATCATATTGACACTCGATCCAAGTTTCATCAAACCCCCACACTTCTCCCTACACTCGATCCTAAACCCATCTCATAACTCCCACTCTATCCCCTCCATTCCTTCACTCCATTAAAACCCAAAACCTGCAGCTCAATTCTGTCCAGAATTGCAGAATTTTAAAACCTTTCCAAATCCAATTATTTTTATCCCATAATAACCCCCTAGACCTGCATATTAAAGTCATATAAGACCCATTCCCAAATTCCCATCCTAAACCCTAGAATTAACCTAAAACCTAGTGCTGTCCATTCAAACCAGCAACCCCTTTTACTATTGATCCTGTTATCTGGCTCCTAGTAGGTCTCCTACCTATCTAGGACTACATTAAATTGGTATCAGAGCCATGGCGGAGGGAAGCTCCAACCAAGCCCAGAAAGACCCACCTCCATTCGTTTTTAAGACCCGAGTTTGTCTACCCAATGGGAGCACAGCCATATTAATTGTTGATGAGAGGCGACGTAACAACATTATTTCACAATACAGGTCAAATCTTTGTTGAATTTGAGTGTTCCTCATACTCTGACGGTGCTTGGTGTAAGCTGGTACCATCTCCAATGAGCGTTATTACAATAGGTTGTAATTGGTTGGACGAGCGACAAGGTTGGATTGCACCTGAAAACAACTCGTGTGTCCTACCTGATCGATACCGTCTATACCATTTGTTTACTCTAAAAGGGTTACAACCAAAGGTGACCACATCGATTGTACAGCCACAGGGACTGCCGAACATGTCAACTCAAACGCAAGTGGTATCGACTGTGTTTGAAGTTTCACCAATGGCGGATGTACCAACAGAAGATTCTACTAAGGCAGTTTGTGTTGAAGAGATTCAAGAACCGATAGCTAAAGAAATTCAAGTAGACCAAGCTGCACCAGTAGTTGAGATCATAATTGAGAAGCTCGGCCATCAAATTGATGTGGAGGTCCAAAACATAATTGTAGAAGATTCTACTGAAGAGGTATACATTGAAGAGAACAAAGTAGACAAAGCTGAAACAGTAGAAGATGAAAAGTTGATTGAGAGCATTCCAAAGGAAAACAATGACCTTCAAGATGCTGTTCTTGAAGAGGTGGAGCTTGTGTCTCATGCATTAGATGAGAAGGTTGCTAACACTGAAGGCTCTATGGACGAGACATTGGCAGTTGCTGCGATTCAAAGAAAGAACACATAGAGTTTGTTATGCCACCATGGTTCTTCGAAGAGCAAGCTCCACGCATTGAAGACTTTATCCCTAATGTTCCTGCCTCATCGGAATTTTGTTTGGGGATGGTCAAAGCTACTGATCACATGTTGATTCCCCCCCATCACTGCAAAATTCGAGGACGAATTTTTCAAGTTGGGGAGTGTTGATGCAGGTTCATCATAGAAATTGGCTTATTTCTTTAGAAATAGGCCAAGGGTTGGGTTATATACATATTGGGCCTTTGTTCCCAAGGGTTTTCTATGTATTAGGCCACTTTAATGAACCTAAACTATGGGTACATAGGTTGTATACGGGATTAGCCCAATACTTAGTTTATTTTTATGTTTTTTTAATTGAACCGGTTCAAATTGATTGCATCCAATTGGTTCAATTTAAGTGATCATGTGACTTGGTTAAGTGGTCATGTGACAACTTAAGTGGTCATGTAACAACTTAAGTGGTCATGTGATGTAAGTTGGGCTGGATTAGGACTCTATAAGTCCAGCCATGTTTTGAGTCTATTTCCTTTAGCATTCTAGTTTCCTAGTCAGTTTAAGTTACCTAATAGGTTAGGGATAAGGTGAGGCCATTCCTTTTTAGTGTCTAAGTCTATTTTTGAGTCTTTCTATATAAGTTTGTAAGGGAGGCCAGCATTGAATACGAATTTTGATTAATAAAACTCAGCTTTATGCTTGCTGCCTTTGTTGCTGCCTTTGCTCCATCGTGAGTGTGCCTAGTGAGTAATATCAAGGTTGCCTTGTGAGTAATATCAAGGTGAAGGGATTGGTGGATCTCCAATCAACTCCTTGCATCGTGAAGATCGGGAGGGCTGCTACTTATCTCCTTGCATCTTGTAGATCGGGAGACCCCATTGTTCATCTTCAATGGCAGCCTTCAAAGCTGTTGCCATTGAAGATCTCTTCAAATCCAGTAAGTTTGAAGCTGAACTTTGTTTAAACCTTCTTCTTCTCACTCTTACCCTAACTAGGATTCCTCCATAACTTCAAATCTGTCCATTAGTTTCAAACCAAACTTTCAGCATACAATCCTTACATCATTATTGACACTCGATCCAAGTTTCATCAAACCCCCACCACCCTAAACCCTAGAATCCCCTACTCCTACTTCCATTAGGAATTGTCTCCAATAACCTTATCTTGCTGTCCAACTCATCTAACCTACTTCCATTCACTCAAACATCATAAAACCTATACCATTAGACTTCTCTACACCTGCCTATCATTACCATATAAGGCAACCCTAACCTAAACCTAACTTAACCCTAATTTTAACCTAAAATTCAATTCTGCCCAAAATTGCAGAATTTCAAAACTCATCCAAACCCTAACCTTTTTATACCATAATAGCCCTCTAGACCTGCCCATTAATACCCTATAAACCCCTTTCCCAATATCCAACCCTAATCCTAGTTTTACCCTAAACAGCCCACATCTGTAAACAGTTACAGAATTTTGATCTTACCTGGCTCCTATTAGGCCTTGCCTATATAGGACTACATTACCTTGAAATGCTGCAACATCGCTCTAAGTTAAAACAGAAATGATAAACCAAACCAAAAAAAATTTGTAATCTCTTCATTTTCTTGTCCAAGAAAGTTGTGAAAGAAATGTACATGAAATTTAATCGCACTTTTGACCATCAGTATTTCCATTTACAGTGCAATCAAATTCAATAAAAAAAATTGGATTGGAATAAGCTTTTTAACACGCAAAAGATTGCACAAATACAACACAAATGAAAATTGCATTCACCACTTTGGGCACAAAGGATCAAACTACGAAAGAGTACCAATTTGTCTATTAGTGGTTAAAACTCAACTAATTGACAGGTGCCATGCTTGCAATCAGCTGGTACAAGTCAATAGGGAGCACACTGAGTATAACCTTTAACACTTCCCCAATTTCTTTTATTTTGATCAATTTTGCCTCAAAATTTTACCAAATCAACTCTAAACATCCAAAGCTTTTGAGTTACCATCAAGAATGTTCAAAACCTTCATCCAGACCTCACAAAATCCTTTTTCTATGTTCTTTCTATTAAAAAACTATATCTTGCTTCCTTTTTCATTACCCAAGCAACTCTAGGTGGGAATCTTGTAAGAGCCTAAGATAGAAAACATGTGAGTTAAACTCCTAGGTGAAGTCCATATAAGTAGTGTAAACAGACAATAGTTTTTAAGTTACTGGAATATGGTTATGGTGCTTACAGTATAGAACAGATCTCTTAAAAGAAAATAGTAAAAATGAGATCATATAATAGAGAAAAAAGAACAGTAGATGGTGGTGAAGTTATATATCTCAGAACTGAGAGCTCAGAACATCCCAATAACCTGGTCGAGTGTTGATCAGATCCAGTAGAGAACAATCCTGCAAATTATCTCCGAAAATAGAGAACTAGAATGACCTGCACAGGCTAATTCCAAGTGGCACAAGAAGTCAGGGTCGGAGATTTGAAACTCGAATTCTAGTAGCTAACAAGGTTTTAGAACTCAGTTTCGCCAGGCCACGAAACTGAGATATACCGAGATCTCGGCGAGATCTTGCATTTTCCCCCGTATCAACTCGATGGTGGGTTTCGATGGCCATATGGCCAAAATAGGTCCTGAAACTTGACATCCACGCTATTTTAGGCCTTTTAAACACAGTGAGAACATTAGCTTTTATAAATTCAAACCCAAAATGATACTTTGACTTCGGACCCTACGTTGATAGTCTATGGCGTATGTGAGGTCTACCCTAGGCTAAGCCACACAATATTTAGAACTCATATAATTAAAGTAGAGGTGTAAAACAACTTAAAAAAACATTACGAATTATAATACATCAAACTATAAACCATTTAAGCATTAGGCATCATATTCATATTTCATAATCATATATGGTGGTGGTTCAACGGTTTGTTAATAATTGTTGGAAACTTGGAAAGAAAGTAAGAGACACAGGTTAAACAAATACAAGTATAAGTGTGTAACAAGTCCTACCATTTGAGAGTAGCTAGTACTGAAACAAGTGGATGAAGGTAAAACAGATATTTTTCACCATTTTGATCATGTTTCTATGAAAAAATAATCGGTGGACATTGTATCACATATAATAAGCACATAATCAACAAACAAGCATTGATCATGATTCTATGAAAAAAAAAATTTATTTTTTAGATGAATAGTTACATAACAGTGTAATGTAGAACCAATTCAAGTTAGAATTAGTCCCAAATAACCCAGGAAACTCAGCAGTCAATCCTAGGACAACCTTCAACAACAGAGTAAGGTATAGGCCAAAATTCAGACATAAAGCCAAGACTAACAACCAGATACAACCACTCAATAGGGCTAATATTAGGGTCGAGTGTAGATCTTAGGATAACCAGCAAGCCCTTCAAACAGGGAAGAAATAGGATGGCTAGATCACAGGTTATCAGCAGGAAACCAAATTAGAAAGTTAAAGAAACTTATCTGTAGAAGCTAATCCAGCCAATAGAGGAGAGCCAAACTCAGGTCGAATGAGGCTTGTATAGGGAAGAAGCTTTGCAAAAAATCCCAGCTCAATCAGATGATGTGATTAAGAGATCTATATGTTGATCCCAAAATAGAAGGTTAAGGGTTAGACCAGATCCAGCCAGTGGAATGGGGTGAAAGTGAGGTCGAGTGGGGTGGAAGGTGAGATGGAATGATGATCAAAAACCCAACTGGGTTTGGTGGAAGGATGAGGGGTTATCACACTCAGAAGATCTGCAACAAATCTTCAAGCACAGGGATACAACAGTTTGCACTCGATGGGAAGACCTACAGTAGCAGCAAGATGGTTCGATCTCCTTGACTGAAGAACAGCAGCAGCAGCAGAACTGGATCAGCAATAATCACACCCGATTGGTCTTCTCAGTGTGTGGAGCAGTCACAAAACACAGCAGCTCTCAAGGATCCATGGAAAGGCAGAGGAAGTAGAGAAGATAGGGGGTAGGGGGAATGGGCCTCTCACCCACAGCTATCTCAGCTGTTGAAGCATAGGAGGAGCTCCATACACGATGGCTAAAGTGGCCAAAATATTCTTTTCTCTAATAATCTGACTTTCATTAAAATCTGATGTCTTTTAATAGGCAGACTTACAATAGAACTTCCAAAAATGAAACTAAACTAAAATAGAAACTTAATAAGATAGAAACTGCTAAATCCTATCTAAAGAGAAGTTGACTAAAATAAAATTATTTCGCTTTATACTTCAGCCACAAATTAGAAACTAGTAATTATGGAAACTTCTAAATTGTACTCAGGCCAAGCTGACTGGTCAAAGAGGATCCTAGCAGAATCCATGGTTCGAGATCTCACCGAGTTTCTCGGTTTCGTGAGATCCCAAGACGAGATGCCATACGCATTCTAAAATTACACTTTCTCGCCGAGATCTCGAGATCTCGGTATTGTCTCGGTACACATTTTTTCCAGTTTTTTTTTAGTTTTAAAAGTTCAATATCTCGCCGAGATCTCGGTATCGGGTTAGAACATGGTTTTTTAACCATTTTAATTGCCCATTTGACCCATGTGCCCATTTTTATTAAAAGAGGGCAATGGACAGAACTCGGAAATGTCAATAGTTCTGTCCATAGCTCTCTAAACAAAGGGGAAAACACTCAAACAACTCTCTCCGTCATATTTCTTCCTCTTTCTTTCAAATCTTGGGTGGATTGCATTGTTTGAAGTGAGTTTCAAGTGCTAAACTGAAGATTCAACTCCAACAGTCCAAGAATCATCACCTATTTGTAGGATTCCAAAGTAAAACTCATATTTGGACTTGTTTTTTGGCAAATCTGGGCATGCCATTGTGTTTAAATGGCCTGAAATAGGCTGGATACCAAGTTTCAAACCCAAAATATGTGTAAAACCCACCGAGTTGGGGGTCTGAGTCAAAAAAAAAAAAATGCAGCAACTCGCCGAGATCTCGACTCGACTCGGTTTCTGGCTTGGCCAAGATGCCACCGAGACCCGAGTCTTAGAACCTTGGCAGAATCGTGAAGCATCTTCCTCTCAAACTGTGGAGCATCTTTGGCTGGTCAAGGTGGATCTTTAACCAGATTGTGGGGCCTCTCAGATTCCTTCTTTGCTGGCTCGAGTTGGCTCTGCTGGGCAGGCTCGAGCTGGTCCATTGGCCCAAAGAGGGGCCTTGTCCTTTGTCTCTTATGCTGGCCAGATTCTACATCACAGTGTTTTTGAGAAACAAACCAACTCCCTTTATTGATGTTGAAGCTTGAATGTTGAATCCACAGGTAATCTTCACTTAGAGGTGAGATTTACCAAAAAAATCCACCAAAGTTGGGTTTTCCCTTCACAGCAGACCGAGATTTCGAGAGGGGAGGTTTATATGTTCTAAGTTGGTCTAGTTCGAGTCGAGACTGAGATATAGGTCGAGATCTCGGCGATATACCGAGATCTCGGCCGAGATATTGTATGTTTTTGGTATCGCATACGGTTTCATCTCAAGAGCTGCCAAAGCCGAGAAAATAGTGGAGATCTCAACGAGATCTTGTACCATGGTAGCTAAAACTCAGAACCTGATACCAGAATTCCAGACCAATATATAGAGAGAAGTTGAAGAAGAATGCAACCTGAAACTTGGAAGAAAACTGAGTAACCGCAGGTGGGTAAAAAGTGAAGAAATCTGACCTGTGACACTAGAATTATCGGATAGGGAAATAGGCATGACAGTACGGGCCAGGAATCCACCTGCAGCTCACTTTGGAATCAACCAAGATAACTGAGAATCCACTTACGTCGCTTTGAATCTACAGAATAACAGTTGAAAAACTGAGAACTATATTCATCAAATTATGGGGGAGGCTGTGAGCCTTTGCACCTATTTATAAAATTTTGGAAGGATAAAATCATCAGGATTGGAATTGGACTGACTAGGACCCAATCCTGGACTGAAACTGAAAACAGAGTTAACACAACTAAACGACTACTACTTGCTATCGAGTATCGACCTGCTATAAGAAGTGTTCTAATCCACCTAGGTCTCTAGTAAAGAATCAAAATAAACACTGGAATTACTAACTCCTAATCCCATGATAATATCCATTACAACCAGAAAATAAAATTAACTCAAACAGAACCCCACAACCAGAATGGACTCAGACTTCTAATAGCATCAGGAATAACCAACCGTAGGCTGAATCAAGCTCTTTGTGTCTTGTACTTTGTGACAGCATCATGGGCAAACCTTAGTTCTGTGCATGGTAAACAGATATTTCCGATTACAACCTTCTTTTCTTCTTAATACTTCCAATTCCACTATAGATAGGGAATTACCAGCAGTTTTCGCATCCATTGCCTGGATAGAACAAGCTGATTGCATTGATGTCGGGGGTTGCCCTGGTGGGGGCTAGGTAATATGAACCCTAGGTTCAGGCTAAACACCCCTATTACAGGATCCCAAGTAACCCAAACTTAATCGCAGGGAAACAGAAAATAAGAATAGAAGAATAGATGACTATGGCTTCCCACCAAAACAAGGAACAGAATCTTACTGCTCTCCAAGGACATTTCACCCCCGACTGAATCGTACAACATCCATTGAAGAAAACTTCAAAGCTTTAATCATATAAAATTGTATCATTGTATGTAAGCCTTGGGTCTTACAATCTACTTGAAGAAAAACTGAATAACAATCATAGTCTGAATAGGAAAGTAAAATTCCATTGCTAAGCAACAAAAATAAGAAGCAAAATAATAAAATGAAAGCTTCTCACGCAAGGTGATGGAATCCAAAGCCAAACTTACCTAACAGACTGACTAAACTAATGAAGTAAATCCCGTTTTCCTACCTTCTACCCATACTTTAGGCCCATTATAGTGGCTCATTACAATAAAAACACAAGGGATCAAAGATTCAAAGGCCTAACACATACATAACCCAATCCAAAGCTTATTTCCAATAAAATAAGCCCATTTATACGAGTTATCTGCATCAATTCACCCTGGCTTGAAAAAACTCGACCTCAAGTTTTACAAAATTGAGGAATCAACTTTATGTGGTGAACATCCGTCTTCAAACCATAACAAAACTCTGGCAGCTTGTGGATATTAGGAATGTAGCCTTCAAGGCGTGGAGCTTTCTCTTCAAAGAACTTTGGTGGCATGATGAATTCCCGTGGAGGAACTATAGATGATTTTGAGACACCCAAACAGCGTTGCATTCGAGTCAGTCGTTCACACAGACTCTTGATCACATCAGCCAATTGTTACATTGGAACTTGATCTCATGTAGGGTTAGTACTTGGAGTAGCCATAGCTCTAATACCAATTTGGTGGGGGGAGTAGGTAGGATGAACCCTAGGTTCAAGCTAAACACTGCTCTTACAGGATCCCAAGTAACCCAAACCTAAACATAAGGGATAAAAGAGCATAAGAAAAGAAAAAAAATAACTATGACTTCCCACCGAAACAAGGAACGGAATTTCACTCACCCCTACTGAATTGCACAACATCCATTGAAGAAAACTTCAAAGCTTTATTCATCTAAAATCATATGTAAGTTTTGGCTCTTATACTCTATTTAAAGAAAAACTGAATAACAATCCTAATCTGAGTAGGAAAGTAAAATCCTATTGCTAAGCAACATAAATAAGAAGCTTAATAATAAAAGGAAACCTTCTCACACAAGGTCAAGGAATTCAAAGCCTTTTAAACAACTTAAAATAAAAGACTAACTAAACTAATGAAGTAAATCCCGTTTTCCTACCTTCTATCCATACTTTAGGCCCATTAAAGTGGGCCATTACAATGAAATTGTAGAAAACCTAGGACCTGTAACCAGTAACTTGAGAGAGAAGAAAAGATAGAATGAGAGAATAATAACTTGTTGTTTTCATTGATAGGAAAGCCCCTCTATTAGGGGAAATTACAAATAGAAAGGGGAACTCCTAATCAGATTAGGAATTCCTAATCATGATAGGATTCCAAGTTACAATAGGAAAAAAACTAGAACTAACAACTCAAACTGAAACTAAGACTAACAACTCACAGCAGAATTAGGACTTGACATAATTAGAAACTAGGGACTAGGAAAATAGAAGATACACATATCAACCAAATCACTGTTCACGTGAACAGTGTCGCATGAACAGTACTTCAACACTCCCCCTCAAGCTGGATTATACAAATAAGTAAAAAAAGAAGATCCAGCTTGAACTAAAGAAAAAAGAACTCCTAATAATGCTAACACTCCCCCTCAAGTTGGCGCATACAAGGTACTAATGCCCAACTTGAACAAAATGATTAAAAAAAAAAACTAAGTTGTTGTAGAATCCAGCTTGACATATGAATGCAGCTCCCAAATAAACCTTCAAGAACTTTAAAAAATAGATCTTCAAAACTTAGACAGACATGATCAGCAAACCGGGACTAGAATGTCTTCCAAAAAAGGCAGCTTTCAACGGTCTTCAATAGCTATCCAGTGATGAATCTCAAATTGTCATAGTGACTTAGAATCTTGAAGTGAAATAACTAGAGTACCAAGTAGCGAAAACAAACTGAATCAAGCAGCGGAAAAAAACTGTATCAACCCAATCGAAAGTCCTCAAATAGGCAACAACCAAATATCTTCAATATTTCAATACTTCAATCTCCCCCTTACGGCAGACTCAACCCAATAACAAAGTAGATACCCATTGGCAATGGTGAAAACTCTGATCGTCTATGCTTTGCACCAAGTGTTCCTGTAAGTTCTGCTTCTACAATGTCTGCAGGCGTACTGTACATAATCCCCCCCCCACATGTAGTACACGTGGACATAACAGAGATAATGTAAAAGATAGGGCAAAAACATAATATTCCAGAATTTTCTAAAAGTGTTATGGGTAATTAAAAAGGAAGGAATGGCAAAATTGTAATTTACCAGAAGTTTCCAAAGGTGTTATGGGTAAATGCCAAAGGTATGTTTTGGGATATGAAGGGAATTAGAATTATTGAAAGGGAACGGTGTTGGAAAAAAGGATGGCATGACTGTAATTTGGTGGAAATCCACTTTTAAATACAATCCAAGCCAAAGGGTAAACTGGTAATAAACCAGAATTTTCAAGGGTCAATTGGGTAGTCAAATGGGGGAATGTATTAAGAGGTAATGGCAGTTCCGTAAATAACCAAAATTTTGCAAGGGCCTTTTTGTTAAACAAAAAGCAATGGGATGCAATAAGTTAAATAATGGCTATGGAGAGTGGCAATCTTATAAATAACCAGAATTGTTAAGGGGCTCTTGGGTAGATAATTTAGATGAAATCTACTTACAAATACCACCCAAGGCAAAAAGGTAATGTTGGAATGAGCAGTAAAATAAGGACAAAGGTAGATAAGAAAAGATGAGAAGGGCATAAAAAGGAACTTAAAGAATAAAATAAAACGCTAGGAATAAAGTAGCGTAACCAAAAAGGAAACCAACTCATAAAAGGAAACCCACTTTGAGATATTGGATGTCTTCCTCACGCAACCAGCCAAAACATTATAACGCTGTCTTCAACAGTTCAACCTCACGATGGGAGAAAGAACCAACCACAAGAGGAAAACGAGAACCAGCAGCCAATTGATTCTTCGATCAGAAACAGCAACAGCTCATGGAGAAAATTAATGTAATCTCCAAAAACTCATATCAGAAAGCAGGGAAAGGAGGATGCGGAACAAAAACTGCAACTTCAACCTCACAGTAAAACCAGTGATTCCAGCAAAGGAAGATTTCCACGCAACTCCAAATAGAAGGTCGAAGATTAAACAGAAAACCTGCAACTCCAATCTGGCGGTAGGGGAACAGCAGCGATAAATATTTGACTCCGTGGAAGAACAGCTTCAATCGAACCAGCAGCAACAAAATACCAGCAAAGAATCGATACCATCAGAAACCAATAGCAAACATCAGAGAACAAGAGCCCATCCAACAACTAAACCAAGCAACACTCAGCAAGACGAAAACCAGAAAATCAAAGATCTTCCTCACGATAAGCAAAGAGAAACTGAGTAAAAATAGGGCAGGTCCTGAACTCCAGCCCCTCGATCACCGTCAAATCGAGAAAAAGGGATTGCACCTCCAACGAAAGCAGGTTCTTCAGAAGCAACTACAGCCCAGAACCAGGTTCTTCATTAATCGATCAACAAATCAGTATTTAATCTGCAACTCATCCGAAGAGCAGAAATTAGATTCGAAATCTGATGTAGATTTTTCATAATCGAATAAATGAATTGAGTACATGAAACCCTAGTTCTTCTTTTTCTATGAACTAGGGTTTTCTTCTTCAAACCAGAAACCCGAACCGACTCTCAAAATGGCAATCTTGGAGAGAATCAGTCACTGATTGCCTAGCTCTGATACCATGTAGAAAACCTAGGACCTGTAACCAGTAACTTGAGAGAGAAGAAAAGATAGAATGAGAGAATAATAACTTGTTGTTTTCATTGATAGGAAAGCCCATCTATTTATAATAGAGGGGAAATTACAAATAGAAAGGGGAACTCCTAATCAGATTAGGAATTCCTAATCATGATAGGATTCCAAGTTACAATAGGAAAAGAACTAGAACTAACAACTCAAACTGAAACTAAGACTAACAACTCACAGTAGAATTAGAACTTGACATAATTAGAAACTAGGACTCCAACTAGGACTAGGAAAATAGAAGATACATATATCAACCAAATCACTGTTCATGTAAACAGTGTCACATGAACAGTACTTCAACAGAAATGCATGGGGATCAAAGGTCCAACACATACATAAGTACATAACCCATCCCAATGCTTATTTCCAATAAAAAAAGCCCATTTATGTGAGTTATCTGCATCAATGTCAGACTTCAATACAGAATCGGGAAAATTATTTCACTTTATAGAATCTGGTAAGGTTTTTCCATCCAGAATCCTAATTGATGGCCGGGTATTTGTCAGAAAATCAATTGGAACACCAGGGATCATAGATGTTGCTTTTGTTAAACCCCGTTCTAGTGGTACTTTTGGGTTGGGAAACTCAACCTATGAGCCATATCATAACTTGTTCAATTGGTTTGATCTTCTGCGAGTCATTTAGACAATTAGACCCTCAAAAATTATTCAAACAGTGTTGCACTTGTGTAGTTTTTGTTGCTGTATATTGAATTTAAGTCATTACATCGAGCTAATCAGATAGCCGTCAATCCGGTTCTGTTTTAGGGACATTGAATAAAAATAATTATCTTTTGAAACTGCCACTTGATTATGAGGCGAAGGGATTAATTTCTTAACCCAGGAGCATTCTTGAATCTGGTAGCTCTTGGATTTTATGGAATGACCTAAGGGCTGCTAATTTGAAGAATTACTGTTCATATGCTAAGAGCTCATAGTTTTTTGAGTCACATAGGGCTATAAATGTGCCGAATTTGGATATTCATTAACAACTTTTCCCTGGGCTATAGCCTATAATTTTTCTCACAATCCATAAAGTGATAAACCCCTAACACACATTCAATCACCTAATTGTTCTTTTTCCATGTCTTATCACTCGCATGCAGGGGTTTACAACTTCTTGTTTCTCTCTCTCATTTTGGCCACCAACAAGAAACTGGAGTTATCAACATTAATGAAAAACTGATGAGGATTATTGACCGAGTTTGATGGCTTGCCAATTCGACTCCATCCTTAAATTACACACACATACACAACCATTTTTCCTCTAATGAACATGAGGTATTTCTCGCACCTTTAAACTCAAATGTGGTAGATAATCCCTACCTTTCAACGGTATAGTGAACATACTAGACTCTGAACTCTATAGAGCAGTTTCCTTCAATTTAAACCATACATAATCTGCAAAGCCGAGTATATTCTCCAAAAATAGACACAATGTTGCTAATTTCATTCTAGATATCCAAATAACAACTAAGATGTGAAGATGGAAAACAATATCTTCAAGACAATATCCGAGATGATCATTATGCTAAGATTTCACGGGAAAAAATCCAGAAAAAAAAAATTTCTTACCATCCGGTAAGAAGAAGCGAAGCGACGGAAGGCCACACGGATAGGGAAATTCTTCAGCAGCCACCTTTCGCAGTGTCTTGGCTTCCTCCAAACGTAGAGAATTCTGGAACTTGGAAATAGAAGGCAGAAGCTTAGGAGATAAAATGTTGTGATTTGAATTAGATTGGGTGTGAAGATGAAGATTGAAGAAGCGATTTACGAGAGAAGAGCCAACGCGAGCTAGGGCTTTCGACGACATTTTTTTTTTTTCCCTTTCTTTTTTGATGTTTTTCCAAACAACGAACTCTGCTAAAACCCTAAACTACATTAAAAGGTTATGGCCCTGCAAGAGGTGGGTTCAGTGTTTGAAAATCAGGAATCGGGGTCCGGATCCGGAACGGTCGTGAACCATTTCAATTTGAAATTAGAATCGGATTGGAATCGGCCGGTCCAAAATCAGCTAAAAAAACACCTTAACCTTAGGCTATCTTTAGTATAGTTTTTATTTTTTATTTTTAACTATTTAACAAAAATCAATAATGAAAACCATTTTTTTTTTTTCCCCCATGAAACCAAAGGAAAAAATACACTAGAATACATGGATGTCCATACAAGCATTGCGTGCCAAGTTTTTAACTACAGCCGCACTAAAGTTGCACGTGTTAAGACGAAAATATATATTCTGGGTTAGATCTGAAATCCGTAGCATCTTAGGAACTAAGTGCCATGGCCATTGGCATTTGGTTGGAGATGGAAGAGATTCAGTGATCCACTGATTATAACACCAAATTTCCTTAATCTGCAACCCAATACAGGCAGCATGGTTGAAACCCTTAAGAATCGCCAAAACATAAGTATCTACATCCTCTGTACATAGTAGCTTTTCTGCATCAAAAAACTTATCAACCAAAAAGAGGTAGGCCCACCCACTCCAGTCAGTCCAGGTGAACAGAATCCTGCACAGATCAAAATAGGAAAATCATAACTAGACAAGGCAAAAAATGGGGAGTGGAAAGGGATGACTATATCAGGGGCACAACCAGTGTGAGGGTAATTAGATTTAAAAGCACTTAAATTTAAGTCAACCAGCCATTGTGAAACAACCTGTACGACCCTTAAAGGATTAGGTTGTATGGACTCAACTATTAACTTATTTTTACAAGACCATATAAAGTAACAAGTTATAATAAAAATACTAAAAAACAACCGCAACAGAGTTTTATCAGTCCGAAAGTGTAAGTGAAAAAATCGACAGACATGAAGGATAGTATCAAAAGCCAAAAAATCAGCCATTAACCCTATTTTTTTAGAAAAACATAAAAATCGTTTGATAACCACTACACAGAATAGATTGTAACAAAGAAATATGTTTGGCATACTTATATGCATAATAGTTTTATGAAGTGGGTGGGTGGAAAGATGCCACTTTTACCCATCTTCCTTCCCAAAACATAAACTCAAAACCGAGTTGTAGTAGTCATCGCTGACTGTTGCACACCTATGCCTGTGCCACCATACTCTGAACTCGTTAATGAATCACTCTCTCCTCTTTCCTCATCCATAACAGACCTCCAATTTGGTGGAACAGAACCTGGATCCGTTATAACGACAGAAAAGTAGCTCCATAGAAGCATTGCCAACTGTAGAGCCAAAAGAACTCCTTAAAACCCTTATGTGGATCATTAAAGACAAAATAAGATCATTATAGAGCTAAGACCACGCAGGGTTGTACAGAACTAGAACACATTCCAAGCCATTACAGCTCCGGATCTGTGCATACTGAACACGTACCCAACTAGTTCTTCTTTCTTTTAATTTATAAGATGAAGATAAAGAATTTCAAAAAAAGGAGAAGAGGGCTTTATCTCCCTTTTCTTTTCCCTATCCCTGTATCTTTCCTATCTATCTACACATTCCCATCAAACCCATCAAACCCTCAACGGGCTTTGATAAAGATTGGACCATCTGCTCTTAATTTTCGTGATTATGTCTGGAATCGAGAAAGAAACGGAAATTGTGAAGAAGATGCAAAGAAAATAAACAGAAACTGAAGGGAAAAAATATAATTTTGATGAAGTGACGGATGGGATCGCAGGAGGAGGAAGAAGAAGAAGAAGAGGAGGAAGGGTCGATATTTCTAATTAAACATGGAAATGACGCTCTTACCCTTAGATTTTGAGACCTATGAGCACGTGCTCATTAAAGTCCCGCATAATTGGTCAAAAGTGATTTTTGGCCAAAAACCATAAATAGCTTTTGATCTACTTTTGGTTTTTGGTTTTTTTCAATCTTTTTTAAATAGAAACAGGCTTTATAAACGATACCAAACGCAACCAAAAACGTTTTTTAAGGCAAAAATCAAAAATAAAATTATGCCAAAGATGGCCTTAGTTTCCGTAAAAGATGACTTTGGATCGGCTTTGAATCAGGATCAGACCTGATCCGATTTTTTGAAACCCTGGATGGGTTGTAAGTTGGATTTTGGAACGAGAGGTGAGTAACTCAGATGATAGGGTGTGGTACCATCTACCGACTACCACTTGTGGTATTGTCTTTGGGGATCAAGCTCCTCTCTAGCGCACCCCTGAGCTGGACGATGTCCGACGGTCCCCTAGAGGTCGACATGTAGCCGAGGTGTCATTCGAACAACGAGGTTGAAGGTGCACATCCGAGCTAGAAATCCTTCTCTTCATTGTATATGCTCCATGCTTAGATGTGTGCAACCATCCTCGCTGTTTGAACAGCACCTCGACCACATGTCGACCTTTTGGGGTGTGCTAGAGAGGAGAGTCGGATCCTTGTCTTTGGACGGCCAGCCCCAAAGAATTAACAAAAGATTGGGGATTTGATCATTTAGTTTATGGACCGGACCCACTTCTGATGTGATCATGCGATATTGACGAAGTGGAAACCACCCTCCCTTACTGCAATTCGATGGTATCGAGGATGTGGAGGTTCTTCTTCACCATGGGTGTAGAAAAACTGACCCCTCAGTTTAAATATTAAACTACTAGAGTCATTTACATTGTGTTTGGAATGCATTCTCAGATTAGATTTTTGGTCTAGAACAGGTTTTGAAACAAGAAAATAGAAAAGGATTAGATTTCAGAATGCATTCTAGACCTACGATCTATTCCATGAATGCATAGAGTGCCATTGTTTAGTGCCAGGCTCTTGCTTTGGTATATCGGTTTTTAGGAAGAGGGTTCTGTGAGGAAGTGAGAGAGGGGAGCGCACCAATGAGGAATGAACGGTTTTGTACATAGAAGGCAGAGAGGCCTTTTTATGTGTACGAGAGAGGAGAGAGGAGAGAGGAGAGAGAGAGAGATTGGCGACCCATCTCGCCCTCCCCCTTGGTTGCCTCCTACTCTCTTTCATCCTTTTTATGTTTGTAAGTGAATAGGTTTTCCATCACATGACACTTGAAATCTTGTAGACAAGTAGATCTTAGGATCCCCTATTTACATGTGAAGTTTCAGCTCAAATGGAGCTTGACATATGGTAAAATGAAACACAAAGAAGTTCCGGACTGTGAAAAGGTTGCATGGTTTACCAAGGGGAGGCATGGGTATGTATGAGACGGCATGACATTCCATTGGAGGTAAACGATGGAATATGCCAATTTGGGGCTAGAGTTCAAGTCAAGATCTCATTCCTTAGACATCCAGCTATTATAATTGTCACATTATCCTTCTATCTATCTAGCACAAGTAAGTTTGCCAACCAAAAGAAATCATACTTGACCCAACGAAAGAGAAACAAATGATTTAAAAGACACTGTGAGAGGGTGCAAACTACCAGCTTGCTCAGACGACTCGCTCCCTATAGGAAAAGGAGAACAGTTCTTTGTGGGGGACACAGGGGCCACACGCAAACATAGTTGGAGGCCAAATGACCAACCCCAGCCCCATGAAAGGCTGAAATCCCCCCTAGATGCCACAATACGCTCTTATTGGCTGCCATACACACGTGGCTCCAGCACCCCCCCCCCCCCACAGAGGACTCTTACCCCATAAAAAAATATCATCTTCCATAAAGATCAGAAAAAAGTATGATATAGGTTCCATCTGTTTTCTAGCAAGAACTGTGTAAAATAAAACATACATTCGAAGTAGAATCCGTTTGTCATACTCTTCGACATTGTTTTAATTTGAATATTCATTTCAAGATAACATGAATACCATTCATACAATATGAAGACCCTGGGAGCTGGTGTCATATGCTGTGAAGACTCATTAATATCCAAACTAGCATGAATATGCAAAGTAGAACTAGATAATCTTAGAGCCTGAATCGCTGGTTCACACTGATCCTCAACCAAGATCCCACAACTCAAGAGAATTAATGTTTTGGATTCCCTAAGGAAGAATCCAAGTTTCATACAGGTTGTCAAATAGGTTGTACTCCAGGTTTCTAACCAAAACTTAGAAAGAGAAGGCTCCAACGTTTCAACATTTAATAGAAGGCAATGCTGTAGGAGAAGTGAAACAAAATTTGAACAGATTATCTTCATAGCCCATACTACCCAATTACTTGATTCAGTTAGAACACAAAAATTACTAGCAATTTTTGCTGGAACAGTCCACAAATTGAATCACTAGGATGAGATCCACTGTTGAAGGACTTGACTTTGGAACCACACCCAAATGAAGGGCCAACCCATCAACTCAACACCCAAATATAAATTATTTTTTTCCTTTTTGGGATGAATAATACATGAACTTATAAATAAATAACAAAAGAGAGAAACTTACAGACAGATGTTTATCAGAGAAAATTAAAGTCTATTAACGATATTCAGTTCAGACACACCCAAAAAATAAAAAACTAAATAAACATGGGGAATTAAAACAAGAAAGAAGGGGACAGTTAAGTACACAATAACATATTTCCTTCTTACTTTTGAGGAAGATACAGAATAAAATACAACATAGATGTCCACAAAAATTGCATTTTTTGAGGCAAAGCTCAGTATTAAGGGGAAATAGAGATGGGAAGAAGAAAAAAAAAGTAAACCCCACTGCAGTCTGCATCAAAAGATACAAACAAGCGAACTCAACTCACCGAACTTAAACAGGAACACCACATTCGTTTCAAACTGAACCAAACGTTTGTCAGTATCAGAAAAAGAAGAAGACTGACTGGAGATTTTACATCTTACACAACATATAAGTTAAACAGAGAAGCGCATGCTTCATTGAATACACGAAAGATAAAAGAACCCCAGGTTTTGGGGGGTTGGGGGTGAAGAAAGGGAGAGCATAAATCAGAATAAATTTGCCTGCTGAATAGAAAACTAAAAAAATAAAAAATAAAAATAACCCCACTTCCAAATGTACACCGAATTACCAACCACGTCAATCTAAACAAGCTTTATTGGTCTCTGGAAAGAGCAGCAGCAATCCACTCAGATGCAGATGCTTGAGTTTCTGATTCAGCATATGACGATAATGATAGAGGAGTAATCGCAACCTGTTGAACAGCAGGAAATACAAATTAATCAGATAACAGAAAGGCAAGATATAGAAATTCATACAAAGTCACTTCTTACTCACAAAGCCATTTTCGAGTGCTCTGAAATCAAGATCCTCGTCTGTTTCTTCTTGCTCCCTTTCCAGAAACTGAAATTAAAAAAATATGTAACACTTGTGCTAGACAACAACAATCAAGATTACAACAAATAATAATAATAATGATCCTCGTCCATCTTCATCCATGTACTTGTAGGTTTGCTTTGCTCCTTAATAAAAATTCATTTATTAAAAAAAAAAAATACAAATAAAATTTCTAACCGGAAAAGGAGGGGGGGGGGGGGGAAGAGAATGCAAAGAGAAAATAACCAGTAGCAAGAACAGAACAGCTAGACTTCCATGAACTATAACACAAAAAGAAACGAAAAAGAGCCATGGGGAAGAAGGGGAATGGCAGCTTCATATGGTATAGCACCTCCTTCCAACATGGCTTATCCTTCAGACACAAACATACCTCTAGACGGAAATACTTCTTCACTCGTTGGGAACCAGGTTTTGCAGCAACCCCAACAGATTCAATCTCCACATTTTTTCTTTGCGTGCCAATGCGACGTGCTGCACCCTGTGGACCAATGATAGTGGATCATTTCAAGGGATGAAACATGCACCACACACCCAAATCTCTTTTTTCAAGGGGGGAGGGGATTGTAATCTCTCAGATCCAGAAATCTGTAACCTTAACTACACATGCAATGGAAGACACTTACAGCTGCAGATGCATCTCGGCTGAGCTGAGCAAGCTGGAGGCCAAGACTCTGTTGATTGGACATGAACCCAGCAGATGGATGCCTGGTTGCTGAGACAGCTTGCCAACTTGGAAGAGACCTCCATAGACTCTGTTTGGTGACTTTGAAGCCCTGCCAATCACAAAAAAGGAATCATTAAAACCCAACAAGAGAGATCAGAGCCGTGTTGCTTAGATCGTACACCAATTCCCATTGAAAACAGATTCAATTTGGCATGCCCATCACTTCCACAGCAGCCACAAGAATTCTCGTCCCCAAGAAAAATGCCACATTATTCAGATAATCAGAACACCAACAGAAATTGGAAAAATTCAACCAGAGAAAAAAACCCCCCAAAAGAATAAAGCAACATTATCTCTGTGATAACGAGAGCATATTCTGCATCCACGTCATGAACCCCATTTCCTAAACTCAGTGTCCTCGGCCATTCATTATGCAGTTATAGTATCTAAGAGACAAGGCAGAAATAAACCGCACCCACGATTCTTATGTGTTTCATGAGCCTTTTTTTTGGGGGGGAGGGGGAGGTGAGAGGTTGGCAAGGAGGGGCTACTTTCAAACCTCGGAAAATCTTTCGATATACAAACCCAAAAACATCATGTTGTTCTAGTTCACTCATTTCAGAATCTTTCACGGTTTATGCAGCTGCTAAATCTGTATTCCACCATTTAAGAATTTACTTCTAAATATCTGCAGGAGCATTGAAATTGAGAAAAATAGTGATCAACCATAGAACCCTACACATTCAGTTGAGATAAGCAACTCTGGGAAGAAATGCGATCCAAAACCACTGTATCATCTTATTTAACAAATCATATCCATGTTCTCACATGAGCAACATGGAAGGAACAGGTTAATGGGACTTAAGAAAATAATCTCTCATAGAGCCCAGATAAAATTTCTGCTCAACATTTGGGTTCATCCCGTTCCTCTATCATCCTGACATATTTGAGGGTTATGTATGATTTCTTTGAGGTTATTTTCGGCGTTATCATCATGCCAGGTACCTACCAGGTCAAATAACACAAGAATCAAATTCCAGAAAATCTAACCACAATATGGCCCTTCTAAATCCAACCCCTACCCCAACCCTCAAATAAATTCCATTCTTATGGAGTCAGCATTCTTTCATGGATTTCAATTGCTTTCATGACAATTGTGGAATCCTTACTTGCTAAAAACTAGCAAGATTTGTTAGAAGTTAGAACCAAATAAGATGATGAATAATAGATAAGCAAAACAATTTCACACGGTTTTTATATAATTTAAATTGAAATATATCAAAATATTTCGCTTTCAATAAAACTATACAACAACAATAATTTGCTGTTTCAATCTATATGTTGAAATGTGATACGTGCAAAAGTATGGGGTGGAGAGAAAATAAAGAAAAAGAAAAAGAAAATTAAGGAGAAGAAATAGGAGAGAAAATAGAGAAGTTTGGCTTTACGGATGAAGCCGGATGTCGGGCCAATTGGGAGGAAGCCGACCTCTTCTCTACACAATTCCAAGAAATAATTTAGGATTCCAAAAGTCCATTCTTCATTACATAAGTTGCATTTAAATAGGAATACATCCAAGGATAACTACCCACTAATTAAATATCCTACTACTATAGTAACTCCTACGCTGCCCCGCCTTGAATCGATGAATGAATGAAAAGGAACCTCCATTCGAGGACAGATTGGTTCAAGGACCTGTTGGTCAAACTCAAGGACCTAGCTGCATATCGGTGGGGGTAGGACGACATAGTATGAAACTTTCTACTTTGTCAAGCCTTGCTTTGGTTTCTGGTTTGATTTCCTATCCTTTATCTTTTTAAATAATTTAGTTTTTCCGCATTCACTAATAACTCCTAATAACTAATCATTATCGGATAACTTCCTATAACATACCTAACATAAAAAAATAACAACCAATAAGGGTCTCTCTACCACGTGTGCATGTAACAATCCATCCCCCTTAAATTGGTCTTGTCCTCAAGACCACTAAGTTACAAATAAAAATTAGAATAATTTTCACCCGGATCCCAAATCTTGTTGGGGTAATTTCAAAGTTGTTTCCACCAATACCAATGGATATAAATTGGATGTTACGCCCACGAACTCTTGGCCCACCAATGCTTGAAGTTTGAGGTTTGAGGTTTGAGATGTAACGTGTCACGGACAAATAAAAAACCTGATGAAAATCCCGTACGGACCGGAGACGATCAATCTATACTGAACAAATCTCTTCCATCCACTTTTGTTTTAAGGCGTTACACAAAGGAAGATATTCCTGTATAGACCCGAGAGGGTAGATTTCCTCCGTCGTGCCTGGCTCTGATGCCATCTGATACGTGCAAACGGATGGGGTGGAGAGAAAAATTAAGGAGAAGAAATAGGAGAGAAAATAGAGAAGTTTGGCTTTACGGACGAACGGCTTTACGGACGAAGCCGGACATCTGGCCAATTGGGAGGTAGCCGACCTCTTCTCTGGATAATTCCAAGAGATATTTTTGGGTTCCAAACATCTACTCTTCATTACGTAAGTTGCATTTAAATAGAAATACATCCAAGCAAGGAACTAAAACTCGGAACTCGACCAAGTTTCGACCCTGGGAAAAACCGAGTTGACTCTAGATATCTCAAGATCTCGGTCGAGTTTGTGCATTTTTTTTCAACTCAAAACCTGATTTCGATGGGTTTTAGACCTAGTTTGGGTCTAGAACTTGGTACTCAGCCTATTTTAGGCCCTTTAAACACAATGACTGTAATACCCGTGCCCAAAATACAGGGGTAATTTAGACTTTTCACTTTGTGTGCAGAATCTGTTCCAATGGTGGACCAATGAAGGGTGGAATTTTTGGTTGATTAGCACACTAGAGGTATATACCTTACTAGTATTTTATTCGTGTAGCATATGCTTGTTTATTTATTTCCCCGTGCATGATTATATGTAATTGTTATTTAAATATATTTATTTATAAGCCTATTAATGTGTAAGTTGGTTAGCCTAGTGGTTAGGATCTTATAAATAATAAGAGGTTTAAGGATCAATTCTAGATGGAAGCCATTAAAGGGAAATTATTTTTTTATTTTTTTTTTTTGGGCTTATGGATGGGCCCAATTGATTTACAGAAAAAAAAAACAAAAGAAAAAGAAAACCGTGGGGGAAGAACTCAACCACGTGAAAGATAGAGTGAAACCTAAAATCTAGGAAGACAGAGGAAGAAAGAAAAAAAAAAAAGAGATTGTGGTGAGTAGGAGAGAGAAAATAGAGAATTTGAGAGAAAGAAGGAAACAAAGAGAGAAGAATCAGAGAAAAAAAAAGAGATTGTGGTGAGTACGAGAGAGAAAATAGAGAATTTGAGAGAAAGAAGGAAACAAGGAGAGAAGAATCATAGAGTCAAAGAAGAAATAGGAAAGAGGGGGAGTTGGAGTGAAAGAAGGAATATAGGGAGGAGAGAATATAGGACAGCAAGAGAGGGAGGTTCCACGCATGACAGGGGATTCGAAGATTAATAGGAAATCCGTGGGCAGCAACTGTGAAATAAAGAGAGAGAGAGAGAGAAGAAGTTAAAGTTTGCATCCTACCCAAATCGTAGGGGAGAGAGAAGGATAAGAGAAGTTTGTTGGGAAGGATTCTCCCCACTTTTAAAAAAAAAACAAAAAACAAAACGTGTAGAGAACAAAAAAAAAAAGAAGAAGAAGAAAAGGGAATCGTCATATTGCCACATCTTCTTCCTTGGAGTTTTATCCTTGCATATTCTTTAGAGGTTTGAGAAGAGAGAAAGAGGAGCACTTTGCTGCTGCTACTACGAGTTTGTTCCATGGATTTGTCTTGAAGAAATAATATAGAAGAACAAGAAGAGTAGGAGTGGAGTTGAACCTTCCAAAAGAGGTATGTTGAACTACACCATGTTCCAATTACATTTTTGATATGCAACATGGGGGTAGACTAAGGTTAATGCTTAAGGTTGTATTAAGAACTTTTCATGGATGAATACATCATGATTTTATAATTATAATTGTAGCCTCATAATTTGGATCATGATTTCAAAACATTCAAATTCGGATATGGGAAGTGATGAGAGAGAAATAGGATTTTTGCATGTGAAAGGTATTCTCTGTGTTGGACAGAATAGTAATCCAAAATCTTTCATGTTATTGACCATATTTAAAAGTTGTTTCAAGGTCTGAAAATTTTATTAGGGATGCATATATGAGTTTAGATGATCTCCTAAAAATTTCCTTAACTTTAAAATTTAATTGATATGTCAAAGAATTCGTGTACTTGGATAGGTTGCTGCCAGGGCAGTTTTTTGTACCCGAATTTGACAATGAGAGCAGACATTTAGAAAGGGTATTTTGGTATGAAAATTTTATTGTAACAACCTTTAGGAGTCTTCTAACTACACTCACTGGTTTGACCTTAATTGAATTCAGGAAAGGGAAGCTATAAATTTTACAATTTAATGACTCAGATTCTGTCTCAGTCAGAAACACTATGTTAAAGTGATTGGAGAGTCAACTTGGTGAGTGTTTTGTGATGAGATTTCTTTATGGTATTGGGATATGTGTGCTGTCTTTCAAAGGAAACCAACAAAATTCACTTTCGAGTTCTAGAAGTATTTTTTTGTATTTTTCTTTCGCTATGGACAGAACAGTGTTACAGCAGAATTTTGAGATCTAATGGTATAATATAGAATGGAGAGAGAAGGGATATATATGTGTGATAAGATTGGGTTAAATAAAAAGTTATACCGATGTTGAATACCTATATACACATGTTTAAGAAACGTGACTTGTTTGGGGAGGATCATCGGGGAATCAAGGTGGCCATTAAATTATATTGGCGTTGACGAAATCGTTAATTTAGGCGTCATCAATGTGAGTGAGACTACACAATTCCCTTATATATTATTTTCTATAAATCTTCATGATTTACTGTTTTATGAGAAAATTATGGTTTGAATGGTATGCATGACGTTTCTAAACATGTTTTAAGTTGGGACAATGCATGAATGATTTTATTTTATGACAAGGTACTAAAACTTGGAACTTGGTACCAACTCGGTCCCTTGAAAAACCGAGTCGAGTTGAGATCTCAGTCGAGTTGGAGCATTTTTTTTTTTTCCGACTCGAAGCATTAGAAAGTTGAAAATTGCACCTACCGCCGAAAATCCAATTTTTGTTCTTGAACTGGGGGGTTGACTTTTTTTCCTTTTGGAATTTTATTTTTTAACTATTTTTATTGTATTCAAATAGGAGGGTATTTGCTTATTTATATATAGTATCTTAAGTAAATGAAATACAAATACAAAAACATTTACTTAAATGATATTAAGCATAAATAAGAGTCTGTCTTAGTTCCTGGCCTAAATAAGTGTTTGTATACCAAGGTTTACATAGATAGGTGTTTGTCTACTAAGATTTTCCATCAAGATCTCGAGATCTAGCACTCATATAAAGGACTTTGGGTCAAGATTCTCGAGATCTCGGTCGAGTTGCTGCACTTTTGCAACTCGTATGCCAACTCGTCTCGCTTTCTTAAAAAACCGACAAACTCGCCGAGATCTCGGCGAGATCTCGCGAGTTCTCGAACTATGCTTTATGATTTGATTTCCTATCATTAAAGCATGGTGATTTAAGCATGATAGTTAAAGTATGATGAGACCTATAGTTTTATGGTTCTATGAACTATGGACGGAATATTGTTGTTGGACTGCAACCCTTCCAACAGGGGGTTATGTTGTTGGGATGGAATGTTGAGCACAGGAGTGAGGCAAAAGCGTGACGTTAAGGACTTTGTTCCGGTTCCGGGAGCCAAGAGCTTGACGCTCGCATTTCCATTTTTGTAGATATGTGAACCGCGGGGTGATGCAAGAGCATACGTTAAGGAATGTGTTTTCCCCGCCATAAGAACACGGTATCCGGTTCTTTGAGCCAAGAGCCCGAGTTCCTTCCCAGTGTTTGATTTGATATATTATATGAGATAGCAGTACCACTTTAAGACTCTTATGAGTGAGAAAATTAATTATGGAATATGGATTGTGTTACATAACCTTTTGATGTTCTAAATGCATGATTTAAAATCTGTTTTATGATAAATTGAATGATTTGAAATACATCTTTTATCTTGAAAAGCATGTGTTTTGTCGCTATTATGTGGATAGTGTTCCCCTCATTCGCTAAGCTTTCCAGAGCTTACCCCATAGTATTTTTCAAATGATGTTGTTGAGCAGGAGCCATGCCAATACAATGAGTGTTTGATGAATGTTGAGGATGATGGTGATACTGTTGAAAAAGATTATATTGAACCAGTTGAAGAGGATCTTTGAAGATTTTAATTTAGCATTGATGATTTCATTTATTTTAGTTTACATAGATTGAAATTTGACAGCATTTGGAGTTTTAAGATGATACTAATTTTTAGCTTTGAATTTTCAAGGGTTGTAATAGAGGTTTAGTAATTACTTTTATCTTTACTTTGTGGTGCCACCAGCACAATGAACCATAGATTTTCAGATCCTAATGAAATTTATTAATAATTAAGACTTCCCCTGTATTTATTTTAAGACTTGATGATGTGAGATCATCTTTTAAGATGATTGGTAGTTTATCATTGTTCACAATCATAACTCGTATTTCGATCTTGGTTATCGTAATGACCCATACTCCTAGGGTGGGTTTTGGGGCGTTACAATGACACTATCAGATTTTGCAAAAACAAAGTCCAAATAAGAGTTTCACTTGGTGGGAAACCAGGACAGACCCAGGATAAACACTTGTATTTGTATTTCATTTACTTAAGATATTATTCATAAATATGCAAATAACCCCCTATTTGAATCCAATAAAAATAGTTAAAAAATCAATTTCCAAAAGAAAAAAAAAGTCAACCCCCTAGTTCAATAACAAAAACTGGATTTCGGTAATAGATGCAATTTTCAACTTTCTAATGCTAGGTTTTTTCTCAAATCCAAAAATTTCATAAATCTTAATATGGTAAAACATTGCTAAAAACCAAAAGTGCGGTAAAATATTCATTTATTTTGATGTCCAAAAAAATATTTTCATTCAGAGCGATTTTGACAACATTCGCTAATAACTAATAATTATTGGATAACTTCCTATAATATATCTAACATAAAAAATAACAACAAATAAGGGTATCTCTACAACGTGTGCACGACTGCACGTAACAAAATGCCTTCGACATTTCGATCATGTCAACCAATACAAGCCACATAGAGGAATTTCAATATTTCAATTGGCATTAATAACAGAGACTAAAGCAGAGAAGCAGAGAAGTAAATCACTAAGTGTAACCCCTCCCACCCACATTAACTCCTTTTTTTTTGTTCTATTATTTCAAAAGAAATGATTGTGTTTTCTATGGAATTCGACTTCATTTAATTCATTTTACATCAAATCAGTCTGGATTCAGGATACGGGAATCAATATAACCCTCACCCATGAAAAACTTGCAAGTCTGAACTTACCTGTATATGTCATGGTTTTGTGCAATGTCTGAAGTCCAAAGGGATCAAAATTAACATCAACTGACATGTCCACATTATGATTAGTAGATCTAATGGCAACCTTAACACAAAAATGTTTGAAAAGGATAAGGAGAAACCATATTTCCAAAAACCTTTATACAATATACTAAATTCAGTATAACTTTCTACCTTTTTTTTTTTAAATTATTGAAACTCTCCACTTTCTATTAAAGTATCTTAAATGTGCAATAAAGTAAAGGGGAACCTTCAAGTCGATTCAGATATGAATGTCTTGCTTTGCTATGTTGTGTTTTGCCTTGTAATTAACTTCACTTTTCTTTTATCAACAATGGATTAATTTTATTGGGCATATTGCCAACATATGGAGAATATACAGTTCCACCCCAAGAGGGTGCAGTGTACAGCAGAAGCTTGTTATTAATCTCATTAACCAATACTAATGGTTGTTCTTAGGTTATCATTCCCAAGTGCTCCCTAAGGTTCCCCCATTTGGCTCATATCTTCCCTGATGAGCCTTGTTGTCTTGATGGTTATTCTATAATTTCTTGAAGAATTATCAAGAACTTGATCTCTTGTAAAATTCAGGAAAAAGAATCTCAACTGCAAATTGTTTTCCTTTCATCGCAGACCTAAAAAGGCCTTCCAATTTGGATTTTAAAAAGAGGGGTTGATTTGAATGGACATGTTGAGAAAGATTGTAGAGGCTATGACGATGTACATGGAGGATATAGATTTGAGAGAGGAATGAGGAAGGGATCTCAGTTTTAGATTTTGTTATGGCTTATGATTTATCAATTGTAAACACTTACTTTGAAAAGAGAGAGGAGCATTTAGTTACTAGTAGCCAAATAGATTTTTTTCCTAACTAGCAGGTCCGATAGATTATTATGCAAGGACTATAAGGTTACCAGGGCAGAGCCTAAACACACAACTTAAGTTAGTGGTCATGGATGTGCCTCACTATGCAGAATCGTAAGAAAGGTGAGCTTGTTTGCCCTAGGATAAGGTGGCGGAGCTTAAAAAGAGATACCTTGAAATCACTTCCTGATAAAGTGGTCAAACAAGGAAAGTGGGACTTTGAGGAAGACACTAATACAATTTGAACGAGATGGCTACTTGTATTAAGAAAGTTTCTACAGATGTCCTAGGCGAATAGAAAGAAAAACATCATTCCTCTATGGAAACTTGGTAATGGGATGATGAGGTTCAAGCAGCCATTAAAACTAAGAAAACTAGTTTTAAGACATGGCAAAAGACTAAGGATGTAACGGATCTAAAAAGGTATAAATGTGCCAGAAATGTAGCTAAGAAGATTGTGGTAAAAGAAAGGGCGAAGAAATATGAAGATCTTTATAATAATCTAAGCACAAAGGAAGGGGAAAAAGCTATCTATAAGATAGCAAAATGAGGGAAAGGAAGAGTAGAGATCTCAAGCATGTTAGATGTATTAAAAATGAAGATGATAAAGTACTAATAAGGGATGAGGACATTAAAGAGAGATAGAAAGATTATTTCTACAGCCTACTAAATGAAGACACTTCGAATAATAGTGTCTCGGAAGACCACATTACCCATCAAGACACCACATGTCGTAGATATATACGAAAAACTAGGGTGTCCGAAATAAAAGAAGCTTTAAGGAGGATAAAGTAGGCAAGGCACCAAGCCTAGATGAAATCCCAAAAAATCTTAGAAATCTATGGCTTATCTTAGCTAACCAAGTTGTTTAATAAGATCATGAACACAAGGAAAATGCCAGCTGAATGGAGGAGGAGCAATGTGGTTTCGATTTACAAAAATATCGGTGATTTTCAGAACTGCAATAACTATAAAGGCATACTACTAATGAGTCATACAATGAAATTATGGGAGAGGGTTATTGAAACCCACTTGAGATAAGAAACTACTATTACAGAGAAATTCAATTTAGTTTTATGCCAGGAAGATCCACGACAGAAGCTATTACTTACTCAGGAGACTCATGGAAAGATTTAGATATTTCAAGAAGTATTTCCATATGGTCTTTATTAACCTAGAAAAAGCTTATGACATAGTCCCTAGAGAATTAATCTGGCAAGTATTATACAGAGAAGATAAGTGTTTCAAGTAAATATGTGGACATAATTAAAGATATGTATGATGGTGTGCTAACTAGTGTAAAAACTGTGGGGGGGGGGGGGGTGTCAAGGTAGTGAATTCCCAATTACAATTGGGTTACATCAAGGATCAGATTTAAGCCTTTATTTGTTTGCACTTATCATGGATGATTTAACCAAAGACATTCAAGATGAGGTTCCTTGGTGTATGCTTTTTGTTGATGATATTGTTTTGGTGGGTGAGCCAAAAGTAAGTATTAACGCCAAGTTGGAGTTATGGAGATCAACCATAAAATCAAAAGGTTTTAAGATAAGTAAACGAAGACGGAGTATATAATGTGTAACTTTAGTTACACTAGGACGGATAATGAGGTGGTGAAAATTCATGAGAGGGAGATTCCACAAAGTGATTATTTTAGGTATTTGTACTCAACTCATAAACAAAGAAGGTGATATAGAGGATGATATTTCACAGAAAATTAAAATAGGATGGATGAAATGGAGAGATACGCCTAGAGTATTGTGTGATCGGCATATTCCTTCAAAAAGTAAAGGAAAATTTTATATGACGATTATACAACCGGCTATGATGTATGATGTGGAATGTTGGATAGTTAAGAAGCATCATATAGATAAGCTCAATGTAGCAGAGATGAGGATGTTAAGATGGATGAGTGGCAAAACTAGGAAGGCTAAAGTAAGGAAAGATCATATTATAGCTGATTTGCGAGTAGCTCCGATACATGATAAGCTACGAGGAAGTCGTTTGAGATGGCATGGTCATGTTCAACGGAGGCCTTTGGATGCTCCAGTACAAAGGAGTGGTTTGATTCAGATTGAAGGAACAAAAAGAGCCAGGGACCGACCTAACATGACCCTAGGAGAAGGAAAGACATGCATTGTTTAGTCCTTGTATCAAGTATGAACACTAATAGAGCTGATTGGAGGGCAAGGATCCATGTAGCCAATCCCATTTAGTTGGGATAAGGCAGAGTGGTTGTTGTTAAACACTTAAACACAAGAAGTCCCCTACCATACACCTAAGCCATAACCACCGGCCCCATCATCACTATGGTAGTCCATAGTCCATACCAATCTTTAAGGAATTTATCAAATCCATAACAGATACATACAAGCATACATTCAGAAATAAACACATAAATGTTTCATACACTGAAAATCACTATTCAGTCTGAATGACAAAAATGTCCAGAAACCCCATTTCAAACACCAAATGAAATGCCAACTGAAATGCAATTTGCAAGTAAGATCCAAAAGCCTATGAGTTCAAAAAAGGAAAAAAAAGAATACATGAATAACCAAGGGGCAATACTTTTTTTCCTTTTGGAGGGTGGGGAGGATACATGAAGTCTCTAAGAACCAACTATTCACAGCTGTTTTCCAGTGTCAATCTAACAATATTGATGAAAGTTGACTCAGCTCTATATCTTCTTCCTTTTGTTCTTCCCTACTGTTAGAAATAAGGGGTAAAATTGCCATACCGCAGGTGTGATGTCATGGTCCCACATGTTATGTCATGTCTCATGGTTAGATAAGATAAATAGGGACAGATTTGTCATTTGTATTGTTTATTGCTTTATTATAAGATATCCACTGCTCACTGTTTGGAATTTTTTCAAACCGTGAGCCCTTCCTCCTCTACTTTCTTCCTCTTTTCTTCCTCCATGTTTTTACTTGTGTGATTGCTGTGGTTTTATGCTCTGGTATTGTAACAACAAGATATAGGTTCCTGAGATTGAACAATACCAACATGTTCACAAAAAAAATATCAGGGCAAATTGGTTTCCACACCAGCCCCCTGGGCTCAATATTGGCTCCTGATATTGCAATAGCAGGAACCTAACATAGAATTATGTGGGATCGTCTAAAAACATGCTCCCCCCCCCCCACCAACCCATCTTAAATCAACATGCCAATTATAGGCTCTTTGAATAATCATTTAATGCCATTTATAGAGTTCAATCTCAAGTTTTGAGACCCATCTTGAAGGCCGTAAAATTTTCACAAGATTTGCAAGTCAATCTCAATGTCCGGCCCATCTTAAATCAACATGCCAATTATAGGCTCTTTGAATAATTTAATGCCATTTACAGAGTTCAATCTAGAGTTTTGAGGCCCATCTTGAAAGCTGTAAAATTTTCACAAGATTTACAAGTCAATCTCAATGTTATAAAGTGCAACATTGTCACACCTTATCAGAATGCAAGGGATTCCACTAAGGTAAAGCCTCAAAGCTTGAATTTTTAAAAGGCCATAGAGTAAAAATAATTGCTTTTATCACATAAAAGATATGCTAGAATCATATAAACTAGATACATACCATTAGAAATACATAGCAACTAATGTTTTAAAAAATATTTTTGGGGAAGGGATCCGTGTACAGGAGGAAAGGGCCCATCGACGATTCGTAAATAGGGGATGGTTTTAGTATTTCGATGGGGAACGTTGTCCCCATCCAATGGTTTTGTATGCGACCACGCATCATGCACAGCCATGCACGAAACGTTTTGCCAATATTTTATTTAAGAAAAAAAAATTGTCTTGTATGAGTGTATCAAGATTATAGCATTATTTTGGAAGCATATTTTCCTCCTAATTTCATTAGGTGAGGCATGTCTGCCATGCCCCTAGGTGTGAACCTATGCCCCTTGCCATGCTTGACATGCCTTCTAAAATATCTGACCCTAATTTGCAGCATAAGCCCTCATGAACAATTGACCACACAGCTGTAGTGCATTCACTACAGTTTAATGTGGGAAGGACCCACTGTTTAACTGTGTTAGTACTTGTAAGTCCCATGGCCAGGGACATGTGCATAAATTACTGCCAAGCAAGAGAGAGATTAACAATCCCAACTAAAAGCATTAAATGATCGCATTTAAAAGAAAATAACTCTCATAACAGGAAAACAGAAGAATAAGAAAATCTAGCTGAGACACCCACGTGGCTCCTTTAATCAATCAGCATATTACATGAAATATTTCAGTGAGAGACAAAACATCAAGATAATTATAGTTTCAAATCGTAAAACATAAGGCACTACTGATCAAACAAAACTGCCGAACTAAAATGGAATCTCTAAATGTTGTCAAAGAAATGGTCACCATCATATTAAAGGTAACTTATAATATCTGATTAAACTGTATTAGCATCTAGGCTTGAAGACATGTTAATCTTTGTATCAAATGACACTCAGTACTCTAAACAAACGTTAGACTATGGTTGAAAATGCAAACCTTGTTTGTCAAGGGAGAAGTGGGAATCTCTATATTCAGTACGCAACTTTTGGGGAATACTCCTTTCTCGATATCTCTTATGGCTGCATGTATTAATGGTAAGCACACCTTAACTGCATCTTTGAAATCAGTTTCACTGCTTTCACCTTCCTTCCTATCAATGGATTACAAGGAAGCAGTTTAAAACAAACATACACAAATAAATTAAAATACAAAATGAAATTACCAGGAAAACAATAAAATATGCACCAACCACTTCAATGATATCGAAACAGATGGTACGCCACAGATCAAAGCTTCCCTCGCCCCGGCAACAGCACCTGAATAGAAACTGTGGGGAGTTCCAAGCAAATTTAGCTTTCAAAGAAGGGAAAAAAGACATAGAAGGGAAAATAATAAACATTTAAACAGACCGACTGAGTCCACGAAATTAATTAATAAATTAGACATACAATCAGGCTAGTGAGATCATAATGGATTGACCACTATTAAAGTTTCATGGCAGAACCAACTAATTGAATCTATAGAGGCAGGAAGAGGATAACCATCCAAGAATATGTCAAAGATATGAAGGGATCAGCATGCTACTTACATTTGATTACCACAACTTGATCCCCTGTTAATTCCACTGATGACCTGAATATCAAATTTGAAACTTGAAATGTGAGATTTGATGATTACAAAGCCACAATCTCTATGGAAAGGGGGACAAAAAAACAAAAATATACCAGCGCTGGCTTTGACCAAGAAAACAATGCACCCGACAAAGCTAAAGAGACACAATCAGCAGGAGTACCTGATCAAAAAAATTCAAAAAATTCAAAAAGGTGAATACAATTAAAATTATGACCAGAAATAGCAAAAATCAAAATGAAATTAGTACCTATACTTACAAGCATAACATCCCAAGACCCTCAAATGGGAGGACAAAAACAGGCAACACAATAAAACAAAAAAGACCAACCATTTTGAAGTAAACAATATTCAGTTCTATCAAACAACCACATAATTTCAGCAAACCCAATTCCAATTTTAAGTTAAAAGATGGACAAAGACGATTACGGGTGAAGATGGGGAAAACTCAAAACGTAACATTTACCAGAAACTTCAAATGCTGTGGCCCTGCTAATTTCTGCAGAACTTACTTCCAGCTTCTCTCGGAGAGTCACAGAGTGACCCGAAACGGATTTATCCCTGCATCACCCAAATAACAACTGAATAATTGAGCTCAATAGAAAGGGAGAAAAGGTGGGTAATCATGATATACCAAAATTTATTTGTTAAATTATTTATTTTTCGAAGGCCCGATATACCCAGATGGAAGAAGTTAAGAAATTTCAAAATTTCAGAAGAAAACTTCATTAAAATGGGAAAGCACCCACGATTGAGGAGCGCAGACGTGAACATTGCATTGGCCTTCTAGGACGAGTGCCTCAACAAGGAAGGTAAGACCGGGTGCTTCAATCCCATCCCCATTGGTCACTAGAACAACGGGTTTCGAGCAATCGTTGACGGTTTCCGAAGCAGAAGAAGAGGGGAGGGAAGAAGAAGGAGCTTCGGAGGATTCATCGGGCTTCTTGGAAGGTTCTTCTTCACCGCCCTTTCTGCTAATAAGAACTTCTTGTAGATTAGAGACGAGAGCAGGAGGTAAGAAGTTGTTCTTTACAGAAGTCGTCATCAAGTAAAAGGATCCAACCCTCAGAGATTGAGAACGAGGGAGAAAGAGAAAGAATTGAAAATAATGAAGATGGATAGATGACAGTTTTGGGATGGTTAGTTTTCAAAAGGACAAATGATGAAATGAGAAAACAAAAAAGGAAAGGAACCCTAAAAGAGAATGGAAAGACAGACCCGAAGAAATAGGGCAATAAAGCACTGTTAGAAAAGGGTCGCCTCCAGAAGAGAGAGAAAGAGAAGAGAAGAGAGACCGAGTCTAATGGCGATTCTTCAGAATAGACGCGTAGAGAGAGAAGATTGCTTGTTGCTATTGCAGGGGAAAAGGATAAAAATGTTGTTTTTTTTTTTTTTCCAACTTTGATGATTTGCAGAGAAAGGAGGGAGAATATATGATATGGAGCGAAGGACGGGAATGAAACCACCGCTGGTTCGTTGCAACCATATGGATCACAGGTTCTTGTGGGACCCTTCTATAGTTGGGGCATTGGACGGTGATTACTTGCTAGTAATAATAGACGGTGGTGGATGAGCATTTAGACTGGTACATTTACCAGAATAACCGTCGAACTCATACAAAACTGAAACAGTTAACGGTTGTGCGTTACGACAACGGCGCAACTTAGACTACTTTCAGATTTGTGCGCCTGTGTAAGCGTGTTCGTGACGTACAGGATTGCACCTTTTTGGGTCGACCGAGGACCAGAAATCCTGGACTGACTCCCATTCTCCGGTCGGTTTGGTCTAGTTTCGTTAGGTTTATTTTCAGGTTTTTTAGGTTTTTGTATTTATGAGGTACACTCAAAATTAGATAAATAAGGGTTCAATTTCTAAAAACCAATAATTCTCGGTCCGATCGATTTCAATATCTTATCAAAGCTCTTATTGGTCGTCTATCATTTTTATCGTGGTTTTTCGATTTTGGTCCATTCACACAATTTTCGATTGGTCTAACTGTCTAAGAACCCAAACTGAATCATTCGATTGGTTCAACTTTCCTGTTCATTTTCATTTAGGTTTCGTTTTGACACCGGTACTACATCCCCTCCCTTGTCATAACATTGAAAAAGCAAGCAATCCTCTGGGAAGCTTTATCCCCTCAATTTGCCTGCTCATCAATTTCCTCAATTCCATCTAATAGGGGGTAAAAATGACCACCCTACCCCCTATCAGAACACACTGTCTGGGTGGGATCCACCTCCCTCTATTAGAAGGAATTGAGGAAAGTGACGGGCAGGCAAATTGAGGTGATATTTTTTCGTAGAACAATATGAATCAAGAGCAGCAAATATCTTTTTTTTAGGAGAAAAAACCTGTTGGATGTACAGAGGACGCTCTAGATTAGTTACTTGTTAAATTTCTAGTCACTCCATTATCATATGGTCTACTTTACTTTGCATTCTTTTCTTAGTCAAAAAAATTGCTTGTCTTCAACAAAATTTTCAACTTCTATTATAATGCATAAACAAACACTCTATTTGGTTATATTTTTCAAATTCTGAATTTTTGGAGGCCAAACTAGGATCTAACCCATCCTGGGCCTGGAGGAGTGTGCTAGAAGGTCGTAAGGTGCTCAATGAAGGATTGGTTTGGATTGTTGGTGATGGCAGCAAGATCAAGATTTGGGAGGATGCTTGGCTCCCATCTTCTCCAACTCTTCGAATCCAATATCCAAATTACAGCTCTCAATAAGGAATTTTCATGACAGAATTGATTGATCAGCATAGCAGATCTTGGAAGGTCGATCTTATTGATTCTCTCGTTCACCCAGTAGATAAGGCAGCAATCCTTAGTATTCAAATCAGCATGTTTCCATTTCAAGATTTTTTAACTTGGGGAGGGGCTAAGAATGGTGTTTATTCAGTCAAAACAGCCTATCATTTCCTCTCTAACTTGAAGGATTTTAAGACTGCTACTGCTGCATCCACCTCTACTCGGGTGCCTTCTATTGTCCCTGACAAGACTTGGAAGGTGATATGGAATTGTTTCTCCTTGTCGAAGATTAGAAGCTTCTTATGGAGAGCCTGCTCCGAAGGTCTGGCTACTGGGACTGCTCTCCAACGTCGAAGGTGCTCAGTTGACCCCATTTGCCACCGTTGTGGGAACTCGGAGGAGACTGTAGATCACATTATGCTTGACTGCCCCTTTGCTCGTGCTGTGTGGTTTGGTTCTCGGTTGTCATATACTCCCCCTTCCCCTGCCCCAAGCCTCAAGCAAGTGATTCAAAGCTGGAGCTCTCTCCCCTCCTCTACCTCGCAAGCGGCTAAGGAAATTGCTGGTCTTTCTGCTTTTATATGTTGGTATTTATGGAAGGCCAGGAATGCTTTCGTATTCAAAGGACACCGATGGACTCCCCTCGAGGTTATTTCCTTTGCTGAGAAGGATTTTCAAGAGTTTGCTAGTCAGAATGGCCCAGCCACTAAGCAGCAGATGGCTAAGAGTCCTATGCAACAGGCAAATCTTTTGTGGAACCCACCTCCTCTTAGATCCCTTAAGCTGAATACTGATGCCTCAATGATTCAGGGAAAGGGAGGCATTGGATTTATTTTTAGAGATCATCAAGGAAATCCAACTTCTGCACACTCCGAGCCGATGGTCTTCTCTTCCATACTTCAGGGCGAGGCCCTTGCTATTCGAGCTGGTGTTCTTCAAGGTTATATGGATGGAACAGACCACCTTATTGTCGAGTTTGACAATCAAGAGCTCATCTCTATGTTGACAAGAATACAACAGGAAGCTCCCTTGGAGATTTTCTCAATTCTAGAGGACATTAGGAAGCTTTCCTCCTGTTTTTTATCTTGCACATTTCACTTCATTCCCAAGGAGATCAACAGTGTGGCTGACTCCCTGGCCCGGAGGGTTGTGTCCGTAGTGTGCCGGACTACTTGGCCCCTTTCTACTCCTTGGTTATCTGATCTTTGTAATTCAGATACCTTGTGTTTTTCACGCTCTCCTAATATATAAGTTTTTCTTTACCCCCCCAAAAAAAAAACACTCTATTTGGGACCCGGATCCTCACCAGAGTGCATCAGAAGGTTGGGTAGCACTTGGGATGTATGCTCAGGTGTTGCCAATTGTCGGATGCGCGTTGGAGAGGATCCTCTTCCCTCTATTTGGCTTGAAACTTGACCTCTACATGAGGAAAAATGAATGGTACGTACCTTTGAATAAAATTTAAGCCTCTATCATATATTGATTTTTGGGTAATTTACACATACCACCCATGAGGTTGGATCCACATCCTCTACTTCCTCAACCCTACTTCCATGAGTTCCTATCGCACCACGTGTCCTGACAACCATCCAACGGTGGTTATTTAAAAAATTCAAAATTTTTTGAAATCCACATTACATCCATTTGAACCACTTTAAACCTCAAACCAATCCCATCTGACTGGTTTGAAACAAACCAAACCGGTCTTAACTCCATCGATCTAAACACATTCCATGTCACTCGGGTTCCCAGATCCAGAACCTCTCCTCTCTTGAAACCCTCCCTTTCTCGCTCATCCCTCTCACAACTCCTTGGTGGCGACGGCGACGGTGACATCTGGCTGCTACTACGACGGCGATGGCGATGGCGATGGGGACGGCGACGACTACTGCGACGGCAACCAGTGAAGGAAGGCCGTGAGCAAATCTGGCTGAGCTTCGGTCCTCTCTACTGCAACCAGATGTCACCGTCGTCTTCGACGGTGAAATTTGTTAACTGAAATTCTTAAGCTTGTTTCACAAGTTCTAAAATGGGTCATGGCTATTCCGCTTATTAGGTTTTTCAAAGCTAACCTTTCTGGTATTTTGTGAAATTTTAAGCTTCCCAAGTTGAGCTAAGGTGAGAAGATGAAATTTTATGAAGTATGTGACAAAAAAAATTTTTATCAGCTTTCTATAGAAACTCAAGTTTCTCGGCTTTGCTCTTCTGGAAGTTGTGGTAGTGGTAGTGGTTAGACTTGATTGGATGAACCAGAGCGTGAGAATGACTGGAAAGATTATTGAGTGACCTCCTAAGCTCTTCAAGATCAAAGGGAGTGGGATTTTAATCCTCTCCATTTCTAGATCCATTATTTTCTATTATTTCCCCCTCCCACTCAATTTGATAAAACTAGCACGGCCCTGTACGTTACAAGAGCTCCCTCTTGATTTACCCACTTCCATGGCGATATTTGATTGGGGGAGGAACCCAGAAGGGATATTCACATACTTTTGATGAATATTATGTTCTAATTGAAAAGCTTGGAGCTGCTGAGAAGTTCAAGGCCACATCGATAGAATATTTTTTTTTTTTGGTAAACCACATCGATAGAATATTGCTGCAGATGAAAGATGAAGGGTTGATTTTTAACGAATCCCTTTTTATTGTGACTATGAAATGGTATGGGAGAGCTGGGTTGCCTGGGCAAGCAACTCTCGTCTGTGAAATTACTTTCAAACTTCTTTATCGTGTTGCAAGTCAGAAATTGATTTCGGGGGTTTTTGTGTTAAAGTTTGGAGTGGTCATGAAAGCCTTCTGTTCAGCGAATGAGATGGATTATTATGCCTACTCACTACGAAGGGAGATGATGAAGCATGAGTGTGTACCCATGTAGGCGCAACGTATGAAGATCGATCCGCGACCTCTTTCTGGTGTGGTGCACCCGAGTGTGGGAGCGGTGTGGGGATTGTTGTTGATGGTGTAGGGAGTCGCCACCTAGATCAGGGTCTAGGACCCACAAATAGTGCCCGTTCTTCAGAGAAGGGCGCTAATTAACTCCAATGACTCAATGGATGGTCTGCTCCAGATCTCTGGGTAGGTGTCAAGTTACGGGCTGGGAAGGTGTTAGGCACCCAGCAACCGCCCGGTCGACGACCGGTCTTCCTAGACCAAACTCTATTGTATACTGTTGTGTTATGCATATTATGCACCTAATTAAACTATTTTATTTTTTGTGTTCTGATTATCTTTGTTGAAATTTATGGACCTAATTAGGCTAATTAAAATTAATGTTTTAATCCTAATTACTACCCCTAAGTTAGGTGATTATGTAGAGCCAAAATGGCCAAAATTATGAAAATACCCCTAGAGGACCAAAATATGTACAAAAGCAAGAAGTCACATTTAAATGCTGAAATGATTAAAACATGATTAATGGCATGCATGTGAATCATTAAAATATATACAATACTACAAAGTGGTAAAATTACCAAAATGCCCCTATTAAGGCAAAAATACAAATATGCATGAAAATGCAAACTTATACTTAAAACATGCTTATGAAAGTTAAAACATGCAAATAAAGTGATAGAAACCTTTGCAAGGCCCTAAATATGATTTGATCATAAAATGACCAAAATACCCCTGAGGGCAGAAGTGACTTTTTATGCATGGTTATGATTCATGGTGGGCATGTATGCATGTGAAAACATTCTAAAACAACTTAAAACAGAATTTAATGCTTAGAAATGTATTTTTTCTGATTTTCTTGGATTTTCACAATAAATAGAAAAATGACATCTACATCCCTAACATGGTAAGGAACACCTATGAAAATGATCAAACTTTCATGTCAGTTATTAATGATCCCATAAAATCAATCCTGATGAAATATGTATCCCATAATTTATTTGTGAATTTTTATGCATTTATACTATTTTTAATATTTTCTGAAATGCTAAAAAGAAGGGAAAACAAAGAAAAATACAAAATCCCCATCACAGATCCAAATTGGATCAAACCAGAGCCCACACCCACTAATCAAAACATGATATTTAACATGGTCATAATGATTTTGTCCAAATCCCCACCCACAGATTCAGATTTTACATAATCCGAAATCCTTCACAGGGGCAAAAATATCACAAAAAACATGATTTGGAGCTTGAGAAAATTAATGGACATCAAGCAAAGTGGGGAACATCTTCCCTAAAATTTTCAGAAATTTACCACTCTTGTGTTATTTTTAAAGATTTTTTAACTGAAAACAGCCTCTTTTAACTAAAGAAAATCAAAAGAAATACATAAAAACTAAATAAAGATATATAAAACCTACCCTTGAAGCGTGGAAGTGTCTGGGCTCAGTCTACATATCCTTGGATAGCCGGAATTATCGCCGGAAGGCACCGAAAGCCACTCCAAGTGTGTTCGCCCCGAATGGCAAGAGTGGTGAACAAGGGGTATTTGAGGAATTTTATATGTCTATGAAAGCATGATATGGAGATGTCTCTGAAATGGATGGACAGAGGGGAGAACGAACTTCACAATGATAATTTTTTCATGACTTTGCTCGGTCTCTAAACCCTCCAAATGGCCTGTTATTTATAGGGGAAAAACTGTTCGAGGAAATGTCTCAAAGACACTTGGGGCCTTAATGGCTGGGATAAGGCGAGTGATGGGCTGGCTGGGCTTGCGTGTGCCTAGGCCTCCTGGGCAGCCTGGGCCTGTGCAGCCTTATCTTGGCTCAGGCAAGTGGGCATGAGGCCATCAAGCCATGTGTGGCTCAGCCTAAATGGTGGGGGTTTGTCCCCTGCCGACAGTCCAGCTGGGCCGGGTCAGACTAGGTTGACCTGGTTTGGGTCAACTCAGTTTGTCCCACCTTTTTATTATTGTTTTTATTTTTTTATATATTCCTTTTAGAGATTCCATTTTAAAGGTCCACATTCAAACATCAATATCTTTTGATCCGAATGGCCGATTTTGATGCGCCACAGATCTCCGCGAAGGTCTCAACATGTACTTTCCATCCGTGTGGCAGATATGGTCAGATTTTGCCTAAAAATGGCATGAATATCGAGGAAAACACGTAAATGGTGTTTCACACTGATCAAGGTCCAAATGATACCGGAATTACATGAAATTTTATGTGTAAGCACAATATGACCAAATAAAGTTATCCAAATGGTTTCAGGTCACATCGGGTGGCTTGGGTACCAAGAACCATGCCAGGGGCAAAATGGTCATTTTTATAAAAGTTATCCGATTTGGTCGAAACTTTTCGTGAAAGCTTAATATGACCAAATAAGGTCATCCAAAGTGTTTTGGACCAAATCGGGCAGTCCAGATACCAAGAACCAGGCCAGGGGTAAGACAGTCATTTTGACAAAAATGCGTCAGATTGGAGTGAAATTTCACATGTGGGCTTAAAATGGTTAAACAAGGGTGTCCTAGAGATTTGGGCTCTACTTGGGACAGTTTGGTTACAAAAAGTGGGGTAAGGGTAAATTGATAATTTTCTACCATTTGGTCACCACGCAAGCCAGTCGAGCTTTAATCATCATCGCCGAGTCACACTTCCAAGGTGCCAAAATTCAGCATCTACAACCCAATTCAGTAATGTATAAGAATACATGCTCTCACCAAGGATGACAGGGTGAATGAGGCATTGAAGCTTCTGGAAGAAATTTTTTCTGATGGGAGTATGCATTCATTCTTTATTGAGATTTGAAATCAAGTGAAGAACCAATCAATGGTGCTCAATCCCAATTTCAAATTGCTGCAGTAGAGAGGACCGAAGCTCAGCCAGATTTGCTCACGGCATTCCTTTGCTGGTCGCCATCGCAGTTGCGGTCGTCGTCGCCGTCGCCACCGAGGAGTTGTGAGAGGGATGAGCGAGAAAGGGAGGGTTTCAAGAGAGGAGAGGTTCTGGATCTGAGAACCCAAGTGATGTGGGATGTGTTTAGTTTGATGGAGTTAAGACCGATTTGGTTTGTTTCGAACCGGTCAGATGGGGTTGCATTGAGGTTTAAAGTGGTTCAAATGGATATAATCTAGATTTCAAAAAAATTTGAATTTTTTAAATAACCACCGTTGGATGGTTGTCAGGACACGTGGCATGCTAGGAACTCATGGAAGTAGGATGGAAGTAGGGCTGAGGAAGTAGAGGATGTGGATCCCATGAGGTTTGACGAAAAGATAATTTTACCCTCCAATTTTGGAAAATTCTGCATACCCCCTTAAGGTTTGCAAATGGTAACAAATAAGCCCATTTCGTCAATTCATGACTAACAACGTTAAAAATTTAAAATGAACTGATAAAATTGCCCTTGTAAGAAAACAAACAAAAAAAAAAACCTGCAACTCATCTTCCCCTCGTTTGGGGAAGATGAGTTGCTTGTGGGGAACATCATAAATTCCAGATTTGTTGTCGCCTAGGGCTACTGGATCGATCCAAACCATTTGGGGAATAATAGTGAAATAAAGCAAAGGTAATATTGGAAAAACCAGAAATTAGACATTAAGAAATAGAAGAACCTTTCTTCTTCTTCCTCGATGAAAGACCAGGCAGTAGCTCCAAACCTCGAAGAGAAGAACTCCATGCTATGAGGTTCACTCGAGCAGAAATTTTGGACTCAGGTACTAAAACCCAATCTCTATTGGAACCAGCCAACAAACTCGAGGTTCAGCAACCTAAAAATCAAGGGGTTTGACAGGAAGCAGCACCTGGCGGAAGTTAGGGTTTCAGACCTTCTGCAAATATTGTTCCTCACCACAGGAATGGGGTTAGGACTGGGGGTGCAAAAAATTTATTCGTATAAGGGTAGAGAGTCTTCGATCTAAGTTTCAGATCCATTGAACAACTCAGAAGGAACTCAATCAATTCTGTCATAGCTCAATTGGTTCGGCAATAACAGAGTAGGGTAATAACAGCGTACCAAAGGAAAAGAAGTAAAGAGAGAGGAAATAGTGAGAGAGAAGAGAGAATATCAAAGGGAGGGATGAGAATTGCGCACTCAGCTCTTGGCAACAATACGGTAAACTAGGGCTGCAACAGGGTTGGGTTGGGCCGGGCTTTATAGAATCCTAGTCCAACCCTAAGTCCCCTTAGCTAGGCCCAAGCCCGACCCGACCCTGACTCAGGGCCAGAAAAATCCAACCCTGACCCGCCCTCAGGGTCGGGCCGGGCCGACCCTAATTGGCCCTGATCATGGGGAGGGGAAAAGAAATGCATGGGTTGGAATGGGTTGGGAAGAACTTATTAATTTTACATAAAATAACAATATAATAAATTATATTATAACACTTATTGTCTTCATATATAGTATATTATATAAAAAAATGTGGGTGAAATTTAAAATTCATAATGTATAATTTATATCAATATATATTTTATAGTATAACTTAAATCAGGGTCGGGCCGGGCCAGGCCAAGCTTAGCTTGAGGCCTCAACCCTAACCCGACCCAACCCTAACTCAGGGCCAGAAGTTTCCAACCTTGACCCGCCCTCAGGGCCAAATATCTCAGCCCAGACCCTGTTCGGGCTCAGGGCGGGCCAGGGCGGATTCGGGCCGGCAGGGCCAAACTTGCACCCCTACGGTAAACCCTTTTCATTCAATTTTCAAATCTCAAATCGTTGGGTTACATGCCCTTTATAAAATAAAATTCCTAATCCTATTGTAAAACTGAAATCATAACTCTTCTCTAACTCTATGTAATCCAAAACAGAAGACAGATTTTAAATAAAATTGGATCTTACTTTCCAACGATTCTAATAACATGAATACAATAAGAAAGATTACAAAGAATCCCTACTTGATCATCTTCTAACTGCATCAGATCGTAATCTGGAATTTCAGAGCTGTCTTCCATGGTGTTCCCTACAAGGATACCTGCAACTCATCTTCCCCCAAACGATTTGGGGAAGATGAGTTGCAGGTCTTTTTTTTTTTTTTGTTTGTTTGTTTTCTTACAAGGGCAATTTTGGCTACCGAATTGAGTGTGATGCAAAAGATCAAACTTACATCTTTCATTTCAAGTTAAAAACTCGGGAAAAATATTTTATCAGAATAAAAAAGAGGGATATTAATCATATTCTAAAAATAATCTAATTAAGATTAAGTTTTTCTCAAGTCTGCCTACCAATGGCGATTGTATCCCTATGATTGGACTTTGGGTTCATCATTAACTCCCACTTCTTCTTATTCATGATCCCAAAAACCCTTTTCCAATCCAATCAAAGAATCATATGGAGTGCATTATCATAAGAACCACATAATCATATGGAATGGATGAAGAGATTCTCTCTTCACCATAGGTGGAGAGAAATTGAGTCCATAAATCTATGTACATGTGGACCGAGTTACCTCAAGCGACGATGAATAGTTGATGGCTATGATTGCGCTTAGATGGGACCGAGTTACCTCAAGCGACGACACACACACACACACTGCTTGGTCGCGTGCCCCTATTAGGTTTTAATAATCGGTATTGGTGCCGGTCTCTGTTGATACCAATCCGGATTAGTTTGGTTTACCTCTGTTTTCTTAAAAAATATAGATTTTTTTTTTTACATGTTTACCCCTTGTTCGTAATGATCCACCCACCCACACACACCCTGCTTGGTCGCATGCCCCTGTTAGGTTTTAATAATCGGTATTGGTGTCGATCTCTGTTGATACCAATCCATATTAGTTTGGTTTACCTCTGTTTTCTTAAAAAAATGGATTTTTTTAAAATATTTTTACCCCTTGTTTGTAATGATCCACCGGTATGGGATTGGCCAAGAATTGGTAATGGTCTTCATAGATACTGATACAAATCAGCTGATCCGATACCGATTCCTCAAACCATGACCCCTATGCCGAGACACAAGGAGTGGCAAAATGACCACCCCATTCCCATGTTGGATGCCTAGCATGCGAGCCATGCCCAATCAACCAAGCAATGTTCTCATTGCTGTGTGTGGGCGTGTACCTGTGCCCACACACAACCCAACACAAAATGACCGCCACACCTTTGGAAAGGCCCAAGGGGTGCGATGGTCTTTTTGCACCAGACTGAGGGCAGGTACACACCCGCACATAGCACCAGATAGTATTCCTTTTCCCCAAAAAATAAACTTTTCATGTAGACCACATTTTTGGGTGAGAACGGGTCCGATGGGACGGGGCCATATCCCATGTGATGAGCCTGCACGTTTAAGAACGTCGTGCAGCCCACCAAACCAACACGCCAACTTAAATGGCCCACCAGACTTTTGCAACTTTTGTACGGTATTGGCTATTTTTATTTTTCATTGATGCTCTGGAACTTTGCATGTGTATCCATAAAGAACCAATTAAAACCATTTTAGCTGCGTAGTGTGGGTGGATCCAGCATCCGAGTTGGGTTTTTTTTTTTTTTTTTCGGTAAAAAGTAAATTCATTGAGAAACCGAGTTGATACAAGCAGTGACATCTGAGTTGGGTTTGGAATTTATATACATGGGGACCTTTATCTGCTCCATTTCTTCGGCAGGTGCATTTTCCCAATTTCCTCTAATAGAGAGGGCGGAAATGATAACCCTACCTCTACCCGAGTGAGGTCCACCCCCCTCTATTAGAGAAACTTGGAGAAATGGACCGGACAGAAAATGGAGTAGATAAAAATACATAAACATGGGAGAGGGTTTCCCACACCACCAATGTGGGAGGAATCTCTTACGTCACATCAATGACGGCACAAAATATCATTTTATCAACAAAGGGACTTTCGATCATGGTGAGAGAGAGAGAGTACTAGTAAGTGTCCCACATGGTCAGGATAAAAAAAAATTCCTACACGATAGATGTGTGGGATTATGGATGCAATTCACAGTGTTAGTGGTCAGCAAAACTGATACCAATACAATTACATATCGATCGTATTGGTCCATATCGGGCCGATGTTGCATGAAAAAGTAAAATTTCACCAAAATCTAATGTGCAAGTTGATTCACCGATACCGTACCATATCAGTATCGACTATGCCTGATATCGATACTTAACCATATGTAAAATCTTAATTTTAATTTAGTAAAGGGAGAGGGTTTTCATAGCCCACCAATGAGGAGCTAGTGATGAACAGTTTTGCATGTAGGGGGTAAAGAGGTCATTTAATGTGAGAAGGACAAAGATGAGAGAGGGAGAGAAAGGGCGTGCACCTCATTGACAACCTTTTTCCTTCAGTAAGTCATCAAATAAATCATTTGAGGGAGAAGGTTCACTGAGCAAGCGGCAAAGAGGAGCATAAATTGATATGGTACATAAGAGGGCAGCAAGGCTTTCTCATGTAAAGAATAGAAAGATATACTCAGAGGTGCTAGCATACAACAATGTCACAACGTGTTTACGGGTTTAACTTAAAAGAACAGCCATTAGGTGGATGAGGTTATATTTATTCCACCAAAACAGGGTACTAAATTGGATTATAAGTTCATGAATCAAATTCATTTATAATCTAAACAGCCCCTCTCTCTATCTCTCTCTCTCTCAAATCTAGCATGAAATAAATATATAATTATGATTTCTTAGATCTAGATTTGCACACTTTGCTTTGCTTGTTAATTAAGTTAGTTGAACATTTAATCCTTCTGAGTTAATAAATTATAAAAGGGTTATTTCCAAATGCCTCCTTGAAAATGGTTAAACTTACAGTTGCCCCCTGAACTTTCACTAATTCCCACTACAAAAAATATGATTTTTCGCGATGGTAATAAACCGTCGCCAAAAATAGTTTTCTGTCGCTAAAAATATTGGCGACGGTAATTTTAACCGTCGCCAGTCCGTCGGCTAAAGTGATGTCGGGGAAAATAACGACGGTAAAACTGCTCCCGTCTAGCAAAATTATTTTTAGCGACGCTTTACGTTTCCATCGCTAAAAATATATTTTTGGCGACGTTTAGTGTTTCTGTCGCTAAAAATTTATGTTTTACGACAGTTTTAATCGTCACTATAAATGTAAATATTAGGCGACGGTCTTTGGTATACCGTCAGGAAAAATCTAATTTATATGACATAAATAACTGTCGGTAAAAATGAATCTTTAGCGACGGTCATATGTTTACCGTCGCCAAAAAGCCTCTTTTTTTTTTCCCCCCTATTTATTATAGGATATTCATTTCTTGTAATTCAAAAAGGGAAATTTTCACCTGTAATCTACATCCATATATAATATTCATTCCCTAAAAGAAAAACCATTAACTACAAAATCCATATAAATATTGCATTAATGCATTGCTTTCCATTAACACAAACTCAAAAGGATTCCTTTAAAATTCACTTTCAATCAACTCTCCACCAATGTTGTTATACCCAAAACATCAACAAAAAACAACCCAAAGAGAAAAAGTTTCTAGCCAAAGGAACATCATAATCTAATACTCCTTCCAATAAAATACGTCATCACCGTTGCTCTCCACATTGCAGATCAAGAACATCATAATTTAGTCCTCCTTCCAATCTCCATCCTTTCGAATTTCATAGTTGGAACTTTCTAGCTTCTAACTTCATTGCACCTGAAGGAAACATAGATGAACAAATTACAAATAAGTTAAAATCCTTTGAAGGACTAAAATAAACAAAAAGGGATCATCTTGACAAGTCATCATCTTGACACTAAGAAGTGGCAAACCATATCCACCTATGAAAGGGCTTCATATTCCTAAGATCTGAGAAGGGACAAGTAAGGGAGGAGAAAGATCAAAATTAAAACAAGGGTACTGTTAGTGCCACTACAACAGAGTAGGGTTGAAGAAAGAAGAAGAATAGAACAGCTAAAATGGCTAGAGAAGAAGGAGAAGGCAGCCGCACAGCCAGTAGATGCACCACACCAAAATTCTATCTTTCAAAAAACTGCAACTTTCATTGGTTACAACCTTGTATTTAAATAGGGAAATAAAGACTCATATCTAGACTAAAAATGAAACAAACACTAAATCAAACTCTACCACTACCTAGCTAGGGGTGTCAATAAAGCCCGGCTGGCCCGAACCCACCCGAACCAGCCCTGAGCCCGGCCCGGGCCCGACCCTGATTTTTTGACCCTGAGGGCGGGTTTGGGTTTAGTTATAGTCTGACCCTGGCAGGGTCGGGTCGGGTCAGGGTTTAGATCCTGGGCCTAGCCCAGCCCGACCGACCCGACCCTATATTAATTATAGGTATATAATATTACATATATATATATATATGTATTATATACTTAATATAAGTATTTTCTTGACAAAAATAAAAAACAGAAGAGAATTGTACATAGATGACTACTAGCTTTGTCATCATCATGAAGTGGGAACCCATAAAAAGAGTCACTGACATGATTGTTATTTAGTTGTAGCCCCTATAAGCTTCCAGGCCTATTGAGGGGACACCGTTACAATTGTAGAGAGAGAGTTTATACACACACCATTTTTTTCAACATATTTATTAGCTGTCCCATAGGTTGAGATCCTATGTTACAAAAACATGGTCTAATGAGACACGTGGACGGTGCCATAAATCAGGACCAACCCGACCCGGCCCGACCCTGGCAGGGTCGGGTCAGGGTTGAGAGTTTCTTGACCCTGACAGGGTCGGGTCAGGGTCAGGGTCAGGGTTAAGGCCTCTAGGGTCGGGTCAGGGTTTAGGCAGGCCCGGCCCAACCCGACCCATTGACACCCCTATACCTAGCCTATCGAAAGTAAAACAAAAGATGACAAGAAATCCAAATGATAAATCTAGATCTACATAAATAAATAAACTTTGATATCCTACTAAACGAAAACTAAATTTGGACCCGATTCATCTCCATCTGGGCTCCCCATCGAGTTTGGGCTAGTCCAAGGAAGTGTTCCTGCATCAGATATCCTCTACAAACACTTACCAACAATCTACGATATACAGATACACAAGCACTCAAGCAGCCATCCTCTCATGTAATAAACAAACCACAACCTAAAATAAAAATATCTACAAGCTACATATGTCACTATTTTGTTAATAGAAAGGTCACCATATTAAACCATTGTAAGTACCGTGGTCCTCGGGACGAGAGTTCCTCAGCCTTATGGCGACAAGGATTGGCTTCGATGAATAACGGCGTATCATTCCGATATATCATCATGGAGATTGGGGTCCTGCTTTATAAAGAAATGGAGTCGTCACCTAGGATTAGGGCCTAGGACCCAATGGGTGTAGCCCCATCCGGGGTTAGCGGAAAGGGCTACTTGATTCCATATGGTCTGGTCAGAGATTCAGGGTAAGTAGTCAGGTTACGAGGGTGGGAAGGTGTTAGGCACCCACCTCGCCCGGATAAACCGATCTTTCTACTAGATGCTGGTTTTTGAATATTCTCCGTTGATAATATATCTTATACTAACATGTAAGGCTAAATTATGATACACTAATCTTGATAAAGGGAGAGAAAATCATTTATTATGTACACTAAACGAGTTGTTTTAATCGTCTACATTATGCCAAAAATAATGAAAGGGAAAGAGACAGATACCTGTCTAGAAATGCAAGAAATAAATGAAAGCGCACCGAGGGCGAAATATGTGATGTCCCACGGCTCAGGTGGAGACGGACGATCGGCTTGTCTCTCTCTTGTCGGATAGAATGAGGCTATACGAGATGAGTTTTATCACTCAGACTTTGGCCAGAGTAATGGCTATATAAGAGATTCTCGTTATCTGTATACAGACAGAACAACGGCTGTAAAGGGGGTTTTTCGTTATCTGTACACTGACGGGATAACAATACCCAAGAGCAGGATCGCTCTATGCTTGGATGGGTAACCGAAGGATCTACCCAAGTCGAAGAACTCCACTCACTCACATACTCAAGAGAGAAAGACGGAGGAAAAGAGGGTGAAAAGGGGGCAAAACAAGCTCTGGAGGGTCTCCTTACCCGAGAAAAGCTTGAGAAATGAGGGGGGGAGACCCTCCTATTTATAGGGAGGGGTCCCCTCTCTCTCCTGGCTAGATAAGTCCTCCACGGCGCCGTGGAGATCTCCACGGCGCCGTGGAGATGTCCACGACATCGTGGGGGACTTTTCCACGGCACCGTGGGTGACGTCAGTAGGCTGATGTCACACCCCCTCATGGCGTCGTGGAAATCCAGTACACATCCCCACGGTGCCATGGGAAGGCGTCCACGGCGCCGTGGGAAGAGTCCACGGCGCTGTGGTGGGGGAGGGTGAGCAGTACCTCCTTCAGCATTTGATAAAAAGTTCTTATAAGTCATTTTAGGGATGTTAGGGTGATTTGGTTTATATGTAGGGACAAGAGTCCTTCTTGAGAGAGATACCGATGTCTGTCCATCTCCTGTTGTCATCATCGCCGGGGGGTGACAAAATTCAGTGTCTACAACCATCAACAATCATCAATAAGACATGAGAGTGCGGATCAAAATCCTCACAACAAAAAGAATGGAACAGTTCCTAACCCACCTCTCTGCATGTTTTGAGTAATTCACTTTCGTCCAGCCTACTTTAACTAATGCCTCAACATATTCAGCAAGTGCGGAGGGATTGGAATGTAGTGAAGGTTGACTTTCAAATAGTCTTCTCACTCCTTCTGGATCACTTCGGCGGTAAAGCTCTTTAAGTAGTTTGGCATCAGTTGCTCCATCTGCTTCACGTGCTCTCCAAGCTAAAGTGCCAACATAGCTTGACAGACGCCTTTGATGCACATCCAAAAGTCTACTCTCTGCAGGCAAAAGGAAAAAATATGATGAACAAGTAATCAACAAAATAACCAACTATTAAAATAAAAACCAAAGCGACAGCTGCAAATATGCATGGTTTGCTTTGTACAGAAAGAGTCATGAACATCTCTGCCTGTTAAGAAGTTTAGCAACTATTTACTATTCAGTCATAGCAAGCAACCATATAAAGGTTGGTAACCCAAGCAAGAATATTAGTATCAATAAATTGTTGTGGAGTCGGTCTCTCTGTAGGTGGATTCCTATTTCCTAGGCATTATCTCTTTTCTGCTTATCTTGCACTTCTAGTTTCTATTTACCATTATGGCAACCCAATCTAGGTTCCCAATAACATAATCAACCATCATTCCCCATGTTGTCTCCATCAAACCACTATGCAACAAAACCCCTAACCTGCTCACTTCAACCTTAGACACCGATTGGAGTGTTTTTCACCTATTTATTTTCTAAAACCCAGTTCATGAAATTATTCAAGTCCCCTAAACCATTGTTGTTATTCACCTAAAGCTCTAGTTCTACCATCCAAACTTACCCATCTCCCATCATTAATTCCAACCCTAGCACTAAATTGATCCTACAACCCTCAAGCTACTAGTCTTCCCCTACTGCAAACAGCAGCAGTTTTAGAATATTTTTACCTAATCGACTACCTAGTTTGGCTGGAGGCTGCATTAGTTGCAACTATTGGAGATACTACCATTGTGGCACCCTATTATTAGATCAAATTTGGGTATCCTGTGATTGTCCTACATATGGTCAACACAGAACAAGGTTTGGGCAACAGAATATAGTAAGACTTTAATTTTTCTTTCCCTCTATATATTTGTTGATGTTATTATATAATAAATCACATTAAATGAATTAAGACATGCCAGAACTGACATTCAACCATACCAAAGAAGTGACTCACTGCAGGCTAACAAGCTTACTAATCACACAGTACATTCACCCACTGTGATAATAAAATTGAATTTAACTATGCAATTAAAAATGGTATATCAGTAATCATACCTTCCTAAGGCCCACATGCACAATGGCGTTTTGTCAATTTTAAAATCAATACGACCACGTCTCACCTCTTGCACTACCCCAAGAACATCACCGTCACTGAAACTAGCTATGTAGCAGGAAGAAAATAATTAAGGGCATTGCGATCGATCCATATGTTTACATCCATTCAATATCAACAAGTGGATAACTCACTTTGGGGTTTGGTATCAAACCACGTGGTCCAAGAATTCTTGCTATCTGTAACAGGAAGATCAAAACCTTTATTTGAAGAGAAGTACTAGTTGATTTGGTTATACATAATATAAATAGTATAAAAAATCCCATACCTTTCCAAGACGGGGCATGAAAATGGGCATCCCAATACACTTGTCAAAATTGAGTTTCCACCACCTGCAAGAATCCAAGTTGAGAAGTTTTATAAGTTAAGATATAGTTCAAATTAGAGAAAACATTATATAGTGAGATAACATGATAAGTAACAGTGACTTGGTGATAGCCAAAAAACAGCAAATTTTGTTTTCTCTCTACATGGTCTCAATTCTCATTCTAGATCCTACTGGTATGATATCGTTTATCGTAAGGATGTAAATAATAGTGTTAAAAAATTAAGGCAAGGTATTATGACAGTCATAATATATAAATTGAAAGGGAAAGTTCTCCCTCTCAGTTCTCAGTGGTTTATTTATCAGAGATCAGAGATTTCATTTATTGGAGTATGCAAATTACTATTTTTGATTCCCTCAATAAGCTCATCTGCTCCAACTATATCAACCCTTGCAGCTCTAGCTTCATCTGCAACAGCTCCTTCAGCAAACATAGCTACCCGGACAATCTAATAAGCAATATATTTCCTTTTAATGAACAAAGGAAAATTGAAGGTCACCTTTCCAGTACCATGTGGCAGACTTGCAGCACCACGCACCATCTATGGCCAAGTCAGATACAATCAAAGTGTAAATGTAAGTTGAATATCCAATCAATTTAAACACTGAAAATTCTAGTAGCAATAGTTGAAAGACATTAGAATTAAAATAATTTCATACAACTTGAAACAACAAACAACTTGAATAGAACTTTTGATTTCCCATCTCACAAATATAGGGTTGAATGTGCCGCTATAAGAGCTGCAACTTATGCCTGGCTTGTATTTCTTTTGGATAAAAGAGAAGAAAAAAGCAGCATGTTACATAACTGCACAGAAAATTTGATAAAGCTTGTCACTCAAAGCACTCCAGGGTAATGAAAATTGGCAAGCATAACTGTCATTCAAATAGGATTTGATTTTCTGTGAACAGAGTTTTATGAAATCTATAAAATGCATTAAAATCTGGAATATGAGAAAAAGATTAAAGGAGACACATAGACACCAAAGTATCTCAGATGATCAAAGAACAAATATAGCGCAAAAGATTACCCCAGAACTCCATCTCTCAGATGATGAAATCGCAAAATGCAGAGTGAGGCTGAAATCTCCAACTCTCACAGCGTCGGTTCCTTGTCTCCTTCCCCTGATGATGAATAACAAGACATTAGCTATTCAAAGTCTTCTACTCTTCTACTCTCCTCCTTTACACGGGCGATGAAAATGGGATTAAAAATAATACTTGGTACCGATGCATTCAACTTCAAGCCCGCCGGTTCCGTCGTTATCTCCTTATCCTGGTGGAGCGGTGGAGCAATGGAATAGAGATTGAAAGAGGATTAGAGCGATTGAGAAAGATTTGAGAGAGATTGAGTGAATAATAGAGCGCAGGGATTTTCAATAGAGGGGGAAAATAGGGTTTCGAACTTCTGATTATGGCTATAGAGATATTAGGGTTTGAGAGATTGAGTAGTGAGAGAGCGTAAGTTCGGGGGGAGAGTGATAGGAGAGAATGGCGGGATTTTGTGAGGGAATAATGGGTGTTGTTTGGGTTTAAGAGAAAGAAAAGCGGGAAGAGGAAAATTGCCAAGTTAAAAGCTACTCCTTGACGACGGTAAGAATCCAACCGTCGTTTAAATTCTATTTTCCACGACGGATAACTAAAAAACGTCGTCCAAAATTTATTTTCAACGATTTTTTTTTTTTTGGTAAGGTATTTTCAACGATGGATAGGTATAAAGCGTCGCCCAAATTCAATTTCAACGACGAATAGTTATAAAACGTTGCCCCCATTATATTTTCGACGACGGTTAATCCGTGAACGTCGCCCCAATTCCATTTTCGCCGACGGTTAAATGTAAACCGTCGCCCAATATTATATTTTGCTACAAAAAATTATAAACCGTTGCTTAATTTTATTTTTATCGACGAATAAATATAAACCGTCGTTCTATTATATTTTTCACCACGGAAAATTGTACACCGCCGCCCAAATTATATAGGGCGACGGTAATAAACTAACCGTCATCGAAAATCATATTTGGCTACGAAATTCTATTTCTACCGTCGGCAAAAATCATATTTCTTGTAGTGTCCACGTGCACCCCTACTTTCCAAACTAAGTACCATTATAGTCCCTCCCGTTAGACAGAGACATTATGTTACAACGGATCCTAGTTTTTGAACATCGATGGACCATTCTACCCCTGTATAAGGTAAAATGACCAAAATGACCTTACTTGAAAAAACACACAAAAAAAAAAACCTACAATTCATCTTCCCCAAATCGTTTAGGGTTTGGGGAAGATGAGTTCTTGAATCAGAAATCAAGAATGAAAGTGGTTTAACTCAGATTGTACATGTAGGATGGGTGCAAGGAGGTGGTAGGAGGAAGGGTCTTCAAGTGTACCACAACTCTGCTCTCACTGGAGGGAGAGACAACAGATAGAGAGAGAGAGTTATGTGAGAGGATGAGGTGGGTAGGAACAAGAGAGACTGAAGCCCATCGCTCATCGTTATAGCTTATCCTACTGTTGTGGCTTTCTGCACCTATCGTGTCTGCAACTCCAAATCTCCAACCAAGGGAGGAAGAACAGAACAGGGAGAAGGGGAGGCTAAAAAAAGAGAGGAGCAGAGCAATGAGGATAATAGGGAGGGAAAATGGGGGAGGTAATAAAAACCCTAATTTCTTTTATTATCCAGAAGAGAAGAGCTTGATCGACTTTTGATTAATTTTTTTGCTTACAGTTCTCACTTGCGATGCTTATGTAATTTTTGTTACATCATCATGCACCATCATCTTCTCGAAATACCAAATTGACTCTTGGTAGTACCCATTCTTCCCAAACCCATTGATGATACTGGTCCATGAAACTATATCTCTCTGAGGCATGCTTTGGAACAGCTCAAGAGCAGAACCCATATCGCCGTTCTTGCCAAGGGCGTCAAGCATAGAATTGAAGGCGACAATGCACGGTATGGTAATTTCTTGAGCAGCTCTATCTCTGATTAACTTCCTTGGCTCCAAGACCTCCCTCTCTTTTCCCTTTCTCTTTCTATTGATCTAGAAGAAATTCAATTTTCCAAACAGATGCCTCGGCAGATTCCTGAGTTTTCCATTAGAAAATCAAGAGGGGTAGAATTGAATTTTTTTCTTGATTTCTGATTCAAAAACTCATCTTCCCCAAACCTTAAACGATTTGGGGAAGACGAGTTACAGGTTTTTGTTTTTTTTTTCCAGGTAAGGTCATTTTGGTCATTTTACCCTATCAAGGGGGTAGAATGGTCCATCGATGTTCAAAAATTGGGATCCGTTATGTTATAACGTCTCTGTCTAACGATAGGGAATATAATGGTACTTAGTTTGAAAAATAGAGATACATATGGAATTAGTGAAAATTCAAGGGAGCAACTGTAAATTTGGCCATTTTCAGAAGAACATTTGGAAATAACCCATTATAAAATGAAAACTGTTTCACGTGTGTGACAAATTTAATTTGAACCGCAAGATAGCCGATTATCATATTTTGAAGGCAAGTCTGAGTGAGAAATTCAACATATGCTTTCCTCCACCATCTCCATTGGGTTTTCTTCTCTCTTTAGAAGAAAATTTTAACAGAAGAGACCTGTTGGTTAAAGCATTCAATTTTCAAAATTAATGAACTTTAATATCACTAACCTAATCAACTACCTTGTCTACCTTCTCTTATGGACAATTCAAATTTTCCAAGCTATCCCTCTAGCTACTTGTTGGTTAATAAGTCTCACAAATCACATTTAATGATATATTGAGATCTTTACTTCCAACCATCTCTCTTTTCTCTATAGCTATTTAATTAATGTGTCTTGAATTATTACTCTTTTTCTTTAAGGGGACAGACACGGCGGTGTATGCCGTGCATGTGAGAGGGTGAGAGTTTCAAGGCATTAAATAGGAGTGGAGTTTTATGATTTTTCTAACTCCTTGTGAGAGGGGACACGATCGTACATGCTTGCACGGCCGTGTATGAAATCTTTGGCCTTTCTTTAAGTCTCACTTGCCATGAAAGTCTTGGTCTGCTCCTACATGGTACCAACAAATGGCTTTTGAAATTTTGTTCACAAATACTGATTCTTCTACAACAGATGAGTATATATGTTTGTGATTTTCTATTAGACAAAGTTATCCTCCACCCATTGAGAACGGTTCACCCACCATCCTAAGGTTTTAATTGGTATGTTTCAAAATACTCTACCGATACCCATTCCTGCCCTCTCCTGCCCCTTCTTGGTGAATGAGATCTCATTCACAGTGGGTGGAGGGAAACTCGATCCTTTTCTATTTGAATGACTATAAAGAACTTCTTATGCTTATTTGGATTTTGGGTTGGGTTCAAAGTTCAGAAAATTGAAAACCAAGATCCAAGCATATGGGTGTTTCATTGGGTAACCAAGATCAACCAGAAACCCATGGTCCTACTTAAGATTTGTATCAGCCTAATATTGGGTGTTTTTATGAATAATTTAGCGTTTAGTTTAAGATTAATTTCCATGTAACCATGTATCGTGAACTATCCTATTTGGTACAAAAGAAGAGACAAAACCTTTTTGCATATGAGACAAAACACCATAATGAAAGCACCATTTATTGTACGGAAGTTTAAGTTGAATGTTAATTGCCTGAACCTTTATGGGCCTTATGGCACTAGCATGGTTTTAGATATTGGGAGCAGAACTGCCGTATCAGCATGGGTCATGGCCCATATCGATACCTGGCCCACAAGAATCAGCTGATGTATGATACCGACAGTCTCATGTATTGGCCCAATACCTATTGATACGTATCAATATTGGTATTGTCGGTGACCGATTGATACCAATGCCGATACCATGAACTACATCCATCGGCACCAAGCTCGTTGTAAACAATCGTGGTTACACCAAGCAAAACCCCTTAGTTTTTTGGATCTAGCTAGTTAGTAAAATGCAATTATGGGTCTTCTCCAAGAGAGAAGAAGTTGAGAAATAGCAAAAACCCAAAAAATCTGAGAAACCCCCCAAGACCCACATGTACATGAGTTGGGCCTGGGTTTGTTATGCTCAAATATCAGGTTTGGCCCAGGATCCTGCCCAACCCAAGCACCCGAGTTGCAGTACTTCATTTCCTACTCAAGGTGCAAACCTAGAGGCATTGCTGAGCACCAAAGAGGATAAAAATCCACTTCCATGAAGGTTAGAGCTGTTAGGGCAGCACCAACTATGCTCTTGTAGCAAGCTTTGCTAGGGCAATTTTTGTAGCTATAGTTAGTTAACTTAACACAGCAAGCAAGAGTTTTTTACATGCTAAGACAAATGGAAACTTGAAAGCAGAAAAAGTGGAGCAAAGAAAATTAAGCCCAAGAAGCAATGGCCCATAAACAGTTAGTACTTCATCAGGATTCAAGCAAAAGGTCCACTAGAGAGCAGAAACTTAATGTTGAATGAATAAGATGTCTCTTTTTGTCCATTTGAAAGAAGAAGAAAATAAAGAAATAGCAGAAACATTGGAGAAGGAGACAGACTTCCAAACCCAATATATATATATCCACTGCATAATCCCTTGGAGCTAACCTTAGTTTTGGGATTGGATTGCAGAGAGCTAGAGTTGACATAAAAAAACAAGCCTGATATGCATAAAAACGACCCACTTATGGTTGATCGACATGTGGCATGAGGTCTAGGCAAAAACAACCCATTTTTACCGTCATACATCTTATATATATAGGGGCACTATACAAGGTAACGGGATGCTTAATTGCATTTATTACTTTCACCTAATTATTCACTCATTCCCTACTCTCACTGCTGTTGCTTGGATTATTGACTTTAGCATCGAAGAATCCACCTCGGAGCCAGCTCTGACCCTCTCTTTTGTTCTATTCTTATCTTGTGATGTGCAAGTCACACTTACATGGCAAGTTCAGATTCTAGTGGCAACAGAGCCCAATGAAGTAAAACCCCATATTGGACCATGATCATGACCTAGGAATGCTCTCATGTGGAGTTCTCTCCATGTTCCCTTTCCTTAAGCTGGGCCTTTTCAACTGTGGGGAGAGGAATAGACACACCGCCTTCATGCGGTAAACTCGAGAGCAGCACCAATAAAGGCATGTACGTGACAGGGTAGTATATAGAAGGGACAAGGATCATTAAGGGGGGAGAGGCACAACGGGCACTAGCTTGTGGTATGCGGGCAGTGTGTCCAGTCTTTTTCCATAAAAAAATTAATATGTTATTAGAGCAATACCTAGAAATCTACAGCTCTTTTAATCACCCTGACCACATAAGTGGACATGAAATCAAAAATGGATCAGTGCACACAAGAGAATCTGAAGACCCATATGGTATTGCACTCTCATACAACCCCTCCTCATTGCTTTCCTAAACACCAAGGACAGCACCCTCCAGTTCATAAGACAAAATAGAATACCCTCTCTGTTGTTTCCTAAACAAGAAGAACAGCACCTTATACAGTTCATTAGACCTGAAGAAATTCTTTGCAACACTGGTAGTACTCATGACACTTATTGGATCTCCATTGCTATATCTTCAAATAATACCAGAGCCAGCTATAGATTTTAAAGGAGAACCATCTGTAGAGTCCATCACCTCTAATTTTTTCTTCCCTCAAGAACCCCTGCATGGATCCACTAGTTCACCAAGGCCCCGTTAGTCCAGTAGAGACCGGCCTACAGACTCTTAACCGTGCTTCAAAATCAATCCACAAATCCAAGCGACAGAATACAAGACATCATATCCTTAACAATCCCATCTTGAAAAGCAATATTAACTTTGAGTGATGATGAAGGGTTTTGAGGCATAGTTGAGTGCCTCGTGGTGTAATGGAGGATGACATTACATGCATATACCTGAGGCATCAAAATCCATTGAGATATGTGCGGATCCATTGATGTGGGTACCATGTAATTAATTACTTTGTGAAGAAGAAACATCAAAGTTGTATGAGCATGCAAAGAGATAATGGCATGAAGAGATCACTTTAGGGTTCAGGAGGTTTGAAAAAATCTTTTAAGAACAGCTAAATAGGTGATTGTGGGGTTCATCAATTCCATCTTATTCATTGACATTGTGGAATTCATCACTTCAGCCCCCACTAAGGTTGACCACTCCACCTCACCTCACCTTACCTTATTTTAGTGCATTACCCCCACCAACAACAATAGCAGTGGTTGTAGAAAGGTGCATACATCATCCATCTACTTAATAGTTCAAAGCTTTTGGATTAAAATCTAACATGGTATCAGAGCATCGTGTCTATTATACTAATTAAACATCCGTGTATGATTATTCTGTCTTTCTTTCCATTTGTACACTCATTCCGGCTGCAACACATATAACCGGAGGAGAAGCACTCCTATATTAATTGGCCCGACCCCTCTACATGTGCTCAATCATTCTGTCTTTTTTCGTACACAATCATTCGATTAAAACTCATATACTAGTTGGACCTCTCCACCTAACAGATAATTTGAACTTTTGAATTGAAATATATAACATATCATAGTAAATTCTCTGTTGGATCTTATCTCAATTTGAATATTTATCTTTCTATCTTTGGACTCCATTAACTAGTTGCCTCCTCCTCTTTCTTGCAGTCTCACTGATTTGATATTTCCAATTTTTTTTTAATGTGGGTTTCATATCAGATCATCTTCTTCAAGTGACCCGTAAGTCCGTAACTAGTTGTGGTTGTAGTAGTTGGTGGTGATGGTGGATATCACGTGCACCATACCTTGTCCAACCCTTCATAAGAATCCGACAAAGATTCACTTGCTGACGTAATTAAAAGCACTTCACTCAATCACGTGGGTACGGCCTGGGCCACAATAATGTGACGTGTCATATGAAATGACATCATACGTGTATGTGGGGTTGTATCATAATTTCAATGTCAGCGGCGCCGAGAACAGTAAACCAATAATGGAACCCAAACCGAAAGACATTTTTTTTTTTTTTTTAAAACTCAAAAAATAAGCTAAAATGTAGCACTAAGTGTGTAAAAATAGCAAGATAGTCCGTTCTTCAATTCATTATCGTTGATTGAAGTCCATCCAATCTCAGTCATTGAATTACTTACCTAAGACCGGCTGGGATCGTATTCTCTCTTTCTCTCTCTACCCTACCCTCTCCCCTCTGCAACTCTGTTAGTGCTCACCCCATCTCTTTCCCTCGCCCTATACCATTTCAGTCCCCCTTCCCCGCCATCTCTCTCCCCCCTCCCCCCTCCCCCCTCCCGCCTCTCCATATCCCTCTTCCCTCCCCCACCACTCTTCTCCAACTTGCCAATTGGGTATTATGGCCCCGTGCAGTTTTGTGGCAGCAACTGCATCTGGCAGAGGCTCGGCGGTGGTGGAGAAGGCAGATCCGATGGGTTTGGTGTTGGCGAAAGTAGAAGCAACCATGTTGAGGTTTTACACGAACGACACCCCGAGCTTGAAGATCACTCCCATCGTCATCCTCGTCATGAGCCTCTGCTTCATCGGCTTCGTCACCGCTGCCCACGTCTTTGTCAAGCTCTATCGTTACAGAAATGTTCCTGGAGCTTGATTTCTAATTTCTTGCTCCCCACCCCTTCTTTAATGTTGTTTTCCACAATCTCATCCCCCAGAGTCTCAGTCACCACTTATTGCTTTTGCACGTAATTTATTGGAAATCAATCAATCCAGTTTCACATTTCATTCAATCTTCTCTACACTGGGGAAGAGTCATCGGTGGCTCGTCGCCGCCTTCTTTCTCTTATCAGGTAACCACAATCTGTTTCTGCAGTTAGATCCCTTTAAAATGTTTTACAGTAACAGCCGAGAACCAGTGTCTCTGCAAAATTCAAATAACGATATAAATTAATCTTTTATTAAATCTACGGCTACAATTAAAGATAAGTGAGATTAAGTTGGCTGTTCTCCCGTTCTGCTACCAGCCACCCCAAAGAATAATTAAATTCAACATCTCCTTTCTAATCTCCATCTTGTCAATCACCGACCATCTGTATCCACGTGGCAAAAAAAAGAGATCGATGTAACGTCCATGAAAACCGGAACTAAATGGAATATTCTTTTATGTTGGTAAAAAAATCCTTGCTTCACCACCCTCTTAAACGTTACACTGTTAACACCATTTTTATTGTAAGTTGATGGTAATACTCAATTGCCCTTGTTATTTAATCTAGGGGTTTTTTTACAAATGCCTCCCTGAAAATACCCATTTGTTCAAATGTCCCCTACAACTTTCTGATTGCAAATCCCCTTTACTTTCAAAACTTTTAGTCGCTGATGTTAATTTGGAACGTTAAATGTTAGTTTCAGGATATCTAATGACCAAAATGTCCTTCTAAAAAAAATCCACCATAATTTAAAAATAAAATGATCAAAATGCCCTCATCTTCTCCAAATGGTTTAGGGTTTGAAACTAAAAATCAAACCTTAAACCATTTGGGGAAGATGAACCCTAAAGTCAAACCTCCAAAACTGAAAATCAAACCTCCAAAATTGAAGTTGTAGTGAAGAAATTTGTGGATTAGGACGTATTGATCGACCCTTCCTGCATCACTCCGATTGCGATCCCACCCTCCGTTCTTCCTCTCCACCCCATGTTGCCCCAGCCACACCCCAATGCCATCCAGTGAACCTAGTACCCAAAAAGAAGTAAAAGAAACAGATGCAGTAACAAAGTCAATACCGGAAGAAGAAACCAAGTTCAGCTCACAGAAAAGCTCAAAATTTCACTTAAGAGACACAACAAGGAAGCCAAGCCATTAAAGAAGTTAAGAAATTACAAAGAGAGGTGAGATACTTCACGCTGGGAATAAAGTCAGATGAGCCGCTAAATTTAATATGTTCGGAGGATTTTGCATCTTATGAATGGTCAGCACTAAGAAATTACCATGAATTACAGAGAAAAAATGGTTTACAGTCTCATGATTGAAAGAGGCGAATTGGCTTTCTACTCAGGAACCTACCTCGTTCTAAGCTTTTCTTGGGCTCGAGCTTGCTCTCCCCTATCTCGAAACAGTTGGTGTCAGACCAAAACTCTTGAAAGGTTGCCAAAGCTTTGCTGGATTGAGTTTTCTTGCTTTTCATTCACTCGTTAAAAGTGAAATCTGTTCCATTCAGTTTCGATAGGACCATGTCGATCAATACACCCTAATCCACAAATTTCTTCACTGCAACTTCAATTTTGGAAATTTGATTTTAGGATTCATCTTCCTCAAATGGTTTAGGGTTTGATTTTTCAGTTTCAAACCCTAAACCATTTGGAGAAGATGAGGGTATTTTGGTCATGTTATTTTTAAATTTTGGTGGGTTTTTATCAGAAGGGTATTTTGGTCATTAGATACCCTGAAACTAACATCTAACGTTCTAAATTAACGACAAGGACCAAAGTACTACAAAGTTTTGAAAATAGGTGGGAGTTTGCAATTAGAAAAATTGTAGGGAGGCATTTGGACAAATGTGCATTTTCAGGGGGGCATTTGTCAAAAACCCCTTAATCTAATTCCAGAAAATTATCTCCTCCAGTTTCCTGCTCGGCCTAATTCCCCAGTTCCTCTAATATGGGGTGGTAGACTCCACCTGAGCAAAGTATTTGGGTAGAGGTAGGGTGGTCACCTACCCGGTCAGGTTTGTAAGTTCCTCTCATAGGGGGTTGGAAATGACGACCTCACCCCCTGCCTGGATAGGGTGAGGTCATCATTTCGGCCCTCCCTATGAGAGGAACCTACGAACCTGACTGGACAGGGAACCTAAAGGGAGAAAAATTCGATCATTCCAACCTCCCCTGTTAGAGAAACTAAGAAATTGTGCAGAGCAGAGAAATGGAGGGGAAAAAGATCCTCTAATTCTTCTTACTTGTCTTATTTACATATGATCAATTTTTTAATTTTGTTTTCTATTTCCCACTCAAGACAAATTATAAATGTGTAACATATTTGGTATTCAAATTATAGTCTTAAAAATCATGATCAAAACTTGGATAAAAAGTCAAATATGAATAAAAATGAAGAATAATTTCTTGTTCGATAATTGGGGAATGCAAGTGGTATTCCAAAAGGATGCTCATGGATGCTTCCGCTTGTAGATGTAGTTGTGTTGCACTGTGATGGTTCTTTTGTTCAAGATAAGACATCTTAATTATGGAGGTTGGTTCGTGATGCGACTGGTGTTCCTATATTTTCCTATAAGTGTTTGTAAAAAGTTTGTGATGACAAATCTATCGTGGGTCCGGAGTTATTTGCTATTTACATAAGTTTGATGTTATTTCTCGAAAGAGATTTCTAGAAGATCTCCATCTAATCAGATTCGAAGTTGGCTATAAATATTTTTGATAACTGAGGAAATAATTATTTATCGGTCTAGAGATCAATTGGAAATATCTACCACAGTTGATTAGACTAAACTTTGTTGGATAGTGGCTGGTGTTGTTGAGTAATACATTTATACTGATGACATAGTGAACAGAGGAATGGTATTTGTTTTGATATCAATGGCCGTATTGATATGTACAAGTGTTATGGTAGTGTTCCTGAAAGTTGTGGTAATGTACTAGTTAGTTGGATTCATCAAACAAGTCAGACACTTGTTGGCTAGTTTATTGACGTTTCTGAACATGTGTGATAATGTTCAAAGGTGTTTGGTAGTGTTTTATGGTGTTTTGTTATGTTTGATGGAGGTTGAAAGCAACAAGGTTTTGGTTAATGTCAGTTTTCGAAACTGCATCATAGGAGCACGCAGAAGGGATAATTTTGGAGTCAATTTTTAACATCTTTTGGTTGAATCTGAAGAAGTCATGAACTGGAGAATTGTAGTGTGATGAGTCTTCTTTGCAACGCAATTGGAATCATCGAATTCTAAGTTTGTATGAAGAAGTTATGTTGATTTCCGTACTGTTGTACAATTTACAAGCAAATCTAGACAGACTATGAGTTTAGATGTGATACGGCACATACGGTGAGTATTCCAAGGTGTTCTAATGATATTCAAACTTTCAATAATTTGGATCCCACCTTTCATGTTTTGAGCGTATGAGTCATGTGGATGCATGTGGTATATCATGATGCATGATGTGCATGTGAAAGATATCGTTGAATATAAGGCATGATATACGCATTTGATATCATGAAGTATGATTGATGATACAATGTTGATGAGTATCATGTGGTTTGCATGATGACGTCCATGGTGATGGCAAGATGAATGATGATATCATGCATGTTGGGATACATGGTGGTGGATATTATCTCTTATGCATGCATGAAGACAAGGCATGGTCTTATGTAATGCATGCATAATGGGATGTAAGTGTGTTCGGTTATGATGATGGAATGCATGGGAATGCATTGTGATGCATGGTAGTTCATGGGTATGGTCATGATAACATGTGTGAGTGGCATATATGGATAGCCGATATCATGGTAGCAACTCTTGAGGTGGCAGCCTAGTGTGGTTCTATTGCTCAATATGGCAGCAGCCGGGTTGCTCATGAAGCCACATGGCTATTGAAGGTTGAAGGTCAAGGCCACATAGTAGCATTGCCCACCAAAGGTTGAAGTGTTTTGTTGGTTTGGCCGAGGTGGCATTTTTTGTTGTTTTGGAGTAATGTGGGAAGCTACAAGGCCACATGACCTTTTGGTTGCCAAGGACTAGCAACTCTGATGAAACATGAGATGGCATGGACATGATCACGAGTTAATTAAATCGCATGTCTATTAAAAATGTTGTGGGACCCACACATTCAATGATATGGTAACATAAGACTTGGTGACACGGCATTGAAGAGTTAAGGTGTGAAGTGCTATGTGTGATGTGGCTATAAAGTAGGCCACATGGCCTGGGTAGCAGTTGGGCAGCCAGGGCCCTCACACATGGGCGGCAACAGGGCCACATGGTCAACAGGCTAGGCAGCATATAGGCCAGCAACAGACACATGGCATGACAGCCGTGCACGCTAGGCAGCATGCCTGCAGAGGCCCTTGCACGCAGGAATGCCAGGTATGGCCATGGCCCTGGGTGCATGGCCCTTGCGGCAAAGCAAAGCCTTGTCCAAGGCCTAGGTCTTTTGTCGAGCAAATGTGAAGCGTCTTTATATGGGGTAATTCAAAAGTCGGCATTGCTTTAAAATAAACCTCAAAAAGCCCAGGGATCTTTGTGAATATATTATTGAGCACATGCAAAAAGGTTCACTTAAAGGATTCTATTTATGTTTAATCTGAACCATACATCTCATATTAAATCTGATGGATAAGGTTTTATCAACACTTTTAAATGAAGGTCTAATGGCCAAGATGACACCCAACCTGTTGTGATACTTATATCAGCCACGATTTTAATGGTGAGCCGTAAAGTGTCACTAAAAGGTCCTAAATTGATAATTTTGCCCCTGCACACGAGAATGGGTATAACTTTGCCTATAAAACTTCAAAGGAGTGATTCAAATTGGAAATTTTTCAGAAAAACGTGAAGAACACATTAGGATGCAGGGGAGAGCTCATCTGTGCCCAAAATTCAATTTTGTGAGAAAGATGTTCAATGCATTTGGATGCATGGAATCACTTGAAGATTGCTTGAATTCATCACTTTGAAGGTGTGTGAGCTTGGAGGAGTTTGTGATGATGCTTGTGAGTGAAGAACTTCAAGTGGTTAATCTACTTTGGTGAACTTTCTTAAGCTCTTTGTAGATCCTTGATTGTTGAACACTTCGGTGAGCTTTCTTAACCTCTTTGGTGAGATTTCTTAACCTCTTTGTAGATCATAGTGAATCATATTGGGGATTGGGGTTTTTATGTTTCACCATTTCATTTTCATTGTAATGTTCTTGTGAGTTGTTGCTCACAAGGTGTTTGATAAAAAACCTAGATAGACGTAGGTACTCACGGTAGGGGCTGTGAGGTGAGTATTAGTGCAAATATGAAACCCAATATGAGTATTGTACCGTAGATGTAAGCATATTGCCGAACCACGTATTTTTGTGTGTTGTGTGGATTGTTATTTGTGCATTTTGAAGTGTTGTGTGCTTGCAGAGTGGGTATGCTACTCTTGATTGACCTTACCAATCTTGGTGGAAGGCGGCGGGGGTACACACGAATTGTAGTTGAGCAATGGGATGCCCCAGCTAATGGTGCTTATAGGTCACTTGCCCGTATCATGGTTCTAAGTTTCGGTATCATCTCGCCCGTATCGAACAATATGTACCAGTTTTGCTAGTCACTGATACCGATATCGTATCGATAGCACGATACGAACAAAGGGTAAAATGATTAAAAAACAAAAAAAATTATTTTTCAAAGAAATTTAAGGATAATTTTATCCGATACAATCGATCCAGGCCGATACCGATTCGAATACCATGCACTAAAACCATGTAATGGATACCCATCACTATTATACTTTGTTCAAATAAGGGACAGAGATTGAGCCCACGTACAGTTGGGGACTCGATAATAAGTAATGATGATGATGTCAAGGGATAGACAAGGTATGCGTCTTTTGATAGACATATGATATATGATTTTATCTTCTCCACCACCACTCCGTTCTTTTCCTTTCTTCTTCTATTGGGATAGACTGCTCCACTAATCGGTTTGACATTACTTCTATGCTCTGCACGAAAGGAAGAAAGGCAAACAAGGGATAGAAAAAATGAGAATAAACATTTAAGAGGAAGATTAATTTGACTATACTCTTTATAAAAAAAAAAAAAGTAATTGGAGCTTTGATTTCAAAAAGTATGTCATATATGGTTTAATGAAGCATTGGAAGTTTATTTTTGTGAACAATAACATAAAAATGATTAAATGGAGTTAAGCTAAGCTCACGCAGCTTGAGCTTGGTAAAGCAAAATTTGGGTTGAGATGAAATTTATTTTCTACACGCGATAGGGTCTAGCATAGGCTGAAATATAACTTCTTGATAATAGCGACATTTTTTTTGGTCAAACGCACGCGCCAACTCAAAAGGGTTAACATAGGTTTGAGATGGTAAAATGCATCTCATCTAAAAAAAAGCAAAAGGTTTTATGGATGATCTTGTCTATAGAGTATCTTTGGATGATCAATCTAGTCGGAGAGAAAGAGAGAGTGTGTATATATCACTTGTCAAATTTCATACTTAAATTTAATTATGTACCTTGTTATTGTGCGTTTTTTTGATCGTCTAAATGTTGTCGTGCACCATCTTGGTAGTCTAGTATTTTGAAAGCTTTATTGTGTCACTTGATTAACTTCAATTAAATTGAAACATAACATGTCAAGAGGGGAACTTTGAGTCAATCTCTCTCAAAAAAAATTTAATCCTCATCAAACATGTTAGGTATTGAGGTAATCCCACATTGACTGTGGATGTTCCAACTATCAACTATAAGAGCCACAAGAGGTCACCCCACTTTAAACCAATTGGTTTTAAGATGTAAGCTTAATATGGTATCAAAGTGCGTATGTTAGGTTTATGCCAGTGGTGGGCCCTTCTCGACCCACGAAGACAAAGTTTAGAAGGTCTACACATAAGGTGGAGTATTGAGATAATCCCACATCGTCTATGGATGCTCCGACTATCAAGTATAAGAGCTAAAAGAGACCAACCCACTTTAAACCAATTGATTAATTTTAAGATGGAAGTTTAATACTAAGTTATCCATATATACCCTACGGACAAGTGCGCCCATAAAACTTGCTCTCATAATAATTAATGTGTGATTTTGGCACAACACCCATGGATAAAAATGGTGAATAGGCTCCTACCATGTTGGGGCTGAAATTTTATAGTTAGAAAACACTGGAAGGTCCTTTGAAAATCCAAGACTGTCAAAGAGAGTGCATGGACATACGTAGAAATAAATGAAAGAATAAATAATTGAATCCGAAATTGAAATTAAACAATTGATTCATTTAAATTATTTAATAAATATCCAATAATCACAATTGCCATATATTACAAATACGACAAACCACACCAATATTGCATGTGGGTTGCCCACTTGCAAGTCACTTGCTTTCACCATAACTTTAAGCTTTCTTTTGTGAAATTTAAAATCCAAAAACATTGACTTGATTTTTATCGAAGTTAAAAAAAAAATACAAAATGTGAATTACCTTCATCCAATCACCTGATATAAGATACTTTAAAGAAAAGTATCTAATTTTTTATTTAAAATGAAGTCAAAGGTTACATCACCATTGAAACTAAAAGATCTGTCAATATTAGCCAAATAGTAGATCCAAGTGTGGATTGGGCCATTGGATTAATAGAAAGAAGAATTACCTTAAATTTTCATTCTACTACGTACGTAGTTACGCACGCATGACCCACTTCTTCTTCGTGGTTGTTAGATATAATATACAAAAGGAAAGGAGAAAAGAGATGCGCTCACCCAGTCACCCTTCCTCTTTAATCTACGTTTAAGTACGAATCTTTTGGAAGTTGAGGATGCCGGACACAACTGCGAGCGGCGGCTCCAGAAAACCACTCCTTTGATGGTGGTTCAGTTTATGCAAGGCCAAAAGCAAGAAGACACATGTCAGGTTAGGAGTGGATATTCTCCTATACTCCCCCACAAAGTTGTTGGGGTGTAATTTTGGCTCTGTCGGTCCGAGCCTGCCTTGATCTGCCCTGAGCTCAAATAGGACTTGGGCTGGACTTTTCAGCCCTAAGGGTGGGTTAGGGTTGAAATTTTCAGGTCTTGGGTTAGGATCGGGTTGTGCCAGGGTTGAGGCCTCGAGCTAAGCCCAGCCTGGCCCGACCTTGTGTTAGGTTATGCTTTATAATTTTTTGTTTACATTTTGCATTTTTTGTTTAGTATCTAATTATCTATTGGTTTATCCAAAAAAAAAAAGGGTAATCATCTATTGAACAAAAATATTTACAATTTCAAGATTGGGCTAAGTTTTTTAATATAAAGAAAAGTCTAACAGCCAATTGAGTAGGAAACAAACCAATACCCAATTACATGTATCTCATTTTTTTAATGCATAGGACGAAATAAATGGCAAAAAATCAGGCTAAAGCATGGCCAACCCGGCATAGCCCAACCCGATCAGGGTTAATCTGGGCCGGGCTGGGTTGGGCAAAGCCTGACAGGGTTGGACCTGGGCTAAGACATCTTAGCCCGGCCTAGGGCCGGGTTGGGCTTGGGTTCAGCTAAGAAGACTCAAGGTTGGGCTAGGGTTTTAAAAAACCTGGCCATGTTTCACCTCTAATTTATATCCTTGTTAGGCCACAAACCATTCGTTTGATGGGGGTGTGGTGGTCATTTCGCCTGTGCCCTTGTATTTGGGCACAGGAGCACCATCATTTTTTAGATAGATACCTATTTTATGGGGAAAGGAGGAAAGATGAGAAACAAGAGGCTCGAACCCAAGACATCGTGATAGGGTGGGCTTTTACGTTCCACATGATACCAACTGCGCTAAACAGTTCTCAAATGAATAAATAAAGGGGAAAGTTTTCACTATGGGGCCACACCCAGACATAGTGGGGACGAAATGACCGCCTCACCCCCATGAAAGGCAAAAATCCTACCACTGAGATGCCAGTGTGCGGTCTCATTGGCTGCCACACGCACTTGGCCCCTATGCTCCCCCACAAAGAATGATCCCCTTGTATCTCTTTATCTTATTAATTAAAGGAAAAGGAACGACAGCTGGTGCTTTACCATGTAACTACAACCAGGCACAACCCTGTGGGAAATGACTGATGCATCCCTTGAAAAGGTGGAAAGGACCAGGGATACGCCGGTCATTTCACACATGGTTGTACATGGGTGCAAATACACACTAAGCCACAACACTAGTTAGAGGGTTCTTTATCCCCTCCAATTCCTTGCCTGGCTCAGTTCCCTATTGCCCCTAACAAGGGGGACACAATGACCACCCTACCCCTGTTCGGGTGTGGTCCACCACCCCTTCATAGAGGCAGTGGGAACTGGGCCGGGCAGTGAACCGGAGGAGATAGTTTTCCCCGGTTAGACTTCTTTCTCCCCTTAATTAATGGGAAATTATCAACGCTTCCCCCTGACGTTTGCCTATATTTTAAAGCACACCCACTAACTACCATAATATCAACCGTCCCCCCTACTTTACCAAACTAATTCCACAGAGACCCCCTATTGCTAGTTAAGAGCTGTTAAGTGGTGATGTCAACAGTTAAATAATTTTTAAATGACAATTCTGCCCTTCTTAGTGGGCGAACTACCTAATCTACCCTTTCAATTAAAACACCCACAAGCCCTTCTTCTTCCTCACACTCACATACACCCTTGGAGAATCCACTACAACCTACCAGTCTTCTGAAGAAGAGACCTACTCCGGCGATAAAACAGCCCAGCGTCAACCGACCACCATCCTCCTCACTCCGGTTCTTCTTCTTTTAATGGTATGGAAATATGGTGTTCTTCATTCATGGTGGTTTCAGTTTTCAAATTGGTTTATAAATGCCCGAGTTTGGCTGTGGAAGCCTATGGATTTCAGGTACATTATGGTCAAGTTCTCTTTTTGCCACATGTATTTGAACAATAATGACCTCTCTTAAGCTGCTGAAGTGCCTCTGGACATGGCTTGGAGTGCGAGAGAAGTGTAAGTCCTGGCTGCCCCTTTACCTGCTATCACTTCAAATGATGAAACCACTTTTTCCATTTGATGATAGTAAGGCAGGAAAAAGATTCTACTTTGATGTGTATCTCTTCTTCTATTTAATATGGAACTTGCTGAGCGGAGATTACTTTTTTCTCTATTACTGTTTATCTCTTCTTCTTCTTCTTCTTTTCCCTGCCATATAGAATTGTAGAAAGGTAAACAATGCCAATGGCCGGAAGCAATGTACACGAACCAATGGGAGATCCCTTTGCTTGAGTTATGGACGTCAATGCATCAAAAACTTTCGTTGCAAGACCAATCCTGTGGTAGAGAATGTCACTAAAATTGATATTTAATTGAATATCTTATGACGTCTATGGCTTGAACTTACAAGGAAGATTCATCAAGTCTATCGCATGGCTCAGGACAGAGAACCCAAAGTCACAATACTGTAATTCCCTCCTCTCATTGGGGGTCTGAGGCAGATGATCGTCTTGATGAGTCAATTTCTTGCGCACAAAAGAAGGGCTTCAAGCATCCGAGAATCTGTATTGGAATTTGGAAATCATCGATCATGGTTTCCAATTTGCTTTCGTCTCCGTCTCCGTCTCTGTCTCCATCTGCATCCCCACCTCGCCCCCATCAAGAATCATGGTGATCATCTCTTGGGCCGGCCAAGCAACCCCAACTGCTTAATGGCGCCTTCGAGTAGCAGAAGTGTTGGACAAGTGTGTGTCCATCAAACCTGGTTTGGTCTGGTTCAACCCAGTTCACCTTTGTATTGAACATTTATACATTTTAGTTTAATATTGTCACATGCGATATAAACTTTTTGAGCATTATGTGTCCGTAAGTTATACTTAAAATGGTAGTCACGACTAGGGTTTGGGCTGGGCACCCTTATCATATGGTCGTTGCATTGGGTATGCCTAGACATGTGATGTCAGGGTACGAATGCGAGTGCTCACATGTTTGATGTGTGCATTGGCGAAGAATCTACTTTGTCGATTCCCTCATGTATTACGACCGGATGTAGGAAGGGATAGACATGTGTCACCGACACCCCACTGAGGGAACCCCTCACCGCAAAGTGTGATCGCATTCTTTGGTTCATCAATGACCGAGACTCAAGCGAGTCAAAGCCGGTGTTCGGGAATGCGTGAACACTTTGTGAGTGAAGGAGTTATCCAACACATCACCACGCCCGATTGGGGAACACCAAGATAGAGACTGCTGTGCATGGTCGGATCGAATCTGGATCCAGTACCATTTTGGAAATGGTTTTGCAAAATTTATTTTACATAAAATGATACATTATTTATAGTTATTTCAAATAAAGTGTTTTATCGAGTTTTGTGGGACCCGATCGGATGCACAGACGCTCTTATATGGATATGTACTATGGATTGGGGTTTGGCAGTACATGTGTACATGCCCTAGATTCCATAATGATGGTGTTGATTAGTGGGGGGGTTGTATATGATAAATTGTTATCATACAGGGAGTTATTTGGAATTTGCTAATTTAATTGGTTCTTTATTTAATTAACAGATTTGGTGCTAATTGTAATTATTCATTAATAATTAAATAAAGAATCTAATTAATACTTTCCCTATTAGATTCTGCTTCTTCACCGTGGTAGCACTTTGAGTTTAAACAGAATCGCGGATCGAGAGAGAGAGTCGGACTCTCGGTAGGGCTCTATTAAATCTATCTAGGATTTAATTAAACCGTATTATTATAAATAGGGGACCATAAAACACAGAAGAGGAAGCTCTCCACGTTTTTGGAGCAGACACTCTCTCTCCTAAATTTTTGGTTTCTCTCTCTCCCTCTTGTGATCTCTCTTCTTCTTCTTGCTTCTCTCACCTGTGTTTGAGAGTTGGGGTTTATGAAACCCTAGATATGTGCTGAGGAGTTTGAGGGCATCTGGGATTGGCGTGTAGAACCTTGGTAGCACCATTGGAGGTTCAGATCCGTTTGCTTGGAGCGTTCACTGGAGGAAGAACCACTGCTATTGGAGGAGCAACACTTGAGGCTCACTAGGTTAGCAGTTCTTTATTAATTCCTTCTGTTCATTGATTATTAATATTTATGGGATGCGAATGAAACTCGAATCGATTAATTTCCGCTGCGCATTCGAGTATGGGATGGATCCCTCTTGCCATGTGATGGACTAGAGACGATTTTCTCCGTCCCTATTGTGATAATTAATTTTATGGGATGCAATAGGGAAGGAGAAACCCTAATAGGGATGCACCAGGGTTCCCATGGAAAACCATGGGACACCCTAAAATTAAAATGGGGCACCCAGGGGACACCATGGGATAACCCAGAGCGTGGAATACCCTAATTGGTTTATAATTGGTTTCCCTACTGAACCATGGTTTGATCCCTGGACCGTTGTTTGACCAACAAGAAGAACACTCAGCCAGGTCATCCCCTTCGAGATCAGAACGTCTCCTCTAGCGCACAAGCTGATTGCTCTCTTTGACATCAGCTTCCTGATCGCGAGTAGAACTACAGGAAGTCAAGGACATACAATCATCGATCATGTTTTCTAAAGAGAACAAGAAACACCTGACAAACGGTCTCCGGATTACAGTTGCCAAGCCGATTGTTCAATCCAATTATCAACGACGAAGAAGAACAGTAAATGGGTCCCACTTCTATTGATAAAAAATAAAAATAAAAATGGAAGAGAGGGAAGAGAAGTTTATGGGTTTTCACGTGTCCCCTGAATAGGGTACGTTTTTTATGTTTTAAGTGTAAAAGGTGATTTAGTAAATTATATACATTTTAGAGGTTATCACTGTTAAAAAGTAACGGTTGATATTAAGGTAGTTAGTGGGTGTGCTTTAAAGGATCCAGATCCTCTACTGTCGAGCTGCCTGGTAGGACCGTGCTGCCCAGACACGGGGCTGCACACAATGTCCACCTTACCCCCACTCGAGCAAAGCGTTTGGGCAAGGGTAAGGCGGACATTGCGTGCAGGCCCATGTCAGGGCAGCACGGTCCTGTCAAGAAGCTCGGCAATAGAGAATCCAAATTCGTGTTTTAAAATATAGGGAAACGTCAGGGGTGGCCCTGATAATTTCCCTTAATTTAATTAACTAATCAAAATCATTAACCACGGATGGAGAGAGAATGACAAGTGGCACGACGACGAACGTAAGTGTGGCGTGCAAAGCGATTTCCTTCCGACAATGAGGTCAAGTCCCACCAGGAGCAGTACGGACACAGCCCTTCCGTCTATCTCAGATGACGTCACATGCGTATCCCTTTAGAGTATTAGACCCATACCACCATCGCTTACGTCAACCCCCATTTCCTCCCCCCGCCCCCCTCCTCTCTTTAATTTATGACTCTGAGTCGTCGTGTTACCACTTACCCCCCATTTCTGGGAATCTGGGCGAGTGAGAGAGAGAGTCTCTCCCCTGTGGGACGTATAGCTGACGTCATGGTCACTCCAAACCATGTGACCTCCAACACTCCCCGGTCCCCCTGGGGGAGTTTTTCCCCAATATAAAATTCCAAAAATGACCATGACTAATTCACCATCGATTCCATTGGCCTAAAAACAAGACCACCCGATCTCCTCACTGACGTCAGCAACTGCAAAAGCCAATCCATGAGGATCACATGTAGAGCGACGTACTGAATCGGCCTCATTGTGAATCCTTATAAAAAACCCCACCGTCGACGAAACAAGAAACACTTGCAAAAGCAGAAGCAAAACCTCTTCTTCTTCTCTCTCTCTTCTCATACATAAACACAGTGACCGCCGGCGATGCAAGGAGTAAGAAGCTTATCAGAAGGAGGATTGGCGCCGGGGTTACTGACAATAGACGGAGGGGAAACGACGGAAAGGAAGATAGAAAGGCTGATAATGGAAAATCCGGTGATCATATTCGGAAAAACTTCCTGCTTCATGTGTAACGTCATGAAAAATTTACTCTCCACTCTTGGTGTTCACCCGCCCGTCATCGAATTAGAAGAAGCCGAATTGGGAGCACTCGCTGCTCACGATAGCCAGGGTGATGGTGGAGGAAGATCAGGGGTTCCGCCTCTGTCTACACCTTCTTCACCTACACCGGCAGTGTTCATAGGAGGTACGAGGTTGGGAGGATTAGAGAGTCTGACTGCGCTTCATCTCAGTGGACAACTGGTGCCTTTACTCAGAGATGTTGGTGCTCTCTGGATATGATATATATGCTGTCTGTGTATGTGTGTATCTTCTTCTCCATCATCAAATGCTCGCATCAAATCCCTAATCTGTATTTAAATGTCGAATTCTAGTTTGTATACAACATATCTGTGCCTTTTTCTTCTTCTTCTTCTTCTTAATTTGGGGATAGATCATAGGAAATTTGATCGTCCTTTGTAGCTTGTTCGTAGGGTTTGGGATTGAATCGATGCACAGATGTAAATAGAATATCGATGAAGAAAGAAGGTAAATTTACCACATTTGTTTTTTTCAGTTTCAGAAATTTTGTATTTTTTCTCATGTGGGAGGGAGGTAAGTAGGGAGGATTTAGATTCGAACTCTTTCTGCAATTTTGTATTTTTTTTTTTAAACTATATATATCATCGATCGTTCTTCGTTTTTCTTATAAAAGGAAATCTAAGGAGGAAGCTAGTAAAGTGCATTTATTAATGCATTAGATTGTGTGTGACCATGAACGGATGGTTGGGAAATTCGATCCCGTACCCATGTGGAATACTTTTATATTCCTTTCTTTCAGTACTATTTAAGCCACGTTTTTGCTAGGTTCAAGGAATCACCTGATTCGAATCAGAATCGGCGTTTTCTCCGAATTATGTGGATTCTAACCCTCCTCATTATGGATCGGGAGCTCCAGAGTCATGATCCGGATCGTCCAATCTCAGATATCCCTGCAACTTAAGTTTCTTGTATTAAAATCGGTATAAATTTATGGTTGTGATCTGCTATAAGTTTTCTCTGGATGAGATTTAGTGAGTAGACCTTGTCGGATTTATTGGAAAGGATCTTGAACTTGAGGAAATGACCAGAGTTTCTTTTTCGTCTTCTAAAGCCATCATGTTCATGGTGGAAACCCAAAACCCTAATTTCTAGTGCGGAGAGGCATGAATGGAGGAGGTGGTGTTCTTGTAGCTTTTGAGGAATTTGGGAATTAAGGCATGTGCCAGTGTGGTATGGTTAGGTGAGGTCGCTAAGACCATCACCCCGAAAACTTAAGCAATAAAACGACCGGCAAGCTTAGGATTCAAGTAATCCCAATACTTCGCCTGACCTCAGGTAACTTCTTTGGTTTGAAAACTAGGGTTAAAACTCAGAAGTTGCTAATAAGCTCTTGCACGCCAAGAAGGAATAAGCATGAGTAGTTGAGAGCCATTTGAGCTTTGCTACTGCTCAATACCTAGCAATTGGTTATGTTCCGCTTCTTCTTCAATATATATATATATATATCAGTTATGCCCTTGCTGAAGAAGATGGAGTTGCATGAAGCGAATGATAAGGATTGAGAAGTTCTAGAATTGAGGGTAGAGAGAGGATTGCATAGATCTTCATTTCACCATTGAATCAAGGCCCCATCTTTTACTGGAAACCATAACCTCTGTGGATGCCTAGTACTCGACAAAGGAAGAGGAAGGAGGAGATGAGAAGCAGAGCGGAGAGAGAAAGAGAGAGTGAGTTGCAAGGGTGAGGGAGTGATTGAGAGAGAGAGAGAGAGAGTTGTGGGGGTGAGGGAGTGATTGGGAGTAAGAGAGACTTGCAAGACAGAGAGATAGTTGTGCAGGGGTGAGGGAGTGATTGGGAGTAAGAGAGACTTGCAAGAGAGAGAGATAGTTGTGCAGGGGTGAGGGAGTGATTGAGAGGAAGAGAGAGTTGCATGAGAGAGAGAGAGAGAGAGAGAGAGAGAGAGGGAGGGAGGGAGGGAGAGAATTGCAGGGGATGGGGAGAAAGAGAACTAGAGAGGAAGAGGGAGACCCAGAGAAGGCAAGGGTACAAGCGAGAGAATTGTAGTGGACACGAGAGAAAGAGAACTAGAGAAGAAGAGGGAGAACCGGAGAGGGCAAGTGTAGAAGAGATAGAATTGCAAAGGACATGGAGAAAGAGAGCTAGAGAGGAAGAGGGAAAGCCAGAGAAGGCAAGTGTAAAAGAGAGAGAATTGTTGGAAGGGATATGGACAAAGAGAGCTAGAGAGGAAAAGGGAGAGCAAGAGAAGGCAAGGATAAAAGAGAGGGAAGAAGAGGGAGAACCGGAGAGGGCAAGTGTAGAAGAGATAAAATTGCAAAGGACATGGAGAAAGAGAGCTAGAGAGGAAGAGGGAAAGAGAAGGCAAGTATAAAAGAGAGAGACATGTTGCAAGGGATATGGACAAAGAGAGCTAGAGAGGAAAAGGGAAAGCAAGAGAAGGCAAGGGTGAAAGAGACTGGTTCATGTCCTTGTACAAATATTGTCAAAAACCCTCCAAGGCCACTCACATGGAATCCAGTCCTACTGTGGTTCTTTCGTGGATTCCATGTGAATGACCCTGGAAGACCTTGGATGGTACTTATACAAAAACATGATCCTCACTCAAGCAATTTGGATCCTCTATTGTTGGGCTGCCCGGCAGGATCGTGTTGCCCAGACACGGTATTGCACGTAATGTCCCCCTTACCTTTACCTAAATGCCTTGCCCAAGTGAGGGTAAGGCGATCATTGCACGCAGCACCGTGTCTGAGCAGCACGGTCTTGCCGGGCAGCTCGACAGCAAAGGATCTGGATCCTTCACTCGAGAAAATTGCAAGGAACATGGAGAGAGAGAGAAAGAGAGAGAGAGGGTTGCAGTGGTGGCGGAGAAAGATTTTTTTTTTTTCATTTTATTCACATTGATTTTTAAGACAGTTAAGAAACTTTGGATCGTCTTGCTAGAATCGGGCAATCACAACTCACCCGGATGGGAATTGCCGGGTACTGATTCTGATTACTAAAACCTCTCTCTCCCTCTCCTTTAACTGCCCACACCCACCCTTCCACACTATTTCTAGAGTTCTGCATGCATGCCAGAACATTTTTTTTTATTTTTTTTGATAAAATGCCAGAACATCTCCGTTGATCTCAAAAAGAAAAAACCAACCCAAGTTGACGTTTCTTTGTGTATAAACTACTTAGTACAACTACAATTACTAGAGTCTCATTAAAAACAATGTTCTCTCTCACTCTCATTACCAGAGAGTCTCATTAAAAACAATTTTCTCACTCTTTCAAATCCAATAGTAAAGCAGGGTTAAAGTTCAACACTTCGACTCTGAGTTGAGTTTCAACTTTCAACCAAAAAGCATAGACACTTTGAGTCGAGTGACTGAATCTGTCAGTAGAGTGAGAAAGAAGTAAAGTTTCACAAATCATAATGGAGAGAGAGAGAGGAAAAGGAAGGTGATCAAGTGCTTTCATTAATTAGCTCTATTAATTATCTTCTGGTTGGTATCGAATACTGATGCCTGATGGGGGTTTCCTTTCCGCACCTTTAGGGGTTGGAATTGACGTTCCACACACATGCATCACTGTTTTTACCATTAATTAATTATTATATTCTACTATATAAAATGAATTAAATAAATGAGTCTCAAGTTCTATAGTTCTATAGTTCTATTTACCTAAAAAGAAAAAAATTCTATAATTCTTACTAGAGTGTTCAATTCTACTACACTCCGGGATTTTTATCTTCCATAATACATCACACTTAATTGAGATTTCAATTGTAAAACATGGGCTGTGATATCTTTTTATCTTCGTAAGTGTTGGATGAATGATTAGATTCTCAAATGTGATGCACTGCACTTGAGAGGATAAAAATCATAGTATTGAGCTCCTCTCCAAGGAGCCCAGTATGCTTAAGGGGCATCCAGTCATTGAGTTGTACCGCACACATCCTTAGATGTACATCAAGATGTGTGTGGCATAACCCAACCCTTGGATGCCCCCTGAGCACTCCCTGGGTGTTGAGCTCCCTGAAGAGGAACCAGATCCAAAATCCGACTCTAAGACGAATTTTTCAAGAGGGGGGGGGGGGAAGGAGAGGGCTCCCTTGTTTCCGGTGAAGAACGGGTAGAATAGAAAACTTTGACCAATAGAGACATAAAAGACTTTTTCTAAGGGATTTGTTACAGTGTTTCGGGTGAGACTATGCATTTTAACCAACCTGAACTCGAAATCTTTTCCCCCAAAATATTACAAAATAGAAATCAGGAAAAGAAAAGAATAAATACAAATTATATATGAACACAAAATGACCCACAACTTATAATTTCATGGAAACTTTTCTTTTTCTTTTTTTGGTGGAAGGTGGGTCTGAGTTATCATAATATCATGGCAGTTAGGTAGGTACAATACTTTTAGACTTTAGGGATATTTTGGTTGTTTTAGGACATTTCATTAAAAGGGTCGGGCATGAAAACCTAGCTAGAGGTTAGAACTTAATTAGAACATATTTTAAGCTTTCTTCAGGAGAAAATAATATAATATGATCATTAAGCTTTTAATGATAAATTTAACATGGATAGATCTGTATCGTCTAATAATCACCAATCATCAGATTTCCAAATTATTTAATACAATGCTTAACAGACTCGGGTTTGGAGGAAAGTCAAACTAGCTAGGCCTAGGGTAGCCCATGCATGGAAGATATATAGAATGGTCCATCAAATCTACAACTACAAACCCACGATTTATGTCATATTTGTATAATCATATTGTATGACAAGTGGTTATCGAATTAAGAAGAACTTACTGGAAATGTGTTTAATTATCAAATGGATCTTGGTATTCCTTATGTGAAACCCGGTCAAATTTTCGAATAAATTTGAACTTTTGAAATCTGTGATGTCAGGTTCTGGTTCAATATTTGGCCATGCTAACCTCAAGTTGAGGGCCATCTTGACTAAGAAATTCAGACCTATCTCATGACTCGTCTGTAAAGGCATTCCGATCAGCCAACTACCGTGGCCTTAAATGAGTCGGAGGTGTCTAGCGGAAGACAACACATAAGCTTGGCATGCTGGATTGATGGCCTGCGAAGCCTCTCTCTGTCTTAGGCCGAATCCCAGGTAAGAATCCCATTTTATATGTATGTATGTTGTATTTTTAATTAATTAGTGTATTAGGGGCAGAATAGTAATTTTGACCTTATGGGACCCCGCACGAGCTACTATGTCAGTCCTGCTAGCCGACAGTGTAACCTCCCCTTAATTAAACTCAATGTAAGTATAATTTAAAATATATTTATATAACGTTTTGTACGACCAAATAGGGTTACAAGGGTACTTTAGTAAAATTATCGCTGTGGGACCCAGTTCCCCAGTGGGGAATGCTGTTTCCATCTCCTCCTCTAAATTTGATCTAATTTCAGCCTAGACTATGCCTAAATAGATTTCTGCCATTAAAGCTTTTAATCCAAGCTTAAACAAAGGAAGTTCCACCTAATTTCTTCTGTTTAGTGTTGTTTAGGTTCAATATGCTGAATCTTCATGGCTGTACCTCTAATCAGCCCATTCTTTGTTTCTAATGGCAAACCATAAACCCTAAGTCAACTAATTTGGGTTTAAATTATGAAATCCCTAAATTAGGAAGCCAAATATGAAATTAGAAACCCAATTCTCTGCTGATTTACTCAATTAACAAACCCTTGATAATCAATTTGGGTTAATTTGTTAAACCCCTCAAATTGATTTTTCAATTTTGGAATTAATCATGAAATTGGACCCTCAATTAAATGGACCCACCTTAGAATTAGGTGAAACCATGAAATTAAGCCCATGCATGTCAAGATCGACCATTAGGAACAAGATCCCAATTCGCCCTCTCGAATCCGGTTCAATATTTTTGGACAGAAATGCCCCTAGACCCTTGGTTAGACCTTAGGCGCCTTCGACCCTAACACTTGATCTTTTCTAATGTTTTAGGACCGTGTTGGGCTGTATACTCTATTCTTGTCTCGTATTGCTGGGATCTTTGAAGGGTAATCGAATTAGTCTAGTCTGCAACTTCGTAAGGGAATTCGACTTTAATTTTGGAGTGTTTACCATTTTAATTTGTTATTGTTCGATTGCCATGTCATGCATCATCAAAATTATCCTGTTCATATAGTTTATTAGCTTTTATTTACTTGCATTAGAATCGCATGTGAATTAGGTTGCATTGGCATCTTGCATTTGCACTGATATTTACTTGTTACTGATGATTATTACTGGAGAAATACTGTTCTATTTAAATTCAGCTATTCATACATGTGCTATCATGCATAGTTTGCACTGGGCTAGGCTGTTATATCATAACCCAGTACTACGCCCCTTACCAACAGGGGGTAAGGTGTTGGACAACCCGTGGTACGTACCGAAGGGTATGCTTAGGGTACCATTCACTGTCCCATGTTAGCGTGTGTACTCCTTGTGGGAATAAACGTAGGGTTGGTCATTGAGGGTCTGTTGGGTTAGCTGCCTGGTGATATGCTTTCCTGGCGGGTCCTCACCGTGGTAGAATGGTTTCGCTCGGGTGACCGACGTCTGGAGCTGCCTGGTGTCATGCTTTCCAGTTGGTCATTGGGGGTCTGTTGGGTTAGCTGCCTTGTGTCATGCTTTCCTGGCGGGTTCTCTTCGAGGTTAGCATCTACCACAGTAGTACTTATACCACATAAGACTTAGTATCCATGTTAGGAGCATGCTAGATTAACACATTCATCATGAATTATTGTGTTGTGTTTTGCATGCATTTCCTTACTGGGCTCAGTTGAGAGCTCACCCCTGTGGATATCCCTATTTTTCAGGTGATTTAATTACTTTTAATGATGGATTTGCGGCGCTGGAGTTGGAAGTGCACGATACTTCGTGCGCATGTGATGATTGCGCAATCTTCCGATCTTGGCCTAACAGTCCAGGCTATCTCCCCACTATTTTATGCTTATAAATATTTCTATATTGATATAATATAGTTTTTGTATAGTTTTACCCTGTAGTACCTTTGAGAACTGTATAGTAGTATCACAAGCTTTGTCCTTTATATAAATGAAATATCACATAGACTTCTCTTACTACTGATGTTACCTTTATTATTTAATTGTTTCCGCTGCCTCTGATTACTGTATTTGTGAGCAATGATTGTAAATAGGGTACTGCACTTGTGATCCTTGGGGATTGGTTGGATGTCAGAGATATCCCGCCACACTTGGCCCTTATTTACCGGGCCGGGGTGTGACACCTTAGGTTTTAACCTAAATTTGTTTACTACTAGAAATGAGATGGGACATACCATTTATATGGTCGCCTTACTGTGTGAGTGTGTGTACTTAGGAATGGAGATTTCATAGCACAAGTGTGAATATACATACAGTGTATACATCGAAATGGACCATACAAGAATTTTGCTGCTCGATTTGCAGAAAAATTTTATCTGTTTCACCAAATACTGTATTATGCACGGTGAGCGTGGGACGAATTTAGCTCGTCTCCAGGGAGGCATGCGCCCAGGGTGCTGCTAGGGGGCATCCAACGGTTGAGTTGTGTCACACACATCTCGGCGCATGCCTAGAGATGTGTGCGGCAACCTAACAGCTGGCAGCACCCTGGATGTTCCCTGCTCTCAGGAGACGATCCTGATCCGTGTGGGACTCCATTTGGTTAATTGGTAATGAGGAGCATAAAAGCACCAAAATGCCATATACTATTTCAGGAAAGCCCACTGATCCCCACAGAAATGGGCTCTATAGAAAGCCAAAAAAAAAAGGAGATGGAAACAGAAGAGACAATTGATGAGGACTTCAGACATTTCACAAGAAAATATGTGCTACCATTGAGGGTCTCAGTACATAATTGTCTTCTTTTTCAAACATTTTCACTTGGCAACTAAACAAGTAGTTAAAGAATAAAGAGACACAAATGGTTAAGTAACTGAGGTTTAACAAATGTATAGGAGACAAAGGGCGGCACACTAACTAAAGCAATTATAACTGAAAGATTTTATGTGCTGTCCCATGAAAAGGCGGAAATCTTACCCAAAGCGATGCTTGAACGGCGTGTGATGGGTTTAGAGCCCCAGACAGCGATCAACAAGTGATGATAAAATGAGGGGAAAACCAATAGAGATGGTTCAGGTGTATGAGTAATTTCTTGTTCATGATTCTTCTTAGGAGCAGTTACTATCACTATCCTACGCTTACCCTATATTTATTAAAACTATCCTACCTTAAACTTCTTTTCTAATACTCCCCTGCTTTTAAATTTTTACATCTCCTTTAACCCCCATATTTTTAAATACCTAGATTGTCCTTCCGTTTCACCTAGTAATCTGCTAATCTATTTAACCTACCATTCTTCTTCTATGTTTTTACTATTTTTGTCATTAAAATAGTAATAAATCAAAGCACCCACCTGCTTCTTCTCTCTTCCGTATTTACTCCATTTGGTTTTTTTTTTTCTCAAATTTTCAATTTAATTAATTTTTTATTCAACATTTCATCATCATCATTCTTCTTCGAACAGATCGACCTGCTTCAGTTCTTCTCCTTTTGTAAGATGCAACCCAACGGTGGACACCGTGAAGAGGTTACCGGTGAATGGTTTGCCACGTGTTTCTTAACCAACGTATCAGGACAATAGTTGTTATCCTTGTACAAGTACATGATCCGGGCTCTCTTCAACAAACATAAGTTACATAAGTTACCGGGGAATGGTTTGCCCCCTTCTTCTTATTTTGATATCAGTGAAATTTGACTTCTAGACCTTATTTAACATCGGACATTGATATGTTGTACATTAAAAGAATTAATGTAGCAAGCCCAGGACACACAATGGACCATGCTTGGGCTAAGGAATTGGGTCCATCCCAAGCAACTAAACCATTCTATGTGTTGTCGTGCATTTTTTTTTTAAATGAAAATTGTCACTTGATGGCCCAACCAAATAAGCTTATCTGGTTGATCTATGTAATTCTATCATGTGACAAGATGATGTGGCAATTCTGACCATTGGATAGAAAGAGTGATATTTGAATTGATCACACTGTAGTCAATCTTCAATCTCAAAGCGAATCAAATAACCTCCTATGTATTTTTAGACACTCATTTATTTTGCCATTTGACTAACTTCAATTGGATTGAAACTTGATAGATAGGAAATAGAACTTGAGTTCTACTTATCCATAAATTTGGGTTCCATCTAAGGGTGTCAATCTGGGAGGTTCAGTTCGGTTTTTCGGTTTCGGTGTAAGTTTTAGGGAAACCGAAACTGAACCAATAAGGATTAATATTTTTAGTTCGGCTCAGTTTGAACTTGGGTCGGTTTGGTTTGTGCTATTATTTCAATTTGGTTTGATTTGAAACTCGGGTATAGACTGTTTTGGGTAGGGATTAGGTAAGATTTATAGGGTTCAGGGGGTCGTTTCAGTGCTCGGTTTGGTTCGGTCCTATTGGGCGGGCCAATCGGTGGCCTATCGGTTTATCCCAAATTGAACCAAATGGTGCTCTAACCCGCACATCGAAGACCAACCGATAATGCCTCGTTTCAGTTTGGATCGGACTCAATCGGACCAGGTCTGTTTGACCGATTTAGTTTAGGTTTTGACACTCTTAGTTCCATCGAATATGACACATGACAGATTTTTGGACGAACAAAATAATTGACGTGTATCCTTCACTTATATGCTATCATAGATCATTATCCTCTCTGGTTCCTCTCATAGGGGGCCAGAAATGCTGACCTAACCCCCTGCCCGAACACACTGCCCGAGTGAGGTTAAGTCGTCATTTTCGCCTCCCTATGAGAGGAACTAGACAACTGTACCGGGCAGGGAACCGGATAGGATAAAAATTCATGCTATCATCCTTAATCAGAGTCTTAGGCTGTGTTTGTTATGTATTCTCTAAATATAACATGGGACTATAATGCATTCAGAGGTGAAAAACTATTCACTTCAGAATGCATTTTTCATTTTAGGCTCAAAATCTATTCTATGAATGTATTCCAAACTGAGTCCAAGTAAGTCAGTGATGGGTCTCTGTTTATCCAATCATCCGTTACGTTGCAAAGCGTGCCACTTCAATGCCACTCCACCTGGAGTAGAGTAGATAAAAGGAGGAGAAGGACATGGCAACGGCATTAGTGAAGACAAGCTTCTGTTCCTGCGCATCCGTGTTTCTGAACGTATCAACTTTCACTCTAACAACAACCATGACAATGTGCTCAAGCTTCTGTCCTCAGATTCCCATCCATCTGAAACTACGACCTACCTCTTCGTTTCCTACTAAACCCTTCTTCTCCTTTTCTACCAAGGTTTTTTCTTCTCAGACTTCCAATGCGGCATCGAGAGGTATTTTCTTCCTGAATCCTTAGCAAATTCATGGTTTGTGACTTTTAGGGTACCTGATTTATTATTTTCGATACTAATTCTCTACATGAGGTCGAGATGTTTTTCTAATTCATTTGAACTTTTTGATTTGATTTGATTTTTCTTTTTTGGGCTAAGCTTCCCGGTAGATTTACGGTCTGTTTTTATGTGTTTGATCTTCATTTGCATTGAATTGAGACGTTGCGAAGGCTGAACCGGGGGAAAAGAAAAATTAGGCTTCATTTACTTTGGAACTTAAGAATAGAAAAGATATCTAATTCTTAGTTGGAGCAATTATCATGATGCAGACACAGTTCCTCACCCGTTACGTTTAATTTAGTCCTCTAATTCATGAATCTGTATGTAACCTGGACACTTATTATAGTGATTACTTTTGAGTTTTGTGTGGAAATTTTTCGATGAGGACATATAAAGCACCAAATTAGAGACTGAAATCTCTCTCTCTCCAAAGAAAAGTTCTCTGCTTTTCAATATATCTTCCCTTTTCCTTTCCCTGTTTTTTGTTGTTCTTTGAATATTTGGGTGTTGCTTGATTTCCAAGCAAAATCATTTTGTCTTAGTTGTCTATTTAGAAACAGGTTCCCTGTATCTTTATGTGTTTTGAATTCAACAGCTTTAATTGGGGAATCTGAAAATGTCACAAAAAGGCATTGCATCTAACTGTTTGAAGCGCGGCATAAATCCTTATGTTATCTTGATTACTCTTTGTTATGCATTCTTATTTTTTTCCTGCCTATTTGTGTTTCCATTTGTCAATTTCTCATGCCACATATTTAACTGTACCCATTAAGATCGAAAGAGAACAATCCACTTTCTCTCTCTCTCTCTCTCTTCTCCCTTGTGGGTTGGGGTAGCATGGGGGTGGCTATTTCTCTAAGTGGAGTCGTCTGATTCCTTCTTTTCCTCTTCATTAACCTATTATCAAAAAGGAAAATGAAAGTTAATATTATCTATTAAGAAGAAAAAAGGGGGATCAGTAGTGGTAATAATGTTTTTATATTCGGACAGTGTCATTTTATCCCATCTTTTTCAATTACTTCTACTTAATGGAGGCAAGATATTTTTATATATTTGTTGTGAGTGGGGTTCCGTCACGGCATGATCCAAAACCCTTTCTTCACACCACCATAACTAACGTATAGCAGTTTGGTTAACCCTAAAATTTAGTGGACATGTTATCCACGTCAACATCTAGCCATGGACCAAAATTCAGACAAATCTGATGTATCATTGTGTAGCTGAAAAAATTGCATGAAGTAGGGGAACTTAGTTTCCATAGGGATTGTAGAAAAATCAAGAAACAAGCCCCTTAGATTGTGCATCATATGGTTAAGATAGGCTAACAAATTTGACTCGTGGCCTATTAAGGGCTCCTTCATCTATCCAACAGTCAATTTGCCTACTTGTACGTCCATGTGTCTCTAAAGTGGGGGGGGGTGACGGAAAGGGTTCCAGGGATTGCCGTGACGGAGACATTTTTTCATATTTGTTTTGTTAGTGCTGATGCTTTTAATGCTTATTATTTCAAACTTGCAGTGGTTGAACAACCAGCACATGTTGGCTTCCTGGGTCTTGGAATCATGGGTTCTCCAATGGCACAAAATCTCATAAAAGCTGGGTATATTTTGATCACCTTTACTGATGGAGAAATTGTTATTTCACTTTACCATTGTCTAAGAAAATAATTAAACATGAAGATTTTACTTGGAGTCATGGCACATAAACATGGTAGTTCAATTCAAGCTTAAAAAGAGTAATTGAGGAAAATGAAGATTCTATTTGCAGTCATGGCACCTAAAGACGATACTTGAATTCAACCTTAGAAAGACCATAAGTTTAAGATGTTTAATGGAAGACACAAACTTGCTTACTCCATTCAGTTATTCTTTAGTTGTATAACTAAATCCAGCAATTTTCAGGTACTTCATATTTTGCATAGTAAGCTTCTTCAAAGATTTTGGTCCCATTCCCTTCAGTTTCTATCTCTGGTAGTAGAATAATGGATGATAGCAAGTTTAATTCCTCGACTCGTATGTTGTAGATGTGATGTCACAGTCTGGAATAGGACCAAGAGCAAGTGTGATCCTCTCATCAATTTGGGGGCAAAGTAAGTTTTTGATGTGCAAACTTTGTATTGTTTTGATAAGGATGGAAGGATTTTGTGCTTTCTATATTTCCCTATGGTTCTCCCTCTCTTTCGTTCTGGACCATTTGTTTTATGGTTAACTTTTACTAATAGCTAAAACAATTTCTTAACCATGATGATGGTTTACCTTACATATGACAACATTAAACTAGTTGAGACTAAGAAATATGTAGCTGTATTGAACATCCCATGCAGGTCTGCAATGCTCATGTAGTTAATATACGTCTTTAGCAAACATAATCTTAGACATGAACTGTTATTGTTTCTGCAGATATAAATCCTCTCCTGAGGAAGTTGCCGCATCTTGTGACGTCACATTTGTGATGCTAGCTGATCCTGAAAGTGCAGTGCGTATATTTGATTTAGTTATAGTACAGTCTGCACCATGTTTCAGGTGTAACTAATTATAGTTACTCTTTCAGGTTGATGTTGCCTGTGGAAAGCATGGCGCTGTCAATGGAATGAGTCCAGGGAAAGGGTATTAATTTCTTATGCTGCTATCATGAATTGAATTTTTAAACTAAGCTGTCATTGGCTTCCATCCTTAGCACTTTACAAGTCTTTGTTTTTGGTTTTGTAGTTCTCTATTATGAGGGGTTAAATCTTTTCTTTGTCCTTTTTCATTAAATGAATCTAAAACCTTTCTGATGTTTTCTCAAAAATTTATAGGCCACGTACTTGGATTTACAGAAGGTGCCAGTATATGCATGATTTTCTCACATATTCTGGGCGATGCTTTAGTTTTTTGTGTCAGTTATTTGTTTTCTGATCTTTGCTTTATTTATTCATATTAGTTCATTTAGTAGGACTCCTGAATGAAATTAATTTAATTAAATTATCAAAACATGCTCTCCTATGGTCAATTTGGACGTATCTTTTTGTCTTTTGAAGGTTATCTACACATTGAATTTGCAAACTTAATAGTAAAGCAGTTTCCAGTTTTTTGAACCCACAAAAAAGAAAGGCTTCCAGTTTGGGGAAGCAAGCATGAAAGTAATAATGACCCTCCCCAAACTAAGTGGTCACAGGTTCGAGTCTGGAAACAACCTCTTTGCGAAAGCAGGGGCAAGGCTGTGTACATTATGACCCTCCCCAGACCCCGCAGTGGCGGGAGCCTCGTGCACTGGGTACGCCCTTTAAGCATGAAAGTAATAAATTCAGTGCATCTGGACGGCAATCCAATATGGGTACTTCATACTTCCTTTTGTTGAACTACATTTCATGTTAAAGCAGTCTGGCCTAATTTTATCATAAACCCGTAGCATTATTATTGAGTTTCCTTCTGTTTCAAAATCTGGAGGAACTCATTTTATATTTTCAAGCCTTTTGAACCACATATAAAACATAGGATGCAATAAGGATATTAAGTTATTATGGTTGCAATTATGTGTTTCCAAAGTTTGCTGTTGCCTATCCTTAAGTTTGTTTAGTGACTGTCTGTGGTTAAAATTCTCTTTGGATGAGCATTGGCAGTTATGTAGATGTTTCCACGGTTGATGATGTCACCGCTAAATCAATAAGTAGACACATTAGAGCTACTGGAGCATTATATTTAGAGGTAAGAAATTTAATTATTTGTGGTTTCTCAATTCCTTATCTCAAATGTTTCCTCACTGCAAAGTGATATACCACTATCAACACATGCTTAAATAACAGCCAGCTAGTTTTAGTGCTTTTTTAATAGGCTCCAGTTTCAGGCTCAAAAAAGCCTGCAGAAGATGGGCAGTTAATATTTCTAACAGCAGGTAATTACTACGTCTTGATGTGCAATTCATTTTTATTCTTGTATGTTATTCATTCTTTCCATAGGATTGTCCATTCTAACATGAATTTTTATCTCAAATGGCAGCTTAAAAGACTAAGGCCATCTTTGGTATAGTTTTTATTTTTTATTTTTGCCTTCAAAAACGTTTTTGATTGTGTTTGGTATTGTTTATGGAGCCTATTTCGATTTAAAAAAGACTGAAAAAAACCAAAAACCAAAAAGAGATCTAAAGCCGTTTATGGTTTTTTGTTGAAAATCACTTTTGATTTTTTATGTGGGACTTTAATGAGCACGTGCTCATAGGTCTCAAAATCGAAGGGTAAGAACGTCATTTCCATGTTTAATTAGAAATATCGATCTTCCTCCTCCAACGTCTTCTTCTTCCTCCTACGACCCCATCCCTCACTTCCATTCTTCTTATTTTTCCTGCAACTCCAACCGCCCCCTCATCTTCTTCTTCCTGCCTTTTCCCTCCAAAATCCGAGCTCACCAGTCTACCTTTCCAGCAGTGCCAGCACAATATCACCGCCGTCCATTGCCAGCCTTCTGGTCGAACAAGACAAACGGAGCTTATCAAATCGAGGTTATCGAACGAGACGAACGGGGCGAGTGTGATCGCGAAGCTTGCGGTGGAGATCAGATTTTGATTTCGCATCGAAGACTTGGATGATACCAGACTCGCCACCAGCTGCCAGAAGTTTACCGTCGAAACGAAAAGTGGCGGAGTAAGCGACGTCGCTGAAATAGGTGATCTTGAATTTGGATTCAAGAGTTCGGGAGTTGTAGAGGGTTACAGAGGCTGAGAATGTGGCAGCGAAGTCGTGTGGTGGGTCAGGAGAGAAATCAATGGAGGTGATGGCGGAAACTAGGCCTTGGATTTGTTGGGTCTTAAAGGATCTCTAGTACTTAGATTCTAGAGATGAAAAGGGTTTCTTTGGAGTGGGTTTTAACCGAGATTTCACAGGAAAGGTCTTCCCCAACTGGTCATCCGCCATTAGAGCTCTGGTTGAAATTTTTCTTACCCTCTTGACGCCAATGAGAGGATAAATTGAATATAGTGGTCTTGGGTCTACTGGGGCTATGTCGTTTGCAGTATAGTAATTTTTATTTTGATCTGTTTGTCTTGGATCTCTACTTGTTATAAATTTAATGGAGATTCACAGTTTTTGGCAGGTCATTTCTATTTGATCCATTTCTGACCAGTTTTTCCCAAAAACTTTGATGGTGGATTTCTTCGATTTTTTCCACAATCATATTCTCTGTCACAGTGATGTTACCTTCTAGAAGATGCAAGTAAGTTTTCCTCTGCTTCTCCCTCCAAATTCCCAAATAAAAATGAGATCTTGTGTCACCACCAACACTGCTGCCGATGCCGATGATGATGCTTCTTCATCTTCTTCTTTTTCTTCATCAATCCAATTCAAAGTGGTGCATTTAGGATTTTATAAATCTTTCATCTACTCAAGAGAAACCATGGGGATTGATATTTTTTCCTCAGAGACAGGGGAATGGAGTCAATCCACGGTGGTTGTCATTGGCCCTCGTGGCTCTCGCTGGAGCTCACTAATTAAAATCAGCACGATGATACCCAACAACTCGGTTCTAAGTTTATGCTTTGGGAAGGAAGATGGGTAAAGGTGGCATCTCTCCACCCACCCACTTCAAAAAACTATTATGCACATAGGTATGCCAAACATATTTTTTTGTCTACAATCTATTCTGTGTAGTGGTTACCAAATGTTTTTTATGTTTTGACCAAAAATGGTTTTCACAGATGATTTTTGTTAAATAGACAAAAATCAAAAATAAAAAGCATACCAAAGAGAGCCTAAAGTACTTGGTATTAAATTCTATCCTGTCTCCAATACATTGCACTTTGGCCATCAGCATTTTTTTTTATTCCCCTTCTTCCTACATTTCTCTGCTCATTTTTCTGTTTCACCAAGCTGTGTTGTATGGCACAACCAAGGGCCATGTCATAGAAACTGAAGCCATGGTTGCAATCTCACAGGTGACAAACCTCTATATGAAACTGTAGCTCCACTCTTAGACATCATGGGGAAGGTATTATTGTGTTCCATCATATCCCTCTCTTGTTCCTGGGTCCAAACTCCAAAGTCTTATTATCTCAAGCTTTCCTTGTGCTTTTTGATGTCTTTATTCTGTAGTCGAGGTTTTACCTTGGGGATGTTGGTAATGGTGCTGCTATGAAACTTGTTGTCAACATGATCATGGGAAGGTTTGAACAGAACTTGAGTCTATGAATCGACAATAGATTGAATAGATTAGCTTTTGCAATTTTGTTCCTTCTGAATAATTGGCAGCTATATTTCCTGAAGCTTTAATTTTGAAAATGTGCAGTATGATGGCTTCTTTTTCTGAAGGGTTACTTCTTAGTGAGAAAGTAGGACTGGACCCAGGTGTACTAGTTGAGGTATTTCAAATGTCATAGGCATATCTTCTTGCAATTTTGATCACCTTGCATTAGGACTGAAGCAAGTCAGTTACCTTTCATTGAACTTTTTTTGCAGGTAGTCTCACAGGGTGCCATTAGTGCCCCAATGTTCTTGACCAAAGGTCCTTCAATGGTTCAAGCCACGTATCCAACTGCATTTCCTTTAAAGCATCAGCAAAAGGTCCATAGTCTTTCCAGATTGCCAAAAATATATGAACTTACTGCATTCTCATAGTGAATTTCATGATGGCAGGACCTAAGGCTTGCTTTAGGATTGGCAGAATCCGTTTCACAGTCAACTCCAATTGCAGCAGCAGCTAATGAGCTGTACAAGGTAGCAAAATCTCAAGGCCTCAGTGACGAGGATTTCTCAGCAGTTATCGAAGCTTTAAAGAAAGATTGAAATCCCTCATCGACTGAATGAAGTCACCCTCTGTGGTACATGTTCTTTGCTTACTGTATGGCGTGCGATAGAAGTTCATGTTGTTCTTTGAATATTCAAATAATAAACACTGAAATGTGTTTTTTTTACCTTCATTGGGTTTTAGTGAAAGGTTATGGGCATAAAATTTCAGCGTATCTATTATGAACACATGAAATTTAAAGACTATATAACATCAAGATTTTATATAACATAAAAGGTACTAATGTATACAAAATCGTTGAACATGTTAAAGTTTGCCAATTAGGAGATATGTACATATCAAAGGAGTCGGTGTTTTGCAGCATTCAACCAAAGTTTTTCCTTCCTAAATTACTGGATATTCTTTACTAGGGGGCAGACCATAGCCTGAAGTTTTTTTCGAGGGTTTCCCTCCCTTCTGAACTTTTCCCCCCTTTTCTAGTTGGGTACTCCTCCCTTTAGAATGCCAGTCTCACCAAACATTAACCTACTGACAAGGTCTAATGAATCTGCCCAGTCTCACCAAGCATTAACCTAATGACAAGGTCTATGAATCTGCCCGAGGTTTGCAAGGTAGCAGCATGGATTTGGGTAAAGATAACCTTTACTTCTAAGCCTCCATCAGTGCATCTGGAGGATGTAGATTCAATAGTTGAGCTAATCTGCATTTGAAAAAGTAGTGCTACAAATGTTACAATTTTTGGCAGGTTATGGCTTATGGGTTCCCCTTCCAAGCTTGGACTGCTGTGGACTGATCCAAGCTATGATCCTTCATATGTGGATTGCTACTTGTGAAGGTTTTGTACTCTGAATATATCTATCTTAAGATATTTAACCCGTCCATGGTTAGCAACAACCCACCCATATGCTTATTGATTGACAAGGACCTCGTATCATTTTCAGATGGATCTGGATCTTGGGTCTGTGGTAGTAGGGAGGACCATGAGGGACTTCTAAAACTGTAGTAGTTGACTGAAAACCACTACTTCGAATCATTTTGATAGTCAGGAAACTGGAATGGTACACTACTGATAATCAAAACTGGAATAATTTGATGAACATTAATGCATAGCATTAGGTGAAGGTCATCATATTGAAATTGGAAACATCCACTGTATGACATTTGTTATCCTTGTTTTAGAGTTTAGACTGTTAGTTTGTTCTATAAATCTGCATGAAAAGAGTAAAAAATGGCAGTTTTCTATGGCCCTGGGTCAGTTCCTTTCCATCTAGGGATGGAAATTCCTAGCCTAGCCCACTTAATCCCTGCCTGAGCTCGGTGGAAGCCCGAAAATATGAGGGCTGGATGGGGCTTGAATATGACAGCCCGGCCAGAGCTGGCCTGGCTTATTTATGTATGATATATTAGAAATTTAATATTTCATATATACTCGGACCCCTAAACCATTAAAAACCACAGGGCTCAGAGGTCTGCTCAACGTCTCACATAAAGGACAAATGGACTGGGATTCAAAAGAACGCAAAGGGCAATGAATAATTGGGAAGATACTAAGAAATAGATGTGTCATGGGCTTGAATGGATTTCTAAGGTGCTTAAGGAGGCTTTGATTTGGGACATTGAATAGGTGAGAAGGCACTATCTTAAGAGTCCAGGACCAGATCCTGGCCCAACCCATATGTGGTGAATGTGGGCCCAAGTAATGAGGCCCAAAAATTGAGTCATGATGGGCCCTTCTAATAGTTTAGGCCCGGACCCAGGCCTGTTAAATTGCTACCCTTAATTCTATTACAACCCTATTGAAATTACAATCCGCATACTGCTACTTGTAAGTTGTAACCGTGTTGGGATCCCATTCTTGTACAAGAATGGCTCACAGCCGTACAGATGGAATCCACTCGATCGAGATCCAGTCTCCTTGTAACCAATTGCCTATGTGCCACCAAAGGAGAGATGATTTGGTTTATGAAAAAAATTACTTTTTATATCCTTAAGCAATGAAAAATTTGTGAATATAATTTTTGGGGCACTGTTCTCTGTGCCGCAGTGCAGGTTGTGCCCAGGCACATGGGGGTGGGTGCAATGACCACCTTGCCCCCTGCACAGGTTGCCTATGTGCCTGGGTGCAGCCTGCACTGCGGCACAGAGAACATTCTTCCATAATTTTTTATCTTTTCTTTCTGAGAATTAAAAAAATAATTGTGCAAGCATTGGGATACTTGTAACGCATATTTTAGGACAAATTTTCCTTCACCATAGTGAATTAGTGATGGTTCACCACACCATTCAACGGTTCAAAAACCCCTATAAACCCCTATAGGGTTTTAGTATGTTCCCTAAAATACCTTCCCAATACCCTCTGTGCACATCTGAAGCCACGCGATGAATGGAGTTCCATTCACCATGGCTTAAGGAAATTCGACCTTAAAATTATTGATGCATTGCTTGGGAGTGCAAAAGATATTCATTAAACATGATTGGTGGGGTTATGAAAATTCCATTACTCCTTATGTCAATTTATAATAAACCATATCTTACAAGGAAAAACAAAACATATCTTCCAAAATTTTAAAGTCCAGTTCCAATCCATTGGCCTTTATTGAGAGTCATCAAACCCAAACACCCCTCTCCGCCCCAATTGTATCCCAACTAAATGGGATCGACTACTTGGATATTCTTTCTCCGATCAACTATATTAGAGGCTTAGCACTACTTTTTTGACTCTGAAAAATATAAGATTTTTGACAAAGCCCATTAATTTATGCTCCTCCAAAGTCCAACCAAGAAAATCTTTTTTGTTATCTCAAAACTGGACATTCTGTTAGAGACCTCCTTAATAAATTATTTTTGTTAAAATGATTTGAACATTTGGGCAGGGCAATCAAGCTCGTATTTTAACATAATTTATGAAAGGAAGTGGTAAGCCACTTTAAATCAAGAGATGCTGATAAAGTGGAATGTAAGCAATGTTTTAAGGAGGCGAACCGGCATCCAGATCGGTCTTAGCTGAACGATTTTGATCTGATTCCAAACCGAATCAATTGGAACTGGTCTGAATCGGCCAGAATTAGGATCGACCTTGGCCGATTTCAATCAGGCTTAACCGATCCTGAGTTTTAAAACCCCCGAATGGAAGGCATTTTTAGGGTTTGGCTAATTGACCCTCATGACCAAGTATTTGCTTTGATTATTCATGTCACTCAACGTGCACTGTTGGTTATTATAATTCTGGTTCTTAGTCCAAAGGTTCCACTTAGTGTATGAACTTGGTGTTGCCATAAACAAATTTGTCCGTTGCTTTTCCTATTTATTATTATATTAGGGTTTTTTTTTTGGAGAAAGAATGCTATCTGGTGTGTGAGGTATGCTGCCCTTGCGCCCAGAGTCTAGACATAGTGGCTGTTATTTCGCCTGCCCTTGATTTGGGTGCAAGGGCAATGCACTGCACGCACTTAAGTAGCGTTCTCTTTCCTAATTTTTTTATGAAAAAAAAAATCACTAGAAAAAAGAAAAAAAGATAATTTTGTCTACTTCATCCAGCAGCTAAGGTAAGGTCATTTGCATGCAATTTAAGATCTTAGTCTTCTTCATAATACAAACATTACTTTCCTTATTTTTCTCAAATCTTTGTATCTCCCATGGGCCTTCTTTCTATATTTGATTACATGTTTCATAAACATTGAGGTTTGGTTGCAAAGAAAAATCATTTTTATAAGAAATGAAAAAAAAATAAAATGGTGTTAGGTTGCAAGGAAAATCCAAATATTTTCTTGAAAAATACAATATATTTTACAAGAAATGCAAATATTTTCTTTTACCCCCCTTTCCCATTTTCCTGACAATTAAACGAAGCGTGAAAGACTTTGATGAAGTTGTTGAACAGAAATTTTTTTTAAATGTTTGGGTTGTTTCCACTGGGTATAACTAGGGGTGTCAACCGGAAGGGCATGGTCGGGCCTCATGGTGCTTAAAGCTTGCATCATGACTGCTTGTTTATATAATCGGGTAACATAAATGAATCTTACTCGGGCCTTAAACAGTGCAAAAAAAGGCTATGGTCCAATTTAAATCTAAACGGGTTGTAAACGGTGCAGCCTTGATAATTATGACCCTAAGTCTGATAGATGATGATTAGGAAATCGCCATACACCTCAAGGCCCAAATCACAATATCTAGGTCCACAATCTAACCAATAAGAAGTTCAGGGCAATTCAGTTCATACCACTTGATCGGATCTAAGCCTCAGATCTAGACCTCACAGTTACTAAAATGCCCTCTAGCATAAAACAGTTATTCACCACAGCCTTTAAAAGATTATTTTTCCGATGAAGAGCAAGATCAGTACATGTAACCAGTAATTACTGAGGCATTATAGACAACTTGAGGGTGAGTAGGTGATGGGGAACACACTATAAACTAAAAAAATCAAACCGACTACATCTGAAGCAATGAAGGCAACCTAAAGGGTCGGGCCTGGAATTGGTCGGTTGGTCCGATCGGGTGCCTAACGGTCTAGGACCCCACATTGGGATCACCAGATTACTAAACGTGCTGGGTCAGGCCTGGAATTAGCACCCCTAGATAAAAGTTATAACACATCTAACAGGTCCATGTCCATCCAAACATTCCTGTGATTGGGGCATTTCAGCTTGGCTCCATTTGTTTGAGTTTAAAATTTGTGAAAAATTATTAAAATTTATTGATGTTTATCTACTCATATGATCGGTAAGTTTATCATGTTAGTCCAAAAATCCGTCATGTGGCATGTGGGATGGGGGGCCAAACTTTATAGACAAATATATCCTTAAAACCTTGTTCACATGTCAAGTTGTAATCCAAACGGAGTTTTCCATGTGGCAAGATAGAGCTTTGAAAATGTATAGGAGATACATGCCAATATAAAGGGGACTATTGGTTGAATTTGGGTCTAAAATCTGAGAGATGGTCTATCCAGACTATTCATTATGTACACAATGGTCACAATGTTAGAATAAATCGATCCGAATAGGGACAAAATCCCAAAAGCCAGGATCTACATAGGGCATTCAAGAACACAACCAAATAAATAATAGAAACAGGGATAGAACCACTAACCTTGTTTCGCATTTATAGTGATGATGATCGCAGCGAAAAATAAAGAATAAGATCTAGGTGCTTCCCCTCTATTTCCAAAGTAACTGGCCTGATGAAAATGCCGAATGCGCAAGGACGATGAATACTGAATATTTCCCTTTCTGAATGCACTCCTCAAGAACAATTGAGAACTAATAATTATGATGGGTAGAGGGGGGACCTAGCTCTCTTTATATAGTAATTCCTAAAGGGTCTCTCTCATCATAGTCCCAGTAGGAATCTATCTGGCCCACAGTAAGCCAGTCCACATTAGACTTCTAATACAACTTAATGACCTCCCTAATTAGACCAAAACTCTAATTAGTCTGGTTTAACATATTTAATATTAATCCATATAATATTAGAATATTAATTATAATGGAATTCAAATTCTAACATTCTCCCACTTTGACTTATATTAAATTCTTTATTTTTAAAGAGATTTAAAAACAGTTTTGACCAAAACAAATCACAGGCTAACAACCTTTTAGGAAAACTTTATGTGCACTGTTTAAAAACAAATCGGTCTAGAGGTCGTATTAGAAAATCAATCTTGTCCCATAAAGTTTTAGACATCGAATCATGGCGGTAACTGCATCTATGATCAAGCGACACAGAGCCTTCCATGGTCACGAGAGCCCTCAACTCCACTAACATGGATGCAATGTGGTAGTGTGGCAATGAGATAATACTCACGCAGTGATTCCTTATGTATTATCCATTTATCAGTCCAAAGTTTCTCTTCTTTAAGTGGCACAGGCTCATTAAAGAAATAAACTTTGTGATTCTAATGAATCTGTATGTCTCATTAGAAATAACTCGAGTTATACTTTATGTGTTACAAGACTTACATTTAGGCTAACAACTTAATGCCCTAGCCTTACTTAAGGTTAACACATTCCTTAAGACTTTAAAATAAAAAATATATTCATCATGTCAATAAATAAAACACTCATGTGTTTAAAAGAAACTGCATGCAATGACACCTGATATATATATAAATCAAAGTTTACCATAAGGTAAAAATACAGATGAAAAGAAACTTTAAATTATAATGAAGCAAAATAAAACAAACTCCCACTAACTAACCACATCCCATGATGCAACTAAGCTCATGCTCATGACATGTCTCTCAAAAACACAAGGGCGAAGACCTTTGGTTAGGGGATCTGCTACCATATCATCTGTACTAATATGCTCCACTGCAATGTCACCTTCCTTCACTTTCTCCTTTATGGTCAAATACTTGACCTCCATGTGTTTAGACCCTCTAAGTCCTTTATTGTTGTTTATAACCAACACAAGAGAGGTTATCACAAATATCGGATGGGTCTATCCACAAAATCTACAATGGTCAACTCCTTTATGAGATTTACGAGCCAAATAGCTTGAGTAGCAGCCCCATAGCATGCTACAAACTCTGCCTGCATAGTCAAAGTGGTCACCAATGTCTGCTTTTTACTCTTCCATGATACTGCTCCTCCTGCCATCAAGAAAACATAACCTGATGTGGATTTTCTGTCATCCTCACACGCCAGTCGAGTCAGTCTGTATACCCCACTAGCTTGAGTTCGAGAACGTGTCGTAAGTCGACATATAATCTCTTGTCCCCTTCAAGTACCTCAATACTTTCTTGGCGGTAACCCAGTGGCTAAGATCGGATCCGATCGATACCGCCAAGAAGTCCCGTCACAAAAGAAATATCCGATCCGTGAGACTGAGCATACATGATACTACCAAGTGCGCTAGCATAAGGCACCTTCTTCATTTCAGCACTCTCAGCTTCATTTTTTGGGTATTGTGTCGAACTCAGTTTGTCACCCTTGAGAATAAGAACATTCCCAGGTTTGCAATCTAGCGTACTGAACCTCTCCAGAACACGATCAACATAAGCCCTCTGAGAAAGACTTAATAAACGGCGAGAACGATCCCTATGGGTCTCAATCCCAAGAACAAAAGAGGCCTCACCAAGGTCCTTCATGTCAAATTCTCTAAATAAAAGTTGCTTTGTATTATGCAACATCCCTAGGTCACTGCTTGCAAGCAGAATGTCATCCACATACAGAATGAGAAAACAGAATTTGCTCCCACTGACCTTGTGATATATACACTGATCCACTTTATTTTCCATAAAACCAAACGAAGTCACAACATTGTCAAACTTCAGATACCACTGCCTAGAAGCTTGTTTGAGACCGTAGATAGACTTCTTGAGTCTACACACAAGATGATCTGAATCATCCACTGCAAAACCCTTAGACAGAACCATATAGACTTCCTCATCAAGATTGCCATTGAGAAAGACGGTTTTAACATCCATCTGATGCAGCTCCATATCAAAATGAGCTACCAATGCCATGATCACCCTGGAAGAATCCTTCGAGGAGACTGAAAAAAAAATCCCATTATAGTCTACTCCCTCTCTCTGAGTGAATCTCTTGGCTACCAGTCTGGCTTTAAACCTCTCAACTTTTCCTTTGGAATCTCTTTTGGTTTTATACACCCATTTGCAACCAATGGGCTTACAACCTTTAGGTAAATCAACAAGCTCCCAAACATCATTATGTTTCATCGATTGCATTTCATCTCTCATCGCATCTAACCACAAATCTGACTGAGGACTAGAAACAACGCCTGAATAAGTAACTGGATCGACCACACAACCAATGTCATAGTCATGTTCTTCCAGATAGACCTCATAGCTAGGTGATATAGCTGACTTTCTCTCCCTGGTGGATCTCCGTAATGGTGCCACTACTGCCTCAACCTGAATCTGAGGAATCTCAGCTGGAACTGCATCAATGATAGGATCCTCAACCGCATCCTGAATAAGAGGAATCTCATCAGGTGCTACATGAATGTCGGGGACGGTATCAATATCAGGCTCCTGAACTCCAGCAGGTGTAACCAATGGCACAGTATGCCCCACATCCGTCTGAATAGGTAGAAGAATAGGTACTGATGTACCAACCATGTGACTATCTTGAACAGTCTGAGAACAATCATTCTTTTCAGTCACATCAAATTCCAGAAACTTTGCTGTCTGTGACTCCACAATCCTAGTACCTCCATAGGGATTATAAAATTTATATCCCTTCGAATGATCTGGGTAGCTGACAAAGTAGTAACGAGTAGTCTTGGGATCCGACTTGTTTAAAGTCGGATTATACAACTTCACTTCTGCAGGGCACCCCCAAACTCTAAGATGGTTTAAACTGGGTTTACAGCCGGTCCACAACTCAAAAGGTGTAAGAGGAGCGACTTTAGTAGGTACGCGGTTAAGGATATAAAGAGCAATTTTCAAGGCTTCACCCCATAAGAACTTAGGTAAATTAGTCCTACTAACCATATTCCTCACCATGTCCATAAGGGTGCGGTTACGCCTTTCGGTGACCCCATTTTGTTCAGGACTTCCTAGCATAGTAAACTGACTAACTATTCCATAATCTTTAAGGTATTTGACAAACGAGCCCTTAAGCTGTCCAACATCGCCATGTCTGCCATAATACTCACCCCCACGATCAGATCTAACAATTTTAATAACTTTCCCTAACTGTTTCTCAACTTCAGTTCTAAAAATCTTGAACTTGTCAAGAAATTCAGACTTTTCTTTAATTAAGTACAGGTATCCATATCGGGAATAGTCATCTGTAAAAGTGATGAAATAATTTTTTTTATACATTGTGGCTGAATAGGGACCACTGATGTCAGTGTGAATGACCTCTAACAGGTCAGAACTACGGACTGCAGTTTTCTTCTTTATTTTGGTCATCTTTCCCTTACAACAGTCGACACAAGTTTTTAGATCACTTTCGAGAGTAGGCAGGATGTCAGACTTTATCAGCCTTTCTACTCTTGCCTTAGAAATATGACCTAGCCTCTTATGCCACAATGTGAAAGACCGTTCTTTAGGTAAGGGTATTTTAGAAACAATGCTTTCAACATTACAGGAGACGTAGATATCAGTGGAAGACAAACACAATCTGTACAATTCATTGAATATAAAGCAGGAACCAACTTTAGTTGCATTAAAAAATAAATTAACCATAGTATTCTTTATTTCAAAATAGAAACCACTACTGTCCAAAACTCGAAATTAAATTCCGCCTAAAGGACGGTACATAAAAAATGTTCTTTAAAGTCAATTTAAAATCAGAATCTAATAATAAAATGACATCTCCCACAAACTCTACTTCAGAATGTCCATCATTTCCTACGACCAGCCTTGATTCATCCTTATTTGGCCTCCTCCGATTTATGAACCCCTGTATGGTAAAAGCAACATAGTTATTGCACCATTATCTAGCCACCAAGAACTGGATGGGGTTTCTAATAGATTGGATTCACAAACAAAAGCCAAAGAATCATTACCTGATGGCTACTTGGGCTTGAGTAACCAAGCCTTATATTTGTCGCAGCCCTTCTTCATGTGACCCTTGCAAAAGAAGCAGCTATCACTCTCTTTCTTCAAAGTGTCTTTCTTGGGTCCCAAATTGTTAGTCTGATTGGACTGTTTATTGGTAGACTTATGAGTATGTTTTTTAGACTTTTTACTCTTATGGGCTTTGAAAGTAAACAAGGCAGCAGGCTTTTTCTCTTTCTTCAGTTTCTCTTCCTCAGACACAACCCTAGAAATTAGGTCATTAATACTCCAGACTCCATCTTGGGAAATGCAGTTGGTTTTTATGATGCCAAATTCAGAAGGTAGGGTATTTAAGGCTTGATGGACAATTAGGGCATCTGGAAGAGGAATGTCTAAGGCCTTGAGTTTAGTTTGGTAATCAACCATCCTAATATTATAATCCCTAACACCCCCAGAACCATCATATTCCATATTAAATAACCCTTGCAGAAGTGTCCCAATCTCAGCATTCGATGAAACTTTGTATCTCTTGGAGATTGCATCTAGCAATTCCCTGGCAGTACATTTCTCAGGCAGACCACTTTTTAGGTATTCCGGTATCGACCTCTTTATGGACAGTATACTGAGTCGATTACTCTTTTGCCATGCAGCATGCACAGACTTTTCATCCTCAGTACTATCAGCAGTTAGATCCATTGGTGTATCCATAACAAGGGACGTGTGCACATCTGCCATTTCCATAACAAACATAATGTCCTCTTTCCACTTCTTAAAGTTTGACCCAGTGATGAGCTCAATAGTAACCATGTTATTATTGACAGAGAAGGTGACTGAAAATTTAAACAATGAATAGTACAATAATTAAAATGATGCAAGTACAGCTTGAAAACTTTATAAGCTAATGAGAATTTTACATACATCATTATGAAAACACCTTTGGGCTGAATTCTCAACATGCAATTGTAAAAATCCTTACATACCAGTGGCCATGGGAATACAACTCAACTTTCAAAATCCACCACCTTTGGGTGTGCAAAATTCTAGGGTCAACCTATTCACATGCATACTGTATATGTACCCCTTCAAGTACCAATACATGATCACCACCTTTGGGTGTATGACTACACATCAAAGTTGAAGGACATCCCACAGCTGTATAAGACTAGTGTTTCACAAATCCAGCAAGGAAGGTCGCTTTGGCGGCTGCATCCTGTCGAACCTATGAAACCCTCTTTCGGGATTTTTCAAAATTACTTACATCCTTAAACAATGTGTTATTTTATAATTTATGACAAGAGGCTTTAAATGTTTTAAAATTAACACAAAAATAATAATAATTCTGTTCATCAAGGTAGGTATTCCAGCAGGTTAGAAATTGGTTCGGTTCCCAATAGAATGAACTGATAAATTATATAGAAGGGCATGCATCAAAAGAATACCAAAAATATTTAAAATATGCATATCTGATCAAAATAGAGGACACCACTGTGTAGAGCATAGAAAAACAGAGCCAACGCAAAAAACGGGACCCCAAACGGAGTCTCGTAGCCCCCAAAAAGCCCAGTCAAAGTTTTCAGCCAAAAATGGTTGACTGTAGTGGTTTGACAGGTCCAAATGGTCAAACCGGTTTAGTCAGACCAAACCAAAATTGGATCAAACCCGGTTCACCCAAACGGTTCACTTCTGGCCCAACCGGATCCTGGTCAACCCTGATCGGATAAAAAATATGGGTTATCGGGTCGGGAAACTGGTTGACTCGACCCGACGGCGCACGTTAGCAAGCTTATATAATTGTTAGGGGCGCACGATAGCAAAACCCCAGAAATTCTTTTTTATTTTATTTTAAATCCAATCGGAGAGTGAGATCCACTCGCCGCTGCCGTCGGCGCATGAGAGCGCGTCCTGTGGCCGGCGGCGGTGATCCACCCATCCAGATGTTCAACTCTCTGAGCTCTACACTCCCATGTGATCTGTTTCGATTTTCGCCAGAGAAAAATTTTGGCAGTAAGCCGTGTCCGTACGGGTTTTTTGAAAAATTTAAAAAACCCTAAAAACCTTTATTCAAATCGAAAATTTTTCGATTTTCTTAGCATGTTCTATTATTTTGAATCCATATAGGTTCAAGAACGGATCTATGGAGGCTCTGATACCACATGTTATAATAAATCAATCCGAATAGGGATAAAATCCCAAAAGCCAGGATCTCCATAGGGCATTCAATAACACAACCAAATAAATAATAGAAACAGGGATAGAACAGCCTGACATTGATACCGTCCCCGACATTCATGCAGCACCTGATGAGATTCCTCTTATTCAGGATGCGGTTGATGATCCTATCATTGATGCAGTTCCAGCTGAGATTCCTCAGATTCAGGTTGAGGCAGTAGTGGCACTATTACGGAGATCCACCAGGGAGAGAAAGTCAGCTATATCACCTATCTATGAGGTCTATCTGGGAGAACATGTTAGAATAAATCGATCCGAATAGGGACAAAATCCCAAAAGCCAGGATGTCCATAGGGCATTCAATAACACAACCAAATAAATAATAGAAACAAGGATAGAACCACTAACCTCGTTTCGCATCCATAGTGATGATGATCGCAGCGAAAAATAAAGAACAAGATCTAGGTGCTTCCCCTCTATTCCCAAAGTAACTGGCCTGATGAGAATGCCGAATGCGCAAGGACGATGAATACTGAATATCTCCCTTTCTGAATGCACTCCTCAAGAACAATTGAAAACTAATAATTGTGATGGGTAGAGGTGAGATCTAACTCTCTTTATATAGTAATTCCTAAAGGGTCTCTCTCATCATAGTCCCAGTAGGAATCTATCTGGCCCACACTAAACCAGTCCACATTAGACTTCTAATACAACTTAATTATCTCCCTAATTAAACCAAAACTCTAATTAACCTGGTTTAAGATATTTAATATTAATCCATATAATATTAGAATATTAATCCTAATGGAATTAAAATTCTAACACAGAATTGCCAAATCATTTTACCATGTGGTATTGTAAAATTTTCATTTATATATTTTATATTTTTCTATTATTTAACATTTTTGCTTTTTAGTTTTGTTTGGACATGACCAAGAAGCACATCTGACCGTGATTAAGGGAAAGAGCCAACCACATGAGTGGGGTGGAGCCCTTCATGGGTCACAAAAGCAACATGATCAAAATACTATCATCATTTTGGGCAAAACAATACCCTAACATTTAGCATAAAAAAAATCCTGAATTTTAAAATGAATAATGTTTTTTAGTATGTTTCAATAATTTCTACAACCCCCCACCAATTGTTGTAGTCCTTACACAATTTTGTTTTAGTTTCTAGTCAAATTTTACGCCGAAACACGCGGAGCCCTAACTAGCAAGTTTTTAGATGGTCCTCACCATTTTGATTGTTAGATATGTTAAGCTAGCTTTAAATAAGTTCATGTATCAAAATTTTTGACTGAAAACTCAATTTGGAAGATTCAATAGCCCAAATTACGTGAGAGAGAGAGAGACAGAGAGGAATTATTCTCATTCAACAACATTTCTAAACTATTGGTTTAAACATTAGGTTCTGATAGTCTCAATCATGTAACATGTGTCCAATGATTGCCAATAACATTATTCACCTCTCCCCATACTCCAACAACCCAAGAAAAAAATTTGAAAAATAGTTGAGCCATAACTGATCCCAATCATATTAATGACATGAACAACATATATATTTATTTATTTATGAAACAATTTCATTGTGATACATAGAAGAATTTTATTGCCAAAAGGAAGGGAACCACAAACAAGATAACAAGGTTGAGTACTACTTAACTTGAGTTATAGAGGATCAGTTGACTCTAAGATTGCTAAAGGGATTCGCTCACTACATGAAGTTATATTTGAATCAAATTATTTTTCTTTGTTTTTTTTTTTACAGTACTTCAAATTACAAATGTATACAAGGGAAGGGACCATTAAAATATAAGCATTAGAATAGAGCTATTGAAACAAAACCATCAGAATAAAACTATTGAAAGAGAATCGTTGAAATAGAGTCATTGATAAAAAAAAAAGAAGGGAGAAAGTGGAGTGAGCATTAAATGTTTGTGATGTCATGGGAGCATTAATGACTAACGACATTTTGGTTGCATCATATTGTTACAAATAGGGTTTTAGTATAACGATAATTGGGTTAATTCCAGATCAAAACACCACTTTTTTTTTTTAAACCTAAAAAAAGTTATATTTTAGTTGATTCATTGATATCATATTCATTAGGTATCAGTATCAGGTATCGCCGATACTTATTCGATTGATACGATACCAAAACCTAGATATTGGGTTACAAGGGTATGCACCTTACCATCCCCACCCCAAACAAAAAAAAAGTTTTGATAACGTGATAATCTATTTACTGGGATTTTCTTAGGCAACCATTCGTTTACGGCGATAAAGTTTAATTGACGCTTTAGAAGGGGCTAAGTTTTATTTGGCCTTATTTAGATAGTGGGGACATAGGGAATGGGATACTACAATGTGGGAAATTATGAAAACTTTCCTTGTAGTATGGGAAAATGAGATTATTTGGATGCATGAGTGAAAAAGTGGACGACCAAATTTAATTTGTCAGGTTTTTATCAATGCCTAAATTTATCCACCCCATCTCCGTCAAAATCCTATTGCTGGCAATTCTAGAGCGGGATGTAGTTCCAGTTGTTCTTATTCGAACAAATACATTGCATTTCAAAAGCCATTACTGTCTCACCTAGATAAGTATGCTATTCTCGTGCCAAGTATCAAATTTTACCTAGTACTTTCAATTCCATATCTAATTAATGGAGGTGACAAACGAAAGTTACAATAGTCATCTCTCACCCTCTCTATCGATGTTCTTTCCATTTCACAAACTTTCCCAGCTCACTCTTTATTTTATTTTTTATGAAAATATAATCAGACAAATCACACACCAATTAATCCCAAAAGGTTAACCGACTTCAAAGTGTAATCCCAACCCATTCTTTGAACAAACATGGTTTGCCGTTGTTCATCTGTATCTCTAACTTCTAACTCCAACATTTAAGATTCACTTTTCAAAATTTTCTTTGCCATTGTCTCTCTCTCTCTCCAACTTCTAACTCTATTTTCTCAAACTTTCCCACCCTCATCCCATTAAACAAACAAGATTTTGCGAGAGAGGGGGAGAATTAAGTGAGTCGCAGCACACCGCACCGCACCGCTCAATATTCGGCTCTTCGGCCCCACAAGTGACAAGGACACAGCTCAATTCCAACTCGTAACTCCAAAGTCCCAACTCCGTCCATCTTTTTTTCCCTCCTTTTTCTCATCTGACTTCTGACGACCACCAGACTCTTCTTTAAAACTTCTAGGGTTTTTTGGAACATTAAGCCCTAGGGTCTTATTCGCCTCTCGTTGTCTCTGCTTCATGAGTAACAACAACGATCAGTTGAACATGGCCGATCTCAACGCCTCCCTTCCAGGTGCCGCTGCTGGTATGGTGACTCCCATTCACTAGCAACCCTAAATTCCTCTATCCCGTTATCCCTTCCTTTTTTTTTTTTTTTCTAATCTTTGTATCTTGATCCACTTGCAGCTCTTAGCGCCGAGGATAGAGCAAGTCTTGTTACTGCTCTTAAGGTGAGATTTTCGTTTTTTCTCTACATTTCTGTTGTTCCCTATGGAAATTTTTTTGTAGGGTTCTTTTCGGGTGGCTTTAAGGTTTTTGGGTTTGTACAGGATAAGCTTCAGCATCTTGCGGGACAACATTCTGATGTTCTCGAGACTTTGACACCAAATGTCAGGAAGCGGGTAGAGGTTCTCAGAGAGATACAGGTTCGGCTTATTCCGTTCTTTGCACATCTAAATGTACCCCGACCCCGAGGTTCTCAGAAATAAAAAAGAATATTGCTATAGATTTCAAGCCCGGTGGCAAACTTTATACGATGTCTTCTTAAATTCTTACAGTTGCTACAGGCCTACATGTCATTCAATTGGAATGACTCTTTGTTGGCGCTAGATAATTTATGCTTTATTTCCTTTGCCGTTATTAGATGTGGATTTTTTCTGTATATTTTGAATTTCTCTTTGTCTTCTTCTTCCTCCCCGAGGGAAAGATTCACGAGTTATGGATAAGAAAAAATGAATTGATTCAGTCATAATAGCGGTGTAATATACTGATTATGTTTTCATTATGTATAGGTCATTGTATCACAAAAAACATGGCCTACCTGTTTCTTACTCTCCTTACCCAGAAAGGGTAAAAATGTTGGTCTGGATGCCATAATTGTGAAAATTTATTGCATATATATGTCCAATTGATGGTATCCAGGTCTGTAATCAACTGTGGTATTGTTGTTTGTATATCCTGTTATTTTGATGGGTGAAGCTTGGCCAATTTCATGCTCATTAAGGGCATGAGATCCGGTCATTTCAATGTAGTTGCATATTTCCTTATGAAAGGAGCAGTTGATGCAGTGTACAGGTCCTTGGGAATTTGCATGCAGTCTCTGAAAGACCAATCTGGATTCGAAAATGATTTTCTTTTTTAGATTTAATTGCCAGCAAAGCAATCGTAAAATGCTTTTTTTCTTTTTATCCGAAACAATCTTCATATTTGAACGAACTTTATGTTTTCTAAGTGATGTGGATCCCTTTTGATGCTTTTTAAGCTGCATAAGGAAAGTGTGCTTCATCCTCTTAGATATTTTTCTGTTTATTTATTGAATTACATTTTCCATTCGTTATTCAACTTGCTGGTATTTTTTGTGGGACCATAATAGTTGACATGAGCTGGTTTCATTTCTGTAAGTTTTTCTTGCTTATTTTGTGCTCATTCTTTAACTTTTTTGCTTCCTGCTTCCAGCTTCCATCCCGGTCATGTATCATCCTTTCAATACTTTTGATCATAGTTGTCAAGGCGTCGCCTATGCGTTGCTTCGGTGACTGCCTTGGCATCTAGGCGCCTTGACAACTTGTGTCGCCTTGGTTGCCTAGGCGAGCAATTTGCTCGACTTGGTCGCCTTACGTCCAGGCCCCCTCCAACGCCTTGGTTCACCTAGACTCTGTGACAACCATAGTTAGTAAGTTCACGTATTAATTGCTGTATTAATACGCGTATCTGATCATATTAATCAATAAGCTGACTATTACCATAATTTACCAAGTATAATTTTATACGCGACTTTGAGGAAACACCGTACTATACACGTATTAATTGCATATTAATATAGATTTATGAGTTTTAATTAAACAAAATAAAAAAACTAAAACCTAAAAGCCCAAAAGCCGGTGAGAAAACCCCCAAACCTGAAACCCGAAGACTCTAATTCTAGCAAGCCATCTACTCCTACAGTCAGGGAAAACACTCTTTGATCAACCTCGAAGACTCTAGTTCTGGTCTATATCCATCAAATCCATGTATCTCTCATCCTTCTTTCTTTCTCTCTCCCTCTCTCTCTGTCTTTGTTTGTGTTGATAAGATTATATAGATTTGCAATTCTTCACGAACTTTTTTTTTTTGAATTTGTGTTAGCTGTTTTCGATTCATGGTTTTATCATTTCTTATTGGAGGGTTACTCACAAACATGGAATCCCAGCTTCCTATTTGAATCAAACCCCTTCATTTCCTTCTCGATCTGGTATTCTCCAAGAGTGTAGCATCCTAAGGAACCGTAAGAGCTTGTTCCAAATCTGTACTAGAGAATACAGAGAGTCCAACAAGGTTTGGACTTCCTCCATCGCACATAACAAACAGTCTGATCCTCTTGATTTCGGGTTCTACTGTAGTCCGATTAGAATTTTGAAACCAAACCTAGACTCACCGTGAGAGAGAGCATAGGCTGTTAGGTCGTTCAAGTGCTAGCTATAACTTTCTGGATTCTTTTAGCGCCCCCCAAAAAAAAAAAAAAAAAACTGGATTCTGACCCTAGTGCCTAATTCATGATAATAGTGGATACATACCTTGGCTTTTCCAAGTCGCATCAGTTTGCAGTCAATTGTTTGGTAATGTAGTCGATAAGAAGTGTATTGGTTATTGACTTGCAGAAATGAATTCAACCTATTTAGCTCTAGTTGCGGTTTTTGACTGATACATGCTATTATTTGCTATGATAGATTATGGTTGATGGATTACCCATCAACATTTGTTTTGATAGACATGGTTAAACTTAATTAATATTAGATGTAGAGATCCAAAAGAATGTGAAATGATTTTAAATTGGAAAGCCATATTGGTTTTAAGTGTTCATGAAGGAATGAGAGATTAGAATTTAGTTGCAAAAAATCAGTTTGCTCCTTGATTTTTACTAGGATAAACCCGTATTTTTGCTCTCGGACTTTTACAGAGCAACCGTATTAAAATACGTATTAAACATGTATCATGTCATTACCGTACGTGTTTTATTGCGCCTGATTTTTGAAAATGTATTATTGCCATATGGGCCGATTAATTGCCGTACGTATCCGTTTCCGTATAATTGTCGTACCCAAACTTACTAATTATGGTGACGACTATGATTTTGATCTTTATATTCGTTCTCCTGGCTCTTGAGATGTTCCGGCTGATTATCCATTTCCTTTGCTAGATTTTGGCAACCTAACACACGATTTGCACATGAGGATGTCAGTAGTTTAAAATTACTTGTTACTTGCTGTGTGATAATGCATATATATTTCTCCTCAGACATGCAATGCATAGATCTTCCTCCATCTCACACACGCTAGAATTCACATGTACAAATAAAGACCTTTCCTCTGTTTTAGTTTCTTGAATACTTGAGGCCAATAGATGCTCTTGTTTTTCCTTTCCTTCTTTTGTTCAATGATGAATTTTCAGGTCATGGAGCCTTCTAATGATTTCTTGATTTGCAGAGTCAACATGATGAGCTGGAGGCCAAATTCTTTGAAGAGAGGGCAGCACTCGAGGCAAAATACCAAAAGCTGTATGAACCACATTACACCAAGGTATGATATCAGATTTTCATTAATAAACAATAATAATTTAAAGATGTTCTTTTCTTTGTTAATTCAATGCTTACAACATTGTAGTTCAGTTCCTAGCTCTCAAGCCTTGTTGGTTTTATGTGTGACCGACTTAACTGTAGGTTATGGCATCTTTGTTATATAGGTGAAGATGAGGTGTGAGGTGTGTTGTGTGTTTGGTATGGATATCTTCAGTAGTTTTACCCATTTTGACCCTCAAAATTAGATGTGGGGACTCAGCTACCATAGGTTTGACAATCAGGAACGGTTATATGGAGATTTTGTTCAAATGACATACAATCTCCAAGTAGGTAAGGAAGCTATATTTAATATGCTAGACTCATTCATTATTGATTATATCCAATGAATGATGATAACATTTAGGGAGGGGGATTGCTGCCAGGCTGCGTGGCTCCTGCACCAGCATGGGGGCCAATGAGAGATCATGCTTGGGCATCCAATAGGGATGGGATTTTTCATTACACTAGGGGCGGGGTGGTCATTCTGCCCTTCCTGTGTCTGGGTGCAGGCGTCACGCAGCCTAGCAGGCTTCTCAACATTTACTAGCAAATTGATGCATCATGAACTAGCAATATGACATCAAGAGCTCCTGATGCAGTAGCACTTTCATGGAGTGGCACGAACCCGTTTGGAAACCTATTAGAGATGAGGCAGGTCCAAGTCGAGTTTTGGTTCATTAGGATATTATATTTGGGGAAGTTAGATATGTAGGGGATTAGATTCCTTGTTTGAGATAGTTTTTTAGTGGAGTCAATTTCAGTTTGAGTAGAATTCTTCTCTCTCTCTCTCTCTATTGTGTGTAAACCCAGCAGTTACACAGAGATTGAATGAATTGAAGAAATTAGTTTGAGTTTTGCTGTGGTGCTAAGGCGTGGGCCTGCTGGCTGAACGTGCTTCCTTTCTTTCTCATCTCTTTTCTTGTTTCTCTTTCCTCCCAACTATTCTCTCCTCCCTTCCAGCTGAGCTCTTTGAACTTTCTTTCTAACTGTTTCATCTCCTTCCCTTTTGCCTGTTCTTGGTTGTTTCTCTCTTTCTGGATAACCCCTGTTTATGGCGATATCCACAGTTCTAATAGATTTGATCGATTCCTACCAAATCTCTTATTTTCATTCTTAAATGTTATACACATATTCCTTACCTGAGGGCGATCCAATCTGGGAGGTTTGGCATCATTATCCCTCATGGGTAGTGAGATTTGAATTTTTGAAGAAATTTGTAACTGTTATGTCCACCTAATCTGATTTAGAGACTACTCTTTATTTAGTTGATGATTTGGGCTGCTATTGGTTGCCAATGTGAGGGCTCTAATGTAGGAACTTACCCATGAAGTTTCAACTTGATTGAAGCCCTATGCGTGATTTCCCTCACCTGAAACATGAACTGGTTACCCCTGGTTTGGTGTTCTATCATGGGTTGAATAAGGTAGTGTTTTATTAAAATTACAGATAAGCACCTGCCTTCTAAAAATTGGTTCTGTTTAGTCCCATCCTTGTTTTAATTTTCACAAATACCCTCCACTTCAGTAATTATTCCAGTTGAGTCCTGAATCTGTTTTCCTCTTCCAAGAGGATCCTAAGCTTTTCAAAATATTTACAAAATTGCCACTGCTTTCTTATCTTTTTGGATTTATTCACTTGGGTGACCCAGGGCATGCTTTAGCTCCAATATAATAAGATGTGTGAAATGTATAATGATAAAATAGGGTTTTTCACAACTGTCCAGGCATTGCGTGGGATTCAACTTTTGACTTATTTAATATTAGCAGATAATGGTCAAGGCTTGGTGTAGTCCAAATGTGGCATCTTGTCCAGCATGGGTTCTTGGGGTAAAGTGGTTCAGGTATAGGTGAACATCCATGGGGTATGCTTGTGTAGGGGCCTTCATTTTGTCCCTTGCCGATATTATTGTTTGCTGATACTTCTAGAATTTTTGTATGGTTTCTTTTTTCCTGCTCTGCTAAGTAATTCTTTTGCATTTTCCTCAGCGATATGAAATTGTGAATGGTATAGTTGAAGTTGGAGTTGCAAGTGAACCTGCGAAAGACCAAGGAGAAGATGAAGCCACAGAAGGTACGTAGAAACAGAAAATATAGATACCTCAATTTGCTTGTATCTTTTTATTTTTAACTAGTATCTTTTTATATTCAATTGTCCAGAGAAAGGGGTGCCTAATTTTTGGCTCACGGCAATGAAGACTAATGAAGTCTTAGCTGAGGAGGTATGTTGATTGAATTAGTATTATGTACTGCTTATTGTTTTTGGTATTGAATTTTGATGTTGCTTTTCCTGGACTCCAGATCTCGGAGCGTGATGAAGGGGCTCTCAAGTATCTCACAGATATCAAGTGGCATAGGATTGATAATCCTAAGGGTTTCAAGCTTGAATTCTTCTTTGATACTAATCCTTACTTCAAGAATTCAGTTCTGACAAAAACATATCACATGATTGACGATGATGAACCAATTTTAGAGAAAGCAATAGGGTACTTTGTTTGCAACCTCAGGAGTTTTTGCGAGAGTGTTTATTTTGTTCTTGTTTACCTCTTTCCTCATAATTTACTTTATCTTGGTTTGTGTTGTAGGACTGAAATTGAATGGCATCCAGGGAAAAGCTTGACACAGAAGGTCCTAAAAAAGAAGCCAAGAAAGGGATCAAAGAATGCCAAGCCTATCACTAAAACTGAGAACTGTGAAAGTTTCTTCAACTTCTTCAATCCACCTCAGGTTCCTGAGGATGAAGATGATATTGATGAAGAGGAAGTAAGTATTAGATCAATATTTGACATTGGCCAATGAAGGATGATGTTCTTTAGTTGATTTTTCCCCTTGGGTTTCTTGACAGGCTGAGCAACTTCAAAATCAAATGGAACAAGACTATGACATTGGGTAAGTCAATTCTTGTTTTGTTATGGGAAAGAGTTACCTGAATTCTGACATATTTCATGTATTGTTATGTGGAGATCTAATGGAGGGTGCTAGTTAGTGAAAACTTGTTCAAGATGCAAACATGGTGGCTGAAATATTTATCTAATTATGATGTGATTTCTGTGGAAGTTAGATTTTTTTTTCCTTCTTTGTTGTTCCACCTGGGCATGTTTCCTTGGACCCTCTGAATTAGCTATGGGATTGGTTGATGCCTTATGCAGGTCGACCATTCGAGACAAAATTATCCCCCATGCTGTGTCATGGTTTACAGGGGAGGCAGTCCAAGGGGATGAGTTTGAAGATATAGGAGATGATGATGATGAAGATGATGATGCTGAAGATGAGGATGGAGAGGATGATGATGATGATGAAGAAGAAGATGAGGATGATGATGAAGATGAAGAAGAAAGCAAGAGTAGGAAAAAGGTACGTTTATGAATCCTTGGTCTTGTTTCTGATTTCACTTTCATCGGCTGCACCCAAGTTGAAAGAATGAAATTACCCTGCCATCTTTATAAGCATTGTTGGTTTGCTTATAGTCCCTAACATGTCCCATTTGACACTGTAAACTGCAGAAGAGTGGAAAAGCCCAAACAGGAGGAGGTCCACAGGGCGAGCAGCCTCCAGAGTGTAAACAGCAGTAAGTTTGAGAGCCAATAGAACCATGCATTGACTGGGCCAACTTATTTGTGTGAAAGTGGGTCTCTGTGAATTGGAGAAGAATGAGAGAGTGAGGGATGATGAGATTTTTGTTGGTTTATTTTTCTACTTTGTTAGCAGTATTATAATTATTGTTTTTTTTAGTTTTTTTTCTCTTTTCCTTTTTCCCGGGGTGTGATTATATAGGTAGGTAGGTAGGTAGGAGGTGCCTTGCAATTTGTTAATGCGTTTTGGGTTCTCTCTCGTTACCCAGTGTTGTGAACTTCCCAATTGCTATTTTAAGCATGTGATTGTTCTCTGATTTACATTTGCGACTGAATTTCCATTGGTTCCATTCAAATTTTAGTGTCGTTTCTCATGTGCTGTTGTCTAATAATATGGGGAGAAATCCTCTGGAGGTTTCCGTGGAACTGGAGATCTTTGGCATCCAAGTCTTTGAATTGTGACTTATGGTGATAAACTAAATGAAATGTGCTAAACTTTTCTTTATACACAAATTTCAAGGACCATTTCCTCTGGTTAGGGTTTCTAGATAATTACTTGTTTCTGAAAAAGAAAAAGAAAACCATTGTTCTAAAAATTGGTGAAAAAACCTTTTTCTTGTCTTCCAGATTTGGTGAAATCAGGGATTGCGGTTTACAACAAAAAAAAAAAAAAAAAAAAAAAGAAGAATTCAGAATTGGGGTTAGTTGATTTTCATCCCGAATTTGAGATGTTAAGAAAAATTAAACTTGTCTCCGGAAAATCTATTCCCTCTATCATAATGAATCCTTGGGTGAAGTTCAGATGATGATTTGCTAGACTTCTTTAATGCACGGTTTTAGGGATCGATGTTGGATTCGTTGTATTGGTTGATCTGTATCAGTATAAAACCCTGCGGCGAGAGCTTGTCGATGAGAACCGCAAGACCGAGTACTGATACTGTGAACTAAAACCTTATTTCAAGGTGGAGCGAGTGGAGATTTTAATTCAATTTCTTAAGAAACTGATAATAGAAAAATAAAAGTTAAAAATTTCTTCACTAGATTACCGAAATTTTATTTGTTCACTTGCCGAACTCTGTTTCCACTCAAACTTTACCTGTGCAAAGAGAAACCTTGGGTCTTCTTTTAGCCCTATCCAATCTGGCACTGTGGCATATATTTGTGCTGGTTAGAGATACATTTTAAACCTGCTAGATTAAAAAAATTTTAGACAGTAAACAAACAAATTCACCAAGGATTCAAAATGGAGGTTCAATTTTGTCTGATGAAAAAGCTGATACTGGGCATGCAATTGCCACAAGAATATTATTGTCTCACATACATTGCTACCAACTTTACTTCCCCCATTCCCAGCCTCCCATTCCCTCTTTTACATTCTTTCAAAATCCCTCCAACAAGGTGCTCGGAAGAAAAAAATTGAATTCAATTCGAGAAAGTATTTCACAAGTTTGGTATCCACTTCCCAACAAAAGAAAAAAAAACAAAAACCTAACTCTTTTATTTGTCAATAAGAGGAAGGACATGAAAATTGCCATGGGAGCTCAATAGGAAATTTTAATTGCCATGGAACCTCAAACTGGAAAACTGACAATTACATTTCATATCGTATGCATTCCGCATAAGCTGGCAATTAGCCCCATAAGCATATCCTGAAAGCCTTCCAAGCCACAAATATTCTCAATTTCATTTGGTTAATGCTGCTGCCAGCATGATCCAATTGATAGAATCTCACTTTTTAGCTACAACCCACCCCAATTAATAAATTTTTTGATCTCGTCATACAAAACCAGGATCGCAGCAGCCCCAATTCCCCTAAACATGTTTGAAAGCGCACCACGGTAGAAGGAAGCAACACCTTCCGTCCTATAAATCTTCCTCCAACAGTCCAGGGTGCTCTTATACATGGGCTTCTCCAAACCAGATTGCATCATTATTCGCCTCCTTACAGTATCTAATGGATAAGATAACAAGCCTGCCGACGTTGTGACAGCTTGGGCAACCACCCAACGCTTCCACAATTCCAATTCAGGTTTAGACTCTTCAGACATCATCTCTTTTAGAGTGTCAAAGCCCCCAAAGTAAATGCCACGGTGGATGATCATCCCATGTAGAGAGGCAGGAAGGCCGCTGTAGATGCCCTTGATCCCATCTTTCCTGCGAATGGTACTGAGGAAGTGCCAAATGCCCCTGAATTGACGAGCTTCAGTCTTTCCTACATCTGCTGCTAAGCGTGTATGAGCAATATCAAGTGGGTAGATGATAATCAGTGTTGTACAGCCAGCTGCAGCCCCAGCCATGAAGTTAGCAAGAGCACCAGACATGAGAGGATGATCTTGAGGATTACCACTTCTTAATATGGTTCTGTAGAGGTCCTGTAAATGGCACTAGGGAATAAGGATACAGACAACTACTTTTAAGTATTCTGAATTATGTCAAGAGCAGTAATGTTGGGTATTTCATGCAAAAACATCCTCAATCCACATTTACAATTTTTTAAGGCTACAAAGCTCAGGGAAGTAAGAAAACAGTAGGGTGCAAAGAAAGCTACATAATGCTTAAGTCTCCGAGTAAAATGAAGAGAACAGCTTAGCAACTAACAGATGAGGGGCTCAAACAACCTAGAACAGTTTATTAGAATTGTATTCAAACCATGGCAGGTTGATCCCCCAATAATTCCCCACAAAGTCACTTTTGTTAAGGATTTTGGTGGTGGTAGTGTCCTTGAAAGAGTACATCTAGCTGTGAAGAGATCATACCACTAGTTATAAATATATGTTTAATGAATCTCAAAGTTTTTGGATTTGGCAAACTGGGATAGTTTCATGGATCCAGCTTTATGACGCCATTTGAATAGTGATTCATGGCTACTTGGTTCTATTAAGAGATGAGATGAGTGGCTTCCATTGCCACTAGTGCCTTGCAGGATTTTTTTGCCTTAAAACTTTATTGTGTACTACCCAGTCAGACAATTTGAATGACTAGCTCAGATATTCTCCTTCTTGAAAGATTCATATCCCTGAGAAGCTAATTATGGGTCTTAACCCAGACGAGCATTAAGGAATTACTTGACCTGATAAAGAGCAAGTTGAACTGTCACAAACTGCTCATTAAAAAAACAAGAGGCTCACCTATTTTAATGAGAATTTCATTGTTTGGACTGATGTTAAACTGAAAACTCTGAAGGTGCTACTAATGATAACAAATATGTGGAAACTGAAAAGTAGAAATCAATAGACTGTGTATCAGATGTTGCTCCAGTAGAGTTACAAAAAGGGCAGAGATCACTGGCCAAATGGTAAAATGATCTCCTCAAATCTCAATCTTGTAACGCGATCCACCAGTATATATTACATTATATTGAAAAAACTTTCATAAGGGGCCTAATTCCGAAAAACAAATAAATGATACAACACTATCACTACAATGGTGCGAGAAATATAAGCAACATATATTTAAAACTTGCCATGAAAGCTAAAAGTTTTTGGAGAAAGAATTTATGAGATTGCGAGTGCTATTATGTCACCTCAATCAACAAAATTTTTAGACCGTAAATAGTTGAATCCAATCAATCAGAAAAGATGAAATAAAGGAAAGAAAGGAATAGTCGAAATCAAGACACAGAATAAATAGATTGAAGATCAGGTCAGATTACAATGAAGAAAGCAAACAATAGTTGGACCCAAAATCAGATGTCTTTTCTTCTGGACAATCCTAATTTCAAGTACCTTAGGTGGGCTTCCTGCCTTAGCAACTGACGGTCTTCACGGATGGATCATTCATAGTTTTTTAAACTGGACCAGAAAGTGAACTATAAACATATCAGATTCTGGGGTTTTCCCAGTTTCACAGAGAACCTAACCAGAAAACTACGAACTGAAAATGTCTCTGGTTTCAGTTTTCTGGTCCAGCCATTCTGTATGGTTTTAACAACTATGGAATCATCTGACCCATGTAATCTTTTTATTTTCTTCTTTTCTGCTCTGATATTTTTGAATGCTAGAGTCTGACATACCCAACCTCCTTTATGCTTTATTTTAATGAATACATGATCTTTCCCTCAAAAAGCAAACAATAGTTGCAACTTATGGATACTGGACTTGGTCAGTGGAGGCTCTGATCATCTGATGATTGTGAGGGATTCAACTCACGCCACTAGGTGACAGACCACTTCTAAAGATCCGTGTGTCTATTCTCACGATGTCAGACTCCCAAGGAGTGCAAATGAGAAAGCCCATAAGCTGTGGCCAAGGATTTCCTCCCAGGGAATGCTCTGTTACTTATCCCAACACCCAAACCCCGCCCCCCAGAAGAAATTTCTCTTCATTTCTTCTATTGATTTATTAGACTTTCCTAATGGGCTAGTTAGAAAAGGGTGCAAATTAGACATTGATGGCTTTTATGTTAATATAATCACAGAATTTGCAACCAATGACTGTGCAAGCATGTAAACCCTTCCAAGTTCTTTGTTACATGACTACCCGTTGACAATTGAACACTATCATAATGTGAATGTTGGGATCCCTATGTTCTAGAGGAAACTCAAGAAAGCACTTAAAATCCAATTAAGGAAAGTTGTGAAATAAGACAAGTTACTCGCAAAATTAGAAGCTTTTATTGGGATTTCATATCATACTTAAAAAAGTAGCTCTTTGTATCATTACTACTCACTTCTGATCCTTAGTTCTTTTAATTAATAAAAAATAGGTTGAACTATGAAATTTGTCGTTAAACTGGTGAAAATAAAATAGAACTATTAGAATGAAGTCCATGAACAGAATACTCCGCCCATCAATCAATGGAGCATTTGTTATGGAGACCGTTTGTGATGGAGACACAAGACAAACCTTTCCCAACAAGAAAGAATTTCTTCTGCAAAAGTCATCTCGAGGTATAAAATGGTAACACATACAAGGTGAGTGTAAGACAGCGGGGTTCAAAAATCTAGTTTGTGCATATCAAGGCAAGAATCATTGGTGTGGACTTCTTATATAACACTTTTATCCAAAACACATGCATTTAATCTTCCATGTGGCAGTAAGAATATTGTTGCGGAGCAGCTTCAGTTCAAATCCAAGGTTTTTGGTAAGGACGAGAAACATGACCAGTGAAGCCCAGTGACAATGGAAAGTGGAATTATTAGTGAAGCCTAGTGACGATGGCATGTGGAAGCTCTGAATATTCGTAGAGGTCTCTACTTCTTTTGGATTTGTTCTTTTCTGTTTCTAGTATAACTACTATTCATGGCGCACCCTTGCGGGAGAAGGTATTGGCATACAACCTAACTCTGAATTCATGACAGCTACTACAATGCATATCCTCAAACGTATATTATTTCAAGTCTTGTGACTTATATTGTGCTAAACGTCCATGCCCCTGGCAAAATTGTAGATTTCTAGAATACTAATACATTTGGGTTCCTAATGTCATGTTGTGAGTTCACATCTGCATAATAATGTTTTCTCTTATTTATATTAAGAATGAACACCACATCTAGATTACTAACTTTGTCATTTCCTTGGAAATTGTCATATATGAAATGTACAGGTTTCAACTTCTCCTTGGAAAATCCTCATTATTCAGGTTCCTATGTCCAAAAATTTAAAGGTTAGGCAGGTCAAATTCCTAGACACATACTTGTACACATCATCCATAACCAAATACATGTAACCTAGTTAGTGAGAAAAGTATCAGTGGAGTACCTGACATTTACATTCCTATAAATAAGATTTAGAGGAGGATGGGCCTTGGTGCAACGGTTAAGGTTGCTCCATTGTGACCTAGAGGTCAAGGGTTCGAGTCTGGAAACAGCCTCTCTGCGAAAGCAGGGGCAAGGCTGCGTACATTACGACCCTCTCCAGACCCCGCACTGGTGGGAGCCTCATGCACTGGGTACGCCCTTTATAAATAAGATTTAGAGCAAAGTGGTCCTCTTACACCGGGTACTTTCACCTTAGGCTAACTGCAATACCTAATCCATTAGTTTACCTTGGTGGTGGAGCTTAATCAAATGTATGATAATGGCTTCTCTCATTCTCTGCCAACTCCTGAATGTTTATGCTTTACCAACAACAAATCCTTGCTTCTTTCTCACAAAGTTCTTAATCAGCTTCAACTACATTTTCAAATTTTTTGGAGACATGAATTGAAGTTTGCAATGTCAAATTTTGGTACAGCAAGGAGAATGGGATTGTGCAGTTGGTGTTAGAACCTAAGTTCATGATACAGTTTTCTCTTTTTCTGTTTTAACTCAACCTATTATCATATCCAATCAATATTTATTTATAAAAGCCAACATACAGAATCAATTGCATTAACACAATGAACTAAATACACACACATACATACTATCTTGAATTAGGATAACACAACTCAAAAATCATGGACAAGAAGAAAAAGAAAATTATCACACCAATTTAGATAGATTTAATATAAAAAAAGACAATATTTTGTTTTCATGGACCTCCATATCAAAATGGGAAAGGGGCCAACATTGGATCCAACTTTGGCTTTGAAATAGGCTTCAAGAGGTCATTTTTAGGTATGTGCAGCTTTATTTCTACTGTTTGCAAATGCTTACTGCAAGGCCTAATGACAGCTCAACAAGCTGGAGTTTCTACAGATAGCACACATCAGTTTAGAATCAGAGAGGTTCTGATCAAAACAATTGTGACCCTTTCAGATAGTTACATCACAATACCATAGAATGATGATAGGTGGTTTCAGAAAAATCAATACTCTAATTAGAGTCCAACACAGCTGTGAAGATTTAGCAGTTGGATCCTGTACCACGCAAGAAGAACTAGCCTGATAGCATGATGAAGATTTTAATGGGGAAATTAATTCAGATACTTAACTCCGCCAGTGTTTGCTTCCGGTCCCAAGCCCGGGTAAAGGAGGAGGTTGGTGTGTCAGGTCGGCAGCCGGCACTGCAAAAAAACCAAGCCAAATCCTTTTACATGGATTCTCTCCAGCACGGAGGAGTGATTTGATTCAGATTGAAGGAACTAAAAGAGCTAGGGGCAGACCTAAAATGACATTAGGAGAAGTGAGGAAAGACATGCATTGCTTAGGCCTTGTATCAAGTATGACCTTGAATAGAGCTGATTGTAGGGCAAGGATTCATGTAGCTGACCCCATTTAGTTGGGATAAGGCTGAGTTGTAAAAAGTACTTAGCATTATACTTCACTAGGCATAGAGACGTCTAGAAAGGACCCAATATAGAATTATAATTCGTCATATATACATAAAATATAAAGAACATAAATATGGGGTCATATCAGAGGAATAGTAAATAGGACCCTAAACCTAAACCGGCAGCTCCACATTCATGACAAAATTCAGTAGTCTATCTGTGCCTAAAAATCAACAAAAAACTTGCAAAGCCTTCTTATCTTCCTCAGACATTAAAGAGTCAAAGAATTGTCTTCACAGTAAAGTCATTGCAATGTTCTTATATACATTTGGTTTTGAGAAACTTCATATTGCCTACTCATTTTTTATTTTTATTTTTGTTCATAGTTCATATTGCTTAGTTTGCCTTGGGCTGTAGGCCTTTCAGGCCTAAGAGATTTCTAGCCTGAGACCTGATGGCTAATGACCTTGAGAATAAAAAAATTACTTGAAAAAGAAAGCCCGCCACCCCCCCCTCCCCGGGTTATGCCTATAAAAACTTGGATGCTTGTTTTAACAAGTTTATGCTTTATTACCTTCAAATCATTCCACAAGTCCTCCCATTTGAATGAGGTACCAGGACGAAAGAAAAACCAACAAATCTCAACTGAAACAAGCACGGTATGTTGCACCAAAATCAATCTGCACCTAAAGAACTATTCTTGGAAATCTTGACATTGCTTAAATTGGGATACCTATTGAATGCTTGCTGGATAACGCATTCTGATCATTTATACATGGATGATCAATCATTCGTGGTTAGAGTTGAAGCAAATCACACACAAAAAGAGAAATTTGGATCTGAATAAGTGACAGCGAATAAATTACCAAAAGAAATGAAAAAGAACGTATATCTAACAAGTAGAGTCATATGATGAACAAAAAGAGAGAGACAAAGAGAGAAAGTAAAGAATGAATGTGAGCATGCACCTTGAGGGAAAAATTAAGGGCAACAGAGGGATAGTAGCGGAGAACACTGCTTCCATTACCCCTCCATAGAGATAGGATACCCTCCTCCCTAACGGTCCGGACAATACAATCCAACATGCCTCTAAACCTGCGCTGGCCACCACCACCAACAATCGCGAGATTGCTTTCCTGCGTCTGCAAAAGTAATTTGGCTCTCTCAATCGGAGCCACAATAGTGTGAACCACTCCCCCCATTACTGCTGCAGCCAACATATCCCTATGAAAGTTTGCCAACCATCTATACAACCTTGAACTCGTACCCACGTCCTTCTCATCATCATTACCTTCCCTCATTCCTCCTCTCTGTTCTTGGAAGAAATGGCAAGAGGATAGAGTAGAAAAACTATTGAGTTCGAATCTTCTGTGAGTTTCAGAATTGGATATATCAGATTTCACTTCCACTCATGCCTGCTTTCAGAATCTCAGCATCGACGAAAGACATTACCTACAGATTTAGGTATGGACTTCGTCTCAGTTGCTCGTATCTGTCTATCTGATTGCAGAGTCTAATCGTCGGCGAAAGACAGATTTTCAAGAAACGACTATAAAGAAACAAATTTTCCTCTGCTTCAATAGTCTCGTTCTTTCGTCTCTTTCTTCTCTTTCTTCTCTTTCTTCTCTGTCTTCTTCCTCTTCGCCTGTGTTGTCGTTCTGCTTCTTCTTCTTTCTTTCTTTCTTCAGAATCTACTCTCCATCACCAATCGCCTGTTTCAATTCGCTCTTGGCGCTTCAATACACAGAGATGTAAGATGTTAGGTTGTGAAAACTTCTCTTTAATCCCTCAATTATTTATAGATTTAGATAAATGATTGTGTTCCCCAGTTTCCTCTTTTTTGGAATTGAAGACCTTTAATAGGGGGATAGGGGATGGGGAATTGGGGACAGGCACCAAGGTGGTTCGAACTCATGACCTTTTGGTCTTTTTGTCAACTGCGCTTACCCCTTGGGGTAGGGGATTTATCCCCTCAATTTACCTACTCCTCAATTTCCACAATTCCATCTAATAGGGGGGTCGGAAATGACCACCCTACCCCCTGCCAGAATACACTGTCCGGGTGGGGTCCACCTCCCTCTATTAGAGGAATTGAGGAAATTGATGGGCAGGCAAATTGAGGTGATAATTTTCCAGTTCTCTTGTTTGTTACATGTTGTTTCCCATCATTACAATCGATCCACCGTCCGTTTCCACTAAATTTGACGGCTTTCAATCACCTTGTATTGGTCGATACCTTAGAATTCATGCAAAATTCTTCAACCGTTCAATTTGAAGAGAATTGACGCCATGCAACTCACAGCTAGTTAAAACGTTAGGTGGAGATTCTGGGATCCATACCTTCACGAATAACGATCACGTTAAGGCCCAGCCCATACTCCCGGTTATTGGGCCTTTCCCCTATGGTAAAGTGATGGGGGCCATTATGAAATTTCCCAATTTTAAATTTCTTTGAACACGTGTCACCTTATAAACCGTACGATCATATCAGGCCTAGTGGGGGTTTTCCATTTCGGGAAATTGACCTTTCACTAGCAGCCAAGGTTATAGATATCAATATCAATCTGATTGGGGAATATTGAGTCATATTGTACATAACCATTTTTTGAACAATATAAGCTGTTTTTTTAGTTTTAAACAAACACAAATGCACTTAGAATGTGAAAGACAAAAGTACGAGTTTTTCTTTTCTTGTTTGTTTGAGAAGCATACAACAAAACTTGTTTAAAATGTTAAGAAACAGGTATCATGCTCTCATCAAAGAAAATGGAAGTTGGAGTTCCCTCAGTGGATTTTCTTGGCGTCACCATTCATAATGGCCAATACCAGCTCCAGCCCCACATAGGCAAGTCTCTTCTCCAGTTTTCTGATGGCCCTCTCAATACTTCTCAGCTCCAACAGTTCCTTAGGATTGTGAACTACATGGCAGAATTTATCCCTCATCAGACAACTTATACAGGACCACTGCACAAGCTCCTCAAAAAAAGCCCTCCGCCATAGACGACAACTCATACCAAGGCAATCCAAGCCCTTAAGAGGATTGCTACAACTTTGCCCCCTCTCCACATACCTATTCATGGTACCCGCATCCTTCAAACTGATGCTAGTGATGAACAATGGGTAGTCATTCTTTTGGAAGAAGCCAATGGTTAAAGAAAGATTTGTGGATATCGAAGTGCACAGTTCAAGCCATCTGAGCAACACTATCATTCGACTGTCAAAGAAATCCTTGCAGTCAGAAGAGGAATTGAAAAATTCTAGTTCTACCTCATTAGTCACACTTTCCAGGTTGAGATGGATATGACAGCCTTTCCAAAGATATTATAGTTTAGACAGAAGGTTCTCCCAGAACCACAACTTCTCCGATGGGCTCAATGGTTCTCCCAATGGTCTTTCACAGTCAAGCATATTAAAGGCAAAGGCAATGTGTTGACATACTTTTTATCCAGATCCAAGATACCAATCTTACCCACCGTTCCTATCCTCTGCATGCCTCTCTGGCCTACAGATCTAGAACCATCCCAGCCTCCTCCAGACCCCGGACCATCCCAACCACCTCCTCCAGATGACTCGGATGACCTTACTTCTTTGCTCCCTTCCCTACCACCCGAAATCTACTGTGATATTTCGAGACGAACCATGGTCTCCTACAGCACCCAGACATATCAAGATATGCTCAAAGTTCTGATCTCCTGTCATGGACTCCTGTATGATTGGCAAACCTGCCATCCAGATCATCTCTTCATTACCCTCTTTTCCATGACCTATTACTACAACTTTACCAACGAATATGTAGTCTTCTTTTGGCATCTCCTCGTTGTCCATACGATAGCTATGTGTTTTTCTAACCATGCTCTTCTTCATTACCTCAGGCAGACCACAGTCATCTACCAACTCCCTTCCAGGTCCCAATCCCACAGATTTATCCGGCCAGCTGGCCCTTCCCACTTTGCCAGATTTCTCCAACTTTGCTCTCATTTCCCATTGGATTAGTACTCTCTCAGCCCTTCCCATAGATCAGTACTACGTCATCATCCTCTTTCACCGACCTGTTACACATATCCACCCTACCCTGGTTATACCTCCCTTACCTCACCACTTGGTCATTTATGACCCCACCTTCTCTATCCAGAGCACTGGAACTGATGACATTTGGGAACATCGAGATGATAATGATGAGTCATGAAGCACTTGGATGGCATTCATGCGCATTATGTGCCAAGAGAACGATGTGGACCCCTCCACGATACTGGATATCCTCATCAACACCACATACTCTGCATGGGATGTCAATCATTCCACTCTCCACCATCTTGTCATCCATCGCATCATGCAGGTCCACGTCGAACACGAAGTGGATAATTATTTACTTTTGACTCCTGACTCATCAGGGTATGACACCGACTGAGATAGATCCTCTTTGCTGTCTTCTTTAATTTTTGGCTTACTTTATATCTATCCGTAATGTGTGGCTTTACTTTACGTCTGTCCGTAATGCGTGGCTTTACTTTATGCTTTTAGCTTTACGTAATGCTTTTGCTTTTGTGTTTGTCGGCCATAATGCCAAGAGTTGTAATTTGAATTTGGATTTCATTTGGGTTGTAATTTTGAATTTGAATTTCATTTGGGATGCAATTTGAATTTGGATTACGGAGTTATTGTCTATATATACTCTTATCCTATGTAACTTAAAAAACAGAAGTTTAAATGAAAGTCTTCATCTCTCTTTCATCTCTCTTCATATAAATATGAGAAGTTTGAATGAAAGTCTTCATCTCTCTTCATATTGGTATCAGAGCTATGAGTTTCTAAGTTCTTCTCTTCATCTGTCCGGCGAAGGCTCTGCCTATTCTTGTATGACGGTCCTATTGGTTAGCTTTTTTTGATCTAGGTTCTCCAGTTATGGTGCATGGTTCAGCCAGTAAGAGTCCTTGAGCGTGTGAGATTGTGGCAGACGGCCCCCCTGTATCCCTATAATGCTCGAAAAACCTCTGGTGCAACCATAACCCACTCTGGATAAACCTTGTACAACCATTCACAAACCTAGGCCCATCGTGCATGAATAGTCATCCTCCTCCTGACAGGTGAAACCTCTCTTCTCATTATGAACCCCAACTATACTTCCTCAACTCGTTTGCCAGCTCTGAGTTCCTCCTCTGTAACCTTTCCACAGTCTCATGCCTCTAAGGTTGATTACCTGTACGAGTTAAACTACACTCCTTCTGATCAACAGGTTCACCCTACAAACTTTCCGCTCATCAACCCATATGATGTCTTCCCCAGACATACTGCAACCCTCTCTAAGACTATTCTGACACTTCTTGCTCCTAAGAAGTCCCCTGGCCTTATGGAGTATGTACAAGCCTCTCCTTTTTCTCAAAACCAGGTCACAACTTCAGGTACTGAGCAGTATTTTCCCATTGAGATTCCTCCAAAACTGATCCAGCAATGGCTTACTTTGGGCTATACTCATCTGCACCTTGGCGCGATTAAAATGACTCTCACCTTACATGGACGGAAGGGTCTTCTAGTTGTTATGTGTATGGATCTGTTGGACACCCGATTTAAACTCTACCAACATGTTGTCCTAACTAATGTTCAGTCCACACTGAACAACAACACAATGTTCTACACCTTGTATCCTAATTACAACCTTTCTTTGTTGGATCCAAACCTTCCTACAGCATGGAAGTTCCTGATTCAAATCACAGGTGCTCTTCAGGTGGAATCAGCGATAGTTGCAACTTTGCACTATCAGATTTGTTACCGCCTATAGAATCATGCTTTTGACCTTAACACTGGTCATACCTCAAAAGATTCAGCCATTTTCCTCCATATTGGTTCAGATCAGACCCCCACGATCACCCATGTTCCACGGCAGCTCAGCCGAACAGATCTCTTCAAATTGGTTCCAGATTCTTGGGTTTCAGCCTACGAATCGACCCATGAAGTTCAACCCACACCGCCTTTGGTGGCCACTGATCCCACCTATAAGCGGCCCGACGACGGCAGAACAGAGATCACTTTCCCTAAACCCACTAATATGGGTCTTCTTCTTTCATCTCCGGTTCCCCAGCTAGGTCTAAGATTGGATGCTCCTATTGCGTCTTTTGATGCTCAAGGCAATCCGGTCTATAGATTCCAAAGCTCCACAGGCCATAAGTATTTTGATGTTTGCAACTGCCCAGACTGCCTCGCATCTGATTCGGACAAAGCTCCTCCAGTTTCCTCTAGAAAACCACGACGAAAGAAACGATTCAAAGATCCTCTTTGGATACGTTATCAGCAAGGCTGTCCTAACGTCCGCCCCCTTGGCGACGACCCGAGCAAATATCAATTCATAGTGGAATATGGAAGCAGCAAACCTTGTCCATTAGGTTGTTGTTCATCCACTCCTGCTCCACCTTCTCCTCCACCATGTTATCCATTAACTAGTAGTGGAAGCAGCTCTGGAATCAGCAAGAATTTCCTAGGTGCAGCAGACTATGAAGATCAAGATAGACGCCTGCACAAATGGAAGGTCACACCTCCCAATCAAGTCTAACTTGATGGAACTCTTTCAGGCAACACTACAGTTGAAGCACAGCTCAATTGGCAGGCTGAGAACGCTATTGTGCAAAACCAGTACCTCCAGAAGATTGTGTCTTATCAAGAATACACTACTCTTCATCTCAGTCAGCAAGAGATCGATGTTCGTTATCTCAAGGAACGTATCGAAGCTCTACACAGGAAAAAACAAACTAAGCTCATGCACATGCTTACTCCTCATAACATGGCAGATGATCCATATGCTGACATCGAGTCTTTGTACTCCATCGACGATGAATTCTCATTAGATCTTCTGTTTGCAATTGAAGCTCTTGACTCAGACTCTGAGTTTGACCCATGTACTGAGTCTGACGGATTTGAACCCGTCTATCCTCTCTATTCACCACCTCCACCCCTGTACCCTTTAACCCCAAAGCTTACCCTTCAATTAGCCCCACTTTCCATTTACCCTACTACATGGGACCCTCGAGTCAAAATTATTGGTTATTTTGACACAGGTGCAACAATGACCATACTTGCTCCCCATGTTTTACCCCTTACTGTTGGAAGCCTCACAAGCAGTACGTTACTGCAGCAGATGAAAAAACCTTTTCTGTTGATTTGATATCCAAGGATCCTGTGAAGTTCAAGATTTTTCCCTTGTTAACGGTCAGCCATAAAGTCTTAGGATGCCCTTATTGGTTTTGATCTCTTGACCAAATTCCCAGGCCTTCAATGGAGTTCCCATGGTCTCACTTATAAGAAGCAAACCTTGCCGTGGACCACAACTCCTACCCTTCTCTCCCTAACTTCCCCAATTAAGGATATCAAGCAAAAGCTAATTTCTCAGTGTTGTGCAGATTCCCATACAGATTTTCTCACACAATGTGATCATCCTCTTTGGAAAAACTCAAAGTTCTTCATCAGATTACCCTTCAAGAAAAATGAAGATGCCAATCTTACTAAGGCTAGCCATTCTGGCATGAATCCAGTCCACGTAGCTTTAGCCCAAGAAGAAGTTTCACTGCTACAACCTAAGGTCTTCTTGAACCTACATTCTCTGCATGGGCATGTGAAGCTTTTTATGTCAACAAACGAGCAGAACAGACACGTGGTAAGCTCCGATTGGTCATTAATTATCAGTCCCTCAATGTTTTTCTGGCAGATGACAAGTTCCCTTTGCCTACTCGACCAGCTTTAATGCTCTAGCTATCAGATGCAACCATTTTCAGCACATTCGATCTCAAAGCAGGTTTTTGGCAACATGGTATCATGCTCTCATCAAAGAAAATGGAAGTTGGAGTTCCCTTAGTGGATTTTCTTGGCATGAATCAATATTTGAAGCTTCAGAGATCGCAGGGTTTGCAGAGGGTTTGGGAGGAGGGAAGGAGTCCAGGTAGAGTTCTTTGAGGAAGTTGAAATGGAATTAGGGTTTGTAGCCGGAATCAACGGGGAACAAGCTGGTTTGGTGGATGGAGGCCTTTGTGGAGGTACATAGGGGACAAAGGCAGGAGCTCTTGAATGAACTGGTTGAAAAGTGGGTTGGGTATACCGGTGAGGATTAGGTGGGGTTTTACAGTCTGGGGTCTAGATGGAGTAGAACTGGAGCTAGATGGTGGTTTTGGGGATTTTCTGCGGCCAAGTTTGCTTTGGCTTTGACATAAATCTTGCAGTTCTTTAAATAAGTCAATGGGAAAACTATGGTATGTGGGAGACGCATCATATTCTATTGCCGGAGGGGGAGGGAAATCTAGGTAAAACCGAGGAGAGGGAGGAAATGCATTTTTGCTAATAGTGGGTGAGATTCTGCCTTTCATGGGGGCGGGTGGTCATTTCACGCCCCATGTGTCTTTCAAGTTTCTTTTTTCTTTCAATTAATAGAAATTCCAAGAGAGAAAAGATGAGACAAACTAGCCAAAATGTTCTAAAGTGAACACACTCTCCCCCAGGGTTGTATCTGTTGTTCCTCGTCCGTCAGTTGATCTATTTTTCACATTGAATTTGCTAAAATTGACCGGTTTAGATCAATCCCAATTTTCGACATCTCGAAAGAAATGTAGCATAGGCACGTGCACACACACACACACATGCGTGCACACACACACGAAAGGAGAGAGAGAGAGAGAGAGAGAGAGAGAGAGAGAGAGAGATATTAATTTCAACACTAACATGGATGAGAATGTTTCCCAGGCACAAGTGAAAATCATTACAAGGTAAAAGGGTTTGGGTTTGACTTCAGCTAAACACCTTCCCCCAAGTACAAGGATTTAAACTATCCCCCTAACCTTACAAGTAGAAGAGGCTTAAGATAATGAAAACCCTAATCCTTATTAGAAAATGTTGATATTAGTATCTTATTAGTTTTTAAATCTAACTAATAGCTGCCCAAAATGGCTATTAGTAGTGTGGTAATTTGTTGAATTAGAAACAATAATTCAATAAGATACATCTTGGCCATGGTTTTATATCAAATCATGTCCCTCTCTCTCTGCTTGCATCTTCTTGTTGCCTCATTTTCTAATAGGAAATTTGAGCTTTCTTCATGCTCCAAGCACTCAATTTTGAGAGCTTTACATTCTCACTTCCATTATTAAACACATACAAGTGTGCTTTATCATTTATTGCTACTTCAGGATAAACCCTAGCTGTGAAACAAGCTTTTCCTTTGCCACCAAAACTCTCGACAATGGAGTGATCTATCTGCAAAAGATTAAACTCCAAGTATGATTATCAAATTAAAATGCAAGAGTAAGAAGTTGAAAATGAAACTTTCTATATATGAAGCTGACTCCAAGAAATCCAGTCAAGTACTTGTAAGTCCCTTAGAAAACAATTTTTTTCAAATCCATAAAAAAAAAATTATTGTAATCATTAGTATTAACTTCAAATTATTTCATCTTTGGTTATTAAATTCCTCTTTATTTTGTATCCAATTTTCCCTTGAATTTGAAAAGTAAAATCAAAATTTCTATAAAAAAAAAGAAGAGAAAAGTAAAATAAAAATTACATCTAAAAAATATCATAAGTAACGATAAATAATGATTACAAAAATTTCTTTTTTAAGGTTTAAAATTTTCACTTTCCTTCCCTTCTGTTTATTTTCCCTTGCAATCAAACGGAACCTTAAATAAATAAATGCATATATCATGAAGGCTCATAGCCAATTGTAAACACAAAATAAACCATGCAATCAGAACATCGATCCGACAAGGTCAATTCACACCCAAAAAATCCTAAAAATTCCCTGTTTTGAATCTGAGGATCGATTCTAGGGTTCATGAGAACTGATTTGGATCGAATTCAATCCCCGATTCCGTGTTTTAAAACCCTGAATGTAAAATCATTTAGATTTCATCAACTTACCAAGCTCCTCAGTGACAGTCCTTCATGAAGAGGATCCACATCCAGAAAAGCTCCATAGGTGGTTTTATCCAAGTCTTGCCCCAAAGAAGACCTGTTAACATCAAGTTAGGTCAGATTTTATGGGTGATGATGGCCCAAGGTAGACTTTGAGAGAATCTGGAGACTAACTAACAAAAAAAGAACTCTAAATACAAAAAAAAGGAAATCCTTGAAACTGACCTGCTTTGATCACTGCACATGAGCACCGCATAGCTCTTCTCAGCTTTGAATACCCTAAAAAATATGGCTGTTTGTTCTTCCAAGCCTTTGGAAGCCAAAACTAACAGCCCAAATGGTCCTAAACTTCCTTTTACAGAAGCCCCTTTTTCACTACAAAGCAGTTGTGGATTAGCCCAACTTGGGTCCATGCTTTCAGCCTTCTCCAATGTTGACAAGTTAAATGAGACATCCACATCGGCCTTTTAATAATAAAAAGCAAATGAAATAAAAAATCAATAACGCGGAAAGAATATTCTAAATTGGAATAATTGAGTTTCTAATTCAATTAATCAATTAACAATTAATTTGAATAATAAGTAAATAAATCAAAAATTAAATATAATAAATATTTTTTAAAGACAAAATGCATATTGAAAAATCAACCTGATGATTTTTTTTTCATAGAAAACTGATACGTCCACTCACAAAGCTGACACACTCTCATTTTATTAAAGATGTGAACCCCACTATATGATGCAGCTAGGGTTGTCAAAATCCAAACCGAACCAAGTGAACACCTGCTGAACAAACCCTTATCAGGCATTTTGAATTGGGTTTTGGAGAGCAGGAAAAAGGAACAGACCAAACTGCCCGAATTATTTGACCGGAAATTGACCCAAACCAGAACCAAACCGATAAGAGACTGAAAAAACATGTTTCTATTACCTTCTTTTTTTTTTGGGGAGAAACAGAACACCACCCTTGCACCCAGACACATGGGCGTGAAATGACCGCCACACCCCTAATCATTTCCATCTTTCCAAGAGAGTGACCGTCATTATGTGCACCCCTGTGTCTTGGCGAGACACAAGAGCAGTGTGCACTGTGCAACTGGGTGATTGACGCTCTTTCTCTTTTTTCTTTTTTCTTTTTTCTTTTAATTTTAATACTTATATGTAACACTGAAACCGAATTGGATCCATAATAATCTGATAAGAGAATCGATAAAAAATAAAAAATAAAAAATAAAAACTGAACCAAACCAAACCAGACCAAACCTAACGATTGACACCCTTAAATTACCCACGGAACTAACTCACAATGGAAGAAAACAGATAATGAAACTCACTTGTGAGGCAGTGACGCCCGAAACTTCAAGTAATGATCCTGCCTTTAGCTCTGTACTATGCCAATCAATTGGCTTTTCATGTAACATCTCGATTTCTTCGATTGGCCATTGCACCAGTTGCTTCCCAGTTTTGTCGAGCCAAATATTTCTCGGAATTGCCTGCAAATAGAATCACTAAAACTTGAGTTCTTTCTTAATTCTAATTATCCACACAGACACAAACACTTCTGCCTCAACTCTGCTTTTACCTGAATTCCTGACCATCCTTTATTGACATCATCTTGTACGCTATCAGATTCGTTAATCCAACCCCATAGTATCCTTCGATTCTTAGAGCTATCAAAGAATGTCTTCGAAGCATAAAATTTTCCATAATCATATCTCAAGCCTGAGCCATTGTCTATGGAACCATTATCAGGAACATACTTATCCTTTTTCAGATCATAAGTACCAATTGTGTAGTACTCATGTTTTGTATCATCCAAGCTCACTTTAAGCACATGCTTAACACTAGGGCCATTCACAGAAGTGTCAAGACCAACTGTGCTTTTCACAGAGACCGGGAAGAAATCTGGGCATTCCCACATTCCTGTGTTCTTGGATGAATGAAGTGGGTGGTGGGCTCTGACCCAGTGAATGAAATCTTTACTCCTATAGAGAATTGCCTTCCCTAGTCGATCGATCTTGCTTCCGATGATGACTCTCCATTGCCCATCAGGACCCTTCCAAGCAGTGGTGGGATCCCTGAATGAGCTTGCATTGATCCCATCAATGGGAGTCATGACAGGATTTTGGGTTGATTTGATCCATTCTCTCAGGTACGGGTCAGAGAGGTTCTTGGGTGATGCTAAATTTTGGACTTGGCGGTTTTGTGGGTCTATACCAGTGTAGAGAACGGCTGGTTTGTTGCCAGAGAGGATTGTAGTTGAACCAGACCAACAACCATTAATATCAGATTCTATGGATGGTTTGATTGCAGGTTCATAGTGAACCCAATTGACAAGATCAGTGGAAGTGGCGTGTGCCCAGACAATGTTACCCCAGACTGCGCCATATGGATTGTACTGGTAGAAGAGATGATAGATTCCCTTATAAATCATCGGTCCTGCAATAAGATTGGCATGAAACCATACTGTGTTAGTAAACAATTGTGCATTTGAAAAGCTTGAAATATTGATCCAGAGAGATTTGACTAACCATTAGGATCTGTTCATCCAATCCATCCAGTTATCCATTCCACAATCACAGACATGTCCAAAACATAAACAGAAAGAAAGTTAGAATCAGATTTCTAGAAATTGAATAAAAGCTACACAGGAGATTAAGGTTGCAGAAAGGAGAAGGTACCGTTGATCCAGTTTTTGGCCGGTTGGAAGTGGTACCCTGTTCTGTAAGGCTGATGGGTTGCTGTAGTGTTCTGCTGAGATTGAAGGTGTAAGGAAACCAGGTGAGAGGCTTCAACATGGACTCCATAGCCAAGAAGAAGAGAACATAATCCAATAAACCAAACAACAGTGAACGCCATGGCTTCCCCTTAAGAAGAAAGAAAGAGAAGTGGGTGAAGTAGAAAACTGCAAGTCGGGTATAAATATTAAGAGGAAGAGGAAGAGGAAAAATTGTAGTTGGTCTTCTCAACATATGATGTAAAAATCAAAAGGGTTGGTCTTCAAGGAACTACAGGAAACAACAATGGAAGATAGATCCAATGTCGACTTAAAGAGGAGGAAATAACGAAGAAGGATATGGGAAAATGAAAAATCAAACAATTCAAGAGTCATACTTGCAGAGAAGTAATTTTCAAACAACCATTTTTTAATTCTAATAGAAGCAAAACACTACTAAAATACTCATTTAAAACGTTCAGATAAAGTTTTTAAGGTTAAGAGAGAAAACAAAATGATGAGAGCCTATGATAGTCGGTGGAGGAGGGAGAATGTCAACCACTCAACAAGCAGCAGCCTCAAGGACTCAAGAAACCCTTTTCTTGAGTTCTGAGTAAAATCCCTTTTATTACTCCACTGGTCCACTGTTTCAGCACATAACAGTGCCCAAAACTGCATCTGCCAGTCCAGGATTTAGGTATTTGGATCGGATTGGTTGATCTCTGGTAGATACCGATAACTGTCCGATACTATATTGGTGGTGTACATACAAGGGAAGGAAAAATAGTAGAAAAAACCTATATCGGTATCTTGAGGGGCAAAAGTGTCTTTTCCAACCCGATACGCTCAATATGGGGCAACCAATAACGGTCCCCCCCCCCTCTCTTAATGTGCACAAAAGGTGTAACTTATCTGTCAGGATTGAAAAATCAGAATCGAATCGATTAAATCAGTTGGTTTGAATCTAAATCATATCTGCCATCCTAATCTTGATTTCACTCAATCTGAATTGTTTGATGACTCTGATCCTATAAAGTTTTGGACTGTGTTTCCCTCCACCCACGGTGGGATCCATTCACCGTAGTACGGGAGAGGTCAGGAAATCAGGAATAAGTATTGGGAGTGTATTTTGCAAAATATTACGAGGGGTTTGTGAATCTTAGGATGGTAGATGAACTGTCCTCTATGGGTGGAGAAAACAATTTGGATCTTCTACTGTCGAGGTGCCCGGTAGGACCCTACTGCCAAGAAATAGCAAGGCGAGGAATGATTGCCTTACCCCTGCCCAAGCGCTTTGCTCAAGTGAGGGTAAGGTGGTCATTTACCACCTTGCTGTGTCTTGGCAGTAGGGTCCTATCGGGAAACTCGACAATAGAGGATCTGAATTCGTGGAGAAAAACTTTGTCCTAGTTTTTATAGGGTTCAGATTGATTTTAACAAATTCATTGAATTAAAATCAAAATCAGAATTAAAATCAGAATCAAAATCAGCTGAGGTTGATCCCATTGCCGATTCCCATTATTACTTGAACCTTGCCTCTAGCCCATAGCCCACTTCTTTTGAAAAACAACCAAAAACTGGATTTTGGGTAGGCTCAAAAGCCCACATGGTAAGGGGAAAGCAAGGGAATTCCTGTCAAAACCAATTCCATGGTCGGCCTCCGAATCTTATCTACATCTTTTTTGGATAGGTCCAAATCTTATCTATTTATTGTCATATCAATGCGATCTTAGCATTCCTCACTTTATATTTAAGGCTTCCAACAGTTACCAGTTGTAGCATTAATTCTTGAAGATAGAGTTTGGGCATGTGCCCCAATATGGTCAACCTTGTGGTCAACACCCTTGCTTGGATTGTGCCATATAATCTGCATTTGGTCATGAAGGAGGTTGGGTAAATTTTTTAACATAAGAAGTTAAAAAAAACTAACGATAATGATGCAATTCAGATCATAATGAGACACTCCTTCGGTTTCATTGATTAAAGGTAGAGGATAGGACAAAGAGAAAAAGAAGGATCTATATATCGTTTAAATATACCAAATCGCATGGAATGAGGGGAGGAAAAAAAAGCATGGAAATTATGTAGTATATATGTATCTATATTGAATTAAAGATATGTGTGATGATGATGTGGTGACTAGTGAAAAAAACGTGAGAGATCAAGGTAATGAATTCTTAATTATAATTGTGCTACATTAAGGATCAATATCAAACCCTTAATTGTTTGTATTTATTATGGATTAGTTAATTAGAGGCATCCAAAATGAGGTTCTTTGGTGCATGTTTTTTGCTGATAACATTGTCTTGGGGGATGAGACAAAAACCGAAATTAATGTCAAACAAGAATTATGGAGATCAATCTTGAAATCAAAAAGTTTTAAGATAACTAGAACAAAAATGGAGTATATGGTTTGTAACTTTATAAAAGAGATGGAGATGGAGATTTTGCAAAGTGGACTTTTTAGGTATCTAGGATCAATCATCAGTAAGGAAGTGATATAGAAGATAATGTTTCACAAAGGATTAAAGTAGGGTGGTTGAAATGGAGAGGTGCATCTGGAGTGCTATGTGATTGACAGATTCCTTTAAAGCTTAAAGGAAAATTTTATAGGATAGTTATAAGACCGGCTATGATGTATGGTGCAGAATGTTAGACAGTTAAGAGACGTCATACAGACAAACTAAGTGTAGCGGAAATGATGATGTTGAGATGGATGAGTGGTAAAACTAGGAAGGATAAAATAAAGAATGACCATATTAGTGCTAGTTTGGGAGTAGCCCTGATTCAAGATAAGCTACGAGAAAGTCGCCTGAGGTGGTCTGGACATGTTCAATGGAGGCCCTTGGATGCCCCAGTTTAGAGGAATGCTTGATTCAGATTGAAGATACTAAAAGAGAGCTAGGGGTAGGTCTAAAATGATAGGAGAAGTGGTGAGGAAAAACATGCATAGTTTAAGTCTTTTGTCTAGTATGACATCGAATAGAGCTGATTGGAGGGCAATGATCCACATGGCCGACCCCAATTAGTTTGTTTTATACTGATTTTTAGTTGTGATTGTTATGATTCCCTTTCTTTATTCTTATTGTAATCGGATTATTGTTGTTGTTGTTGTGTCCTAGTAAGGAGCCATGTAGCTTTTTTTATTATTTCTCTTGAGTGAGCGTGTGGCTTGCTGCCCTCGCCAGTATGTTATAGGACTGAGTCTCCTTTTTAAGCTTTAGCTTGCTTTGCCTTTAGTCTGTCTTTAAGCTTATTTACCTCTTTTTAAATTTTCAATAAATTTTTTATTTAAAAAAAAAAAAAAAAAAAAACAAGGAGCCATGTAGCTGAACCTATTTGGTTGGGATAAGAATGAGTTGTTGTTGTTGTTGTTGTTATATCTATCTATACTGAATTGTCTATTAGGGATTTACTTCATGGTATCCGTGTTGGTATTGATCACCACTAATATTGATATTGCTATTGAAATAGAACGATTGTATCAAGTTGGATCAAATTGTTAACACACACAGGAGTTGTTGTTGCTGTTATATCTATTTATATTGAATTGTCGATTAGGGATTTAGGCCACGGTATAAGTGTTGGTATTGATCACCACTAATATTGATATTGATATCGAAGGAGACTCTCTCCTGTTCCAACACCATCAAGATAGTCATTTCACATGTGTACTAAAAAAAATGCAAGATAAAGAAAATAACATATGGAAATAAGACAGGAAATTAAAGAAGGTTCCAAGTTCGGTTCCAAGAGCATTTGATTGAATGGGATTTTTCAGTTCCCTGGGGGCTGAGCGGTCTTTTTGCATGCTCTTGTCTTCATAGCGTGGTTTTTGTACCTAGACACAGGAGCATGCAAAAACACCTCTCAGCTCCTGATAAAATCGAAAACCTATTCAAACCAATGCTTCTGTGTACACTCTCATTGGCCCCCTGTGCCGGTGCAAGGGCTACACGACCAATTAGCCCTTGCACCAAAGCGGGGGTCAATGAGAGTGCGTGCAGAGGTAGGCATCAACATGGATGTGATGTTTTATTTGACAAGGTTAAAATGGAAATTTTTCATGCTCTTGTGTCCGAGTAGGATCCACATGAACTTTATATAAGGGGGGGGGGGGGGGGGAGAGATAGATGTTGAAAACTTAAGACTTTCTTTTCAACACTATCAAACATTTATGGCTGAAAAATGTTTCCCAAGCATAAGTTAAAATCATTACAAGGTTAGAGGTGTCTGGAGTTGACTTCAACTAAACCACCCTAAGTACAAGGATTTAAACTATTTCCCATCCAATTGTAATTAGGCTTGAGATTTGATACTATATCTTTTAATTTAAGAATTAACTACTAGCTTCCCAAAACATCCTATTAGTGCTGTAATAAATTGTTGACTCAGTTAATCTTTCACTGGATAATGGGAACCAATAATTCAGTAAGTTAAATCTTCACTCGTGGTGTTATATCAAATCTCTTCCCTCTCTCTCTCTCTCTGCTTTAATCCTCTTTCTGCCTCCCTTTTAATAGGTGATTTGAGCTTTCTTCATACTCCAAGCCTTCAATTTTGAGATTCTTACATTCTCGGTTCCATTATTAAACACAAACAAGTGTACATTTTCGTTTATAGCCAGTTCAGGATAAACCCTAGCTGTGATACAAGCTTTTCCTTTGCCACCAAAACTCTCAACAATGGAGTGATCTATCTGCAAAAGATGAAGCTCCAAGTATGATTATCAAAATGTAAGGCTAATAAATTAAAAATGAAATGTTTTATGAAGCTGAACTCATGGTTTTAGTGTACGGTATCGGAACAGGAATCGGTAACCTGTAAAACCGATACGATATCGATACGGTATCAGCCTAAATCAGCTGTATCAGACAACTTTGCCCCTGATTGTCCTCAAAAATGAGTTTTTTGACATTATTACTCCTTGTCCGTACTGTGCTACCGATATCGGCATGGTATCGATATTAGTGACTAGCAAAACACGTACATATCGCCTGATATGAGCGATACAATACCGATACCTCAAACCATGGCTGAACTGACCAAGAAATGCAAGGCAAGTACTTATAAGTCCCTAGAAAACCATTTTTTTTCTCAAGGTCTATTAGACCTTGGAATTTGTTGTGGTCTGAATCTTGAGAGTGGTCTAATAAGTTTTGTGGTTACATTTAAGACTTCGATGAGTTAAGGAGGCTCGATGGTGTGTAACTGGCTGGTTATGTAGATGTAGGGTTAGGTTCTCCTTTATGTTTGTTTGCAAGAGAAATTAAAAGAAAGGGAAGGGAAGCGAAATGTTTAAACTTTGAAAAAGAAACTTCTGTAATCATTATCCCACATGATTATATCCCTAACTCAAGATCATTTCATATTTACTAATTAAATCCAATTTTACTTTTCATCCAAATTTCTTGAATTTTAAAAGTAAAATAAAAATTGGGAAAAAGAACATTGTTTGATCGCATGGCCCCTACGTCTAAACACAGGACCGTGCAAAATTACAGCCCAACTCCTCTTAAAATAAAAATCTCATCTGTACGTGTTGATGCCCCTACACACATTCTCATTGGTCATATGATGGTGCAGGGGCTACGTGACCAAGCAGCAATCTCTTGCCCATAAAATTTAGATCTAAAAGAATCATCAATAAGTATGGTAAGAAATTTAAGTAGCTAATATAATCACGTTAGGTAATGATTCTTTTTTAGGTTTGAAAATTTTCAGTTCCCTCCCTTCTCTTCTCTTCCTTTTGGCTGAAAGAAAAATTAAAGGGAAAGCAATGGAAGAGAAAATTTTCAAGCCTTAAAAAAAAACTTGTGTATTTATTACTTAACATGATTGTATAAACTACTTAAATTTATTATCATATTTAGTAATGATGGTTCTAAATATAATTTGTAGTTTAGGTTTCAAACCCAAGGGATTTGAATGCAAAGTACAGTGAAATTTAATAGTAAAATATAGAATACTTTGATGGAATTAATACTATAACCATGTGGGGTAATAATTACAAACGTTCTTATTTTAGATTTGAAATTTTACTTCCCTTCAATTTCTCTTGCAATCAAATACAGCCTTTATTTTCCTTTGCAACCAAATGAAGCCTTGAGTAAAAATTGCACTTATCACGAGGCCCCGATAAGCAATCAAGCTCATAGAATAGTCCACGTAATCAACTCAATCCAAAGGTTGGAAACAAGTTGCAGTTTTTTTATTTTTAATTTTTGGGGACTTCCTATTGTGACTATTGATGAGCTTGACTCTTCACTCATGAGAATGAGAAAATGTTAGTCATTTAGATTTAATCAACTTCTACCCAAAAAAAAAAAAAAAAAAAAATGTACTTACCAAGCTTCTCAGTGACAGTCCTTCCTGAAGAGGATCCACATCCAGAAAAGCACCATAGGTGGTTTTATCCAAGTCTTGCCCCAAAGAAGACCTGTTTACATCAAGTTAGGTAAGATTTTATGGGTGATGATGGCCCAAGGTAGACTTTGAGAGAATCTGGAGACTAACTAACAAAAAAAGAACTCTAAATAATAAAAAAGGAAATCCTTGAAACTGACCTGCTTTGGTCACTGCACATGAGCACCACAAAGCTCTTCTCAGGTTTGAATACCCTAAAAAATATGGCTGTTTGTTCTTCCAAGCCTTTGGAAGCCAAAACTAACAACCCAAATGGCCCTAAACTTCCTTTTACAGAACTCCCTTTTTCACTGCAAAGCATTTGTGGATTAGCCCAACTTGGGTCCATGTTTTCAGCGTTCTCCAACGTTGACAAGTCAAATGAGACATCCACATCGGCCTTTTAATAATAAAAAAGAAAGTAAAATAAAAAATCAATAATGTGGAAAGAGAACCAAATCCCGAAGACTTAAATGCAAATTGAAAATCTTTTTTAATTGAAAACAGAAAAAATATTATTAAATAAAATCATAAACAGAGAAGCTGGCTGATACGTACAAGAACTAGATATATGAACCAAGAAGCTCCTTTAGTTAGCAAATGAGCTCCTCTAATGCAGTCTTGAGATACATGCAAAAAGAAAAATCAATTCAGTGAAAAGGAAAGGCATGTTGTCCACGAATCGACATCCTCTACCTCCGCCGCTATTTCTGTGTGCACCCTACACACAACGAGGTGTGCAAAGACTGCCTTAATCTCACTCGGGCAAGGCGCTTGGGCAGGGATAAGGTGGTCTTTGTATGCCCCGTTATGTGTAAGACGCACACGGAAGTAGGGGCAGGCGGAAGTAGAGAATCGGGATTCTGTTGTCCACACCATATGTCCTCTCACAAAGATTGACACACTCTTTTCTAATTAAAAATACAAGCCGTGCTTTATGATGTAATAGGGGTATCAAAATCCAAATCGAACCAGTTGGGCCGATTGGAATCGAATGAGCAACGGAACAAACTGCAATGAACCTTTATCAGGTGTTTCGAATTGGGTTTTAGAAAAAGGAAAAGCAAACTGATTAGACTGTCCAAATGGTCTGACCGGAAGGTGAACCGAATTGAAACCAAACCAATAAATATCTAAAGGAGACCCAAATTAAAACCATTTTTTTTAAGGATCAAGCTTTCTTGACACAGATGCAGCTCCCGCCACAGCTGCACAAGATCCAAGTCCGAATCTGGTAGGAAAAGAATCTTATCCCGTCGTGACAGGAGCTGCACCTGTGCGGCACCACTAAACGACAAGAAAAATAGGGGTAAGGTAGTCATTTCAAAGGTGAGTCCCACCTAAGCCCCACATGTGAAATGACCACCTCCCCCCTGTATTCAGGGTGTGTTTTGGTGCTGCACAGTGCAGCTCCCGCCACAGCTGCACAAGATCCAAGTCCCATCCACTACGAGTGTGGGATGGACGGGAGAGTATTTTGCGATATGCACAGATCCTAGGATGGGTGGAGGAAAACTTTATATTTTTTTCTAGTACTTTTACGTAGCACCGACATAGAACTTAATCGAAACTAGCATTGGACTGATAATAACCCGATAAGAGGAAATCAAAAAAAAAAGCCTAATCGAAACCAGCTAAACCAACCAATTTTTTTATTTGGTAAGGAAACCAACCAATTGACACCTTACCCACCGACAGTTGGTTTAGTGTGCGAAAATTAAAATGCCAATATAAAACTGGCAGCATTATATCATCAAATTGGGTGCTGAAATTAATCTAAAAGTCTCTCAAATGGAAGCAAACAGATAATACAACCCACCTGCGAGGCAGTGACGCCCAAAACTTCAAGTACTGATCCTGCCTTCAACTCTGTATTATGCCAATCAATTGGCTTTTCATGTAACTTCTCGATTTCTTCGATTGGCCATTGCACCACTTGCTTCCCAGTTTTGTCGAGCCAAAGATTTCTGGGAATTGCCTGCAAAAACAGAATCACTAAAAGGTGAGTTCTTTCTTAATTCTAGTCCACACAGACACAAACACAGACAATTCGAGCTCAACTCTTCTTTTACCTGAACTCCTGACCATCCTTTATTGACATCAACTTGTTCGCTATCGGATTCGTTAATCCAACCCCATAGTATCCTTCGTTTCATAGAACTGTCAAAGAATGTCTTCGAAGCATAAAATTTTCCATAATCATATCTCAGGTCTGAGCCATTGTTGAAGGAACCATTGTCCACTGGGACAAATTTATCCATTTTCAGATCATAAGTACCAATTTGGTAGTAGTCATGTAATTTATCATTCAAACTCATCTTAAGCACATGCTTAACACTTGGACCATTCACAGAAGTGTCAAGACCAACTGTGCTGTTCACAGAGACCGGGAAGAAATCTGGGCATTCCCACATTCCTGTGTTATTGGATGAATGAAGTGGGTGTTGGGCTCTGACCCAGTGAATGAAATCCTTACTCCTATAGAGAATTGCCTTCCCTTGTTGATCGATCTTGCTTCCGATGATCACCCTCCATCGCCCATCCGAACCCTTCCAAGCAGTGCTGGGATCCCTGAATGAACTTGCATTGATCCCATCAATGGGAGTCATGACAGGATTTTGGGGTGGTTTGATCCATTCTCTCAGGAACTGATCAGAGAGGTTCTTGGGCACTGCTAAATTCTGGACTTGGCGATTTTGTGGGTCTATACCAGTATAAAGAATGGCTGGTTTGTCTCCAGGGAGGATTGTAGCTGAACCAGACCAACAGCCATTAATATCAGAATCTATCGATGGTTTGATTGCAATTTCATGGTGAACCCAATTGACAAGATCAGTGGAAGTGGCGTGTGCCCAGACAATGTTACCCCAGACTGCACCATATGGATTGTACTGGTAGAAGAGATGATAGATTCCCTTATAAATTATCGGTCCTGAAATAAGATAAGTATGAAACCATAATGTGTTAGTACTTGGGTTTGCCCCAATTGGATGTCAATTCCATTGTGCATATTAAGAGTTTGAAATTTTGATCCAAAGAGAGTTGACTAACCATTAGGGTCTGTTTATCCAATCACATCCAGTTGTACATTCCACAACATAAACCCAAAGTTAGAATCACTGTTAGAAGTTGTATTGAAGCTACATAAGAGAGAAAGTTGCAGAAGGGGAGGAGGTACCGTTGATCCAGTTTTTAGCCGGTTGGAAGTGATAGCCAGTTCTGTAAGGCTGATGGGTTGCTGTAGTGTTCTGATGAGATTGAAGGTGTAAGATAACCAGGTGAGAGGCTTCAACATGTACTCCATAACCAAGAAGAAGAGAACATAACCCAATAAACCGGACAACAGTGAATGCCATGGCTTCCCCAGAAGAGGGAAGGAAGAAAAGGGAGAAGGAGGGGGAGGGGGGGAGGAAATGAAAGGGTGAAGACCTACAGCAAGTTTGGATATAAATATTAGGAGGAAGAGGCAGAATTGCTATTGGTCCTCTCACCTCCACCAGGTGAGGTCAAAACAAAGTGTAGGTCTTCAAGAAACTACAGGAAAAAAACCTTAGAACATAGATCCAAAGAAGCGTAGATAGATTTACTAAAGAGACTCGCATAATATATTTTCTGGGACATCTCCTCGGTCTTTTGTTAATATATTTTCTTTCTTACTGTTAATAAAAAAAGAGACTTTACATAAAAGAAAGAAAGACTCACATGTCTTGCTCTGTGGAACAATTTCTTTTTGTAATTATGGAGAAGACAGGGTTATTAGGCTATTTAACATGCATATGGCTTCTCTCCCATGCGGCCCGGTGGGCAGCGCACATCTTGCGGTTGGAGAGGTCTCAATCCACACGTCAACATGTCGGGATATGTGTTGGCATATAGATCGGAGCTCCCCAGCGGCACGATGTGCGTTGGAGAAGACCCGGATCCGTTTAACGTACTTGCTGATAGCAGGGGTAACTGCTGACAACATTGTCTCTCTTTTGATTTAATTTTAAGTTTTTATTTCTAGGGAAAAAGATTTCTACTTGGTGGTGTTTCCTTCACCCTCTCACAGGACACCGTGAGATGATGCCTCTGTCCCTTGGGTAGATATTCAGACGTGCTCACCCATTGGCCCAAACGCTTGTGTAGAGACCATGCGACCAAGTAGAGTTCTCTTGCCCAAAAAATAGCCCAAGGACTTGAATACAGTTGGGAACAAAGAGAGGAAAACTTGGAAGAAGGAAGAATAGATTCCTAGGATTTGATACCTAAATTCCCTATGCCTCCATATTGGGGATTCTCTCTCTATTTTTAACTCAAAAAATAAAAATTGAGAGAGTGTATGTGGGACGGGAATTTTGCTTCTTAGAGAAGAAGATTCTCAAGTTCTTGGAAAAACCATTCTCACCTCATTGAGAAGAGAGACGAAACAAATAAAGGGTCACCACTTAAGTTAGGGTTTAGGACTCACAAAACAAATAACTGATTCCATGACGGTTCCAATAGAGACCTGTGCAATCAAATCAAGGATTCGGGTCATGTGGTGGTTTAGGGAAAGTGTTAAGCACTTCGATCCATTTGGTTAAACCGATTTTCTTATTGTTTAGTCAAAATATAATATAAAAACACAAGAAGCCAAATAAAATAAATTAAATGCATGTCTAGGGTTAGAATTGCATACCGGAGGCGACTGGCCACAAAATCGAGGTTAGTTAGTATACAAGAATTTAACATAATCAAATAAAACATCCTAAATCACATACGTTTAATTTACAGTAATGTCATTGTATACAACAAAAACCTTAGATCTTATAATAAGAAAAAATAAAATAATCACGACATATGAATGCATGCAACAAGTAGATAATTGCAAAATAAATTTAAATATAACGATTCTATCCTAAAGTCATGATAATAGAATTATATAATTATTAGAAATTTGAATATAAAAAAAAGGTAAAATGACCTAAATACCCCTACATGCAAAACCTAACCTAACATATAAAATAAAATTAAATAAAATTATAAAAGTAAAAAAACTAACCTATTCTAATTGTTTAACAGTAAGAAGCATAGGAAACAACAAAGGAAATAAATAAAATTATTTAGAAATTCTTGCATTAAAATATCCTATTTTCCTAGAATGCAAGTATACTTAGAATAATGCAAAATAAAATCTGTAATAACTATTAAATATATGGAAAACATGTCTAACATACTTAAACATGTAAAAACCTAACCATCCTATTGATTTAAGATCAAAAGGACTCAAAACTTACATAAAGTGACATATACAACCCAAAAATGAAAAACACAGAATTTAGAAACCCTAAAAAATCAAAATAAATATTAATGAAAAAAAAAATCTAATATGTAGTAGTTCATAGAATTGAGTTGCACCACCAAATTTGATATGTAGTTCATTTAAGAATTCCTTAACAATCAAAATATTAACAAATCATCAATCCATCCAGAAAAGTTGTTCATGTGGAAATATTCATCCACATTCTCCATGTCGGAAATCTTTTACTTTCAATTTGTTTAGAGGAAGGGAACAAGTTTTCTACACCAATAGTGTAGGAATGACTAGTTTTCGACAATGACATCTTATTTTAGCCACAGGGCTTTATTTCCTGAGCCCAAATTTCCACATGTCAATATAATGCTTTAAATTTTGTCTGAAATGGTCGATTTGAGACTATTTATATTCCCCCAAATAAATCTCTGTATTTTTCTTCTTCAAGAGCAAAGTTAGTTTTGTATATATATGAAGTTCCATCGTGTATATTTTTCTTCCACTTCAAGATCAATGCGTATGTCTAGCAAATGCAAATGGAAGTCTATTTCAGTTATAACTAATAAGGGAAAGAGAACGTCACTCGATCGTGCAGCACACGGCGCCCTTGCACCTTAACAAAAGGCTGCTTGAAATGACCGCCCACCTCTTGGAACCCCAGAAATGACCAGGGGTGCGGTAGTCATTTCACGCAACCCTGTGTCAGGGCACAGGGGGGGCGTGTCTAGTGCGACCGGGTGGCATTCTTTCTCCCAAGTAATAATTTGGTTGCACCTGTCAAAAACCTAGACCTCCAATTAAGCCAAGCAGACCTGATGAAACCCCTAGCCAAAATCATTCATTCATGTATATCTCGGATTGGAATGTAGTCTCCTTGGTTGGTCTCTTTCGAGTGGAAGATCTAGAGTTGAAGCATATTAAAGAGATAATCGAAAAATGTTAGAATTGAAGCAAAACGAGAAAGAACTCCATTGGGAAGCCACTCGAATCTGAATTTTTATCTGCTGCTGTAACTGGAGCGCTGCTGTGCGTATCGTGCGGCGTAACAGTGGTCATGTATGCACAGTGGGTCCCTCGAATCTCTGCTTAGAGTAGGAGGAAGTGTCACCGTATTAAGTTTGCCTTGAAAGATCGCAATGTGAGCTTGTTATTAATGCTCCTTTTTGGGACCTAGTACCTTTAGGTGGCATCTTAATTTGCCTTGTAATACATTTTTTCCTCTTTGAAATTTAATATATTTATTTATTCACCAAAAAAAAAAGATTTAACTGGGTGACCAACCTACGTACAGTTCAAAGTGGCCTTGCGGATCGAATTCACAGCCTTACGGGCATTGCGTGTGTTTTCATGGCTGGACCAGTGAACCGAGCACAACCCATGGTCTAGGAAATCAAAGCTAGCCTGGGCCCAAATTTTCTTCTATGCTTCGCTATTTTAGTTCTCATGATGGATGTTTAAGAATGATCATGGTTTGTTTAAGTTTTTATTTTGCTTTAAATATGTAAGAGCTATGCACATTATTGTAGTGAAGAGTTTGATTAATGAAATTGTTAATCAGTTGATGAGTACTTAAGAGTTGTAGCTTTCTCCACCCTCTATGTTAATGTTTGCATATCAGTCCACGAAAGAGATCAGGATCCCTAGTGAAGTTTAATTAGTAGATGGTATACAATAGAGATGACTAATATGGGGATGTGAAAAAAAAAACTTTCCTATTCATCACCCAAAATAAAAAAGACAACCCTGGAGAGGGGGAGTCTATATTCCAGCCTGGCCCGATCCCGTCTTCTTTTTTGTATTTCTTTCTTCTTTTTTCTTTGTTCTTCTAATTCTCTCTTCTTCTCCCCCCCCCTGGCCCAACCCCTACACCTCCGTTTCCCAGCCTTGCTCAACCCCTACATCTCCCCCTACCCCTCCCCTTGATCAAAGCCAATTAGGGTTAGTCTGGCACTCTGGCCAGATCCTAAGGGCAGATCAATATTAAATTTTTCTGGACATGAGTCAGGGTCGCGCCAGGACCGAACTAAAGGGACTCAGGGTTGGGTTGGGATTTTAAAAAACCCGGCTCAACCCGAGCCTATTGCAACCCTAGTTGCTCCCTATACCACTTGCTCAAAAAACTCTCTCCTGAACATCATAAGTTAAATATATCGGAGAATATTCTCTGTGCCGCAGCACAGGCTGCGTCCAAACACATGGCCCTACCACTCAGGGGGGCAGGGTGGTCATTGTGCCCACCCCCATGTGCCTGGGCGCAGCCTATGTTGCGGCACAGATAACAGCACCTCTAAATATATTTTGGGAGAGTGATTTCTGAGTAATAATACTCTCTAAATACAACAATTATATAAAAGGGTCTTATCATCCTGTTCATACGCATGGGTCAACCATTTTAACACAAGAGATCACCAGCAGCTTCGAGTGGATTCTTTTGTCCTGATTTTGTCATTGAATAACAGATGTTTAAGGCAAAGGTTTACCTTCATCGATAGAAAAGAATAATTCCTTCACTGTAGAAAAGAATTGAGTGATCTCATGATTTAACTCTTGGGTCATCATTATACTACCATAACCTATTAATCAAGTCGAAACTAGCCTCTTCTCCTCTCTATGGCCATTTGTATCGATGCCTATAATGAAGGAATTTTTTCTTCACCATGGGGTGAAGGGAACTCGGTCCACTATAAAATGTGCATAAAATTGGTGTATGAACAGCATAACATAGAGCCCATCGTTTCTTCCATTTTCTTAGGATAATGTTTCAATTCCTTCCCTATTGCCATTGTTCACCTACTTCAATTCGTTTTAATAAACTTTACTAAAAAAAAAATTATTTTTAAAAGAGATTTTCCATTTCCATTTCTACCACTTTTATTTTCTTTCTCCTCATCCTTTCCAATGGTAGAAGAAAAGAAAAAAAAAAATAAAAGACAAGTGAAAATATTCCAGGAATATGTGAAGACCCACATAAGAAAGTATAGTACAAGGGGGAATATCACGTGGGCTAAAATTTCACAAGTATAGGCCCGCATGGTGTTTAGTGTATCATAATACGTATCTAGGTGAAAGGTTTCATACACTGTCAATACTTCATGCAGAATCACAGAATAGTTTCACATCACTTGGAGATGTGCCATGGTATATGTTATGGCTTCCTTATTTGATACGATGCGTTTTAAAATCGTGCGAGTCTCGGCTCAAAGCGAACAATATTATACCTAGGGGTGTAAGTTTGGCCCTATCGGCCTGAGCCCGCCCTGAGCCCAAACATAGCTTGAGTTGGATTTTTCAATCCTGAGGACGGGTTAGGGTTCAAATTTTCAAGTCTTAGGTCAGGGTCAAGCTGGGCCAGGGTTGAGGCCTCGGGCTAAGCTCAGCTCGGTCTGGCCGTGTGTTAGGTTATGCTTTACAATTTGTTGTTTACAATTTTCAATTTTTGTTTAGTATATAATTATCTATTAAACAAAAATATTTATAATTTTAAGATTGGACTAAGGTTTTTTAACCCAAAGAAAAATCTAATAGTCAATTGAGTATGAAACAAACCAATACCCAATCACATGTGTCTTATGTTTTTAATGCATATGACAACGTAAATGGCAAAAGCAGGGCAAGTTAGGGTCAACCAGGCCCGAGCAAAAATCAGGGTCAATCAGGACCAACCCAACTGTTGGCAATAATCAGGGTCAATCCAGGTGAACTCGGCTCAGCCCGGCCCGATTAGTCAGGGTCGGGTTGGGGTGGGCTGAGCCCGACAATGTTGGCTTGGGCTGAGATATCTCAGCCTGACCTACGGTCGGGTTGGGCTTGGGTTGAGCTAAAAGGACTCAAGGTTGGATTAGGGTTTTAAAAAACCCGACCCTGTTTCACCTCTAATTATACCAACAGTGAAAGTATGGATGTAGAACCATGAAAGTCCCATATCGCTTGAAGATGTGCCATGGATCCTATCTAATGGATGAAGTGTTAGACCGTTTAAATTTTAAATCTGGGGTTGTTGAGCCGGGAGCGCATATTGGTGAAGCTGAAACCCATTTGAAAATCACATTATTGAGGAATGAAACCAGAATATATCAAAAGAAAATCCATTAATACTTATTAGTTACTGTTCCTTTTATATTTCATGAGGGAACCAAGCTCATCGAAAACACAAAAAACTTTATTTAAAAGTATTCTATCTTACATACCCATATAGTGCCAAACCAAGTTAAGTGGATTAACAGAGGACTGAGACTGCTGGCAGCATTTGAGACGTGGTTTTCCTTCCTTCCTTTCTTTTTAAATGAATGACTCCCCCCAATGGAAGATTACCAAAAAAAAAAAACTCCCCCAATGGAAGGTCAATCTTTTTTTTTAATTTTTTTTTATGGGTTCCAAATGTCATTAACTCAAGAATACTTGTTAAAGACCTTTTTACGAATGGTTATTGTCCTTCTAATTCGTATTATTAGAAAATAAAAAAGTTTAAAAGAAGGTAGACATGAACTGTTATCCATGAGCATGTCTACTGAATTCAATCGACGAAGCAATCATGTTGGCATAAATGCAGAAAGCGCAAGAGGATTGATCGATTACTTTAATAACTAAAATGCCCATCATGTAAAAATATATAAAATCAACATCTTTTCATTCTTTCTCTTCCTCTCTGTTTCAGACTCTCTGCAAATATACTCTTATCTTTTTACTCGTTTGCTTTTTTCTACTTTTTAAGAGAAGGGAAAGGCGGTTTGATTACTCTTATTTAGTCCAAAAGATTTTTATAAAAAAAAATTGTATATTATGTGCATTGAGGAAAGCAAAATAAAATAAAAAATAGAATGACCTTTCTGGGTTTGGAAGGTAACAAAGGAAAAGACAGAAAGTGGGCCGTCAGAGTAATCAATTGTGTTGTGTTGGGTTATGGTTTGAGGTATGGTATTGAAAGGGTAATCCCTTCTTGTCCACATCTCTCTCTCTCTCTCTCTCTCTCTCATGGGTCTTCAGTACTTTTGTTTGATCTACTAGGAATTTCCTCTGGTTTATTTGTTCATGTTATGGACTTATTGAATTTTCTTGCAATGGGCAAGCAAGGTTGCTGTTTAAACATGAAGAACAAGAAGATGAGCATCTAGAAGGATTTGGTGCAGTTCCACTTTGCTCTCTTTTTTCTTTGAACTTCTTCCTTTTATTTTGTTCAGACTCTGTTTGGGGGTTAAAGAGAAATTGAAACCATAGTTTAAGCTTGGTTTTACCTCCTTTTCATGTATTAGTCTTTCTAGAATTGGTGTTTGTCTTCAGATCTAGTAGTTCTGTCACCACCCTCCAAACCCTAGAAGGACATATCAGGGATAAGTTGATGATGATGAAGGGCTTGATGCTCCAACAGCAACCAGTAGTGGAGGAGAATATGTCTAATTTAACTTCTGGTTCTGGAGAAGCAAGTGTTTCTTGTGGTAACAGAACTGAAACTGGCACCATCTACCCAGAGCAGTCCTTTGCTTCAACAAATCAAACTCCAGTAGTGAAGAAGAAGAGAAACCTTCCAGGCAACCCAGGTCTGAAATAAATTTCTAAACTCCAATTTTCAATTTGGTGATTATGATTATTTTTAATTCTAATTTTTCTTGGTCTTGAATCAGACCCAGATGCAGAAGTGATAGCTTTATCTCCTAAAAGTCTTATGGCCACTAATAGGTTCATCTGTGAGATTTGCAACAAGGGATTCCAAAGAGATCAGAACCTTCAACTACACAGGAGAGGACATAATCTTCCATGGAAGCTAAAACAAAGAACAAGCAAAGAGGTAAGGAAAAGGGTATATGTGTGCCCAGAAGCTACATGTGTACATCATGACCCTTCAAGGGCTCTTGGAGATCTCACAGGTATCAAGAAACACTTTAGCAGAAAGCATGGAGAGAAGAAATGGAAATGTGACAAGTGTTCAAAGCATTACGCAGTTCAAGCAGATTGGAAAGCTCATTCCAAGACTTGTGGCACAAGAGAGTACAGATGTGACTGTGGAACCCTTTTCTCAAGGTAAATTAAGAATAGAACAACCAGATTTTTAACGAAAAATAAAAATTTAATAAAACAAACCAGATCAACCTATATTGCTATTCTGTATTGTTTACCAAATTAAAGAAAGACTAAATACAATAATTCAAAATTCTTTCCTTACCTTCATTGAGTAATTCAATAAATGAACTCTACCATGCTCTCATTTTCTGTGCCAGGTAGAGATAAGGAAAATATAACAATCCCAGATCTAAGAAGAATATTGGAAATTTGACTCTTTATATTTAACTTAATCCCATTAATCAGCATTCTGTCTCTCTCTCTCTCCCCCCCTCCCACACAGAGAGAGAGAGAGAGAGAGTGGCTAGCAGTAGGAATCTTTAATGTTTATCTACCATGCATTTTGTCCATTGGAAAAGAAAAGCCTGCAAATAGAAAGTGAAAGGAACAAAACAGAGGCAGAATGCTTTTTCCACAGTTTAATCACCTTGTGATGGTTTGCTTTTTCTTGGTTTTTTGTGTTTGTTTGTTTTTGGTTGCAGAAGAGATAGTTTTATCACTCACAGAGCTTTCTGTGATGCTTTATCAGAAGAGAGTGCAAGAACTATTACAGCAAACCCATTTCTCTCCTCTCAATCTAACATTTCAACATCACATATAAACTTACAACCTCAATTCAATGGTCATGTTCTTCAAGCACTTTCCCTTAAAAGAGAGCAACAACAACCACAATATTTCAATCTCAAGCCAGAGATACCACCATGGTTAGCTTGTTCATCATCAACCTTAGGAGCTGGACCAGGTCCACCAACACCACCTCCACCCATTGAAAACCCTAACCCTAGCCCTAGTCCTTCTTTCTCTCATTACCATCCATCAGCCTCTTTACACATGTCAGCTACTGCATTACTACAGAGTGCTGCTCAAATGGGTTCAACAATGAGTAAACCTTCATCTTCAGCCATGTTTATACCCCACCAAGCTCACATGTCTGCTAATATTGGTTTGTCTTCACGTGAAGAGATGGAAAGTGGAATTATTCATGGATTGGGTTCTTTCAGAGACAAAGCTAGTGTTGATTCTGATCTAATGGATCACATATCTGCAACTACAAATGCTGGAGCAGGAGCTCATCCTTCTCTACTTCAAGACATGATGAGTTCTTTCTCTTCTGCGAGTGGGGTAAACAGTTCTTCCTTTGGAGATGGCTTTGGTGGGTTTTTAAGTTCAAAGAGAGATTTAAACCCAATTGAACATGAAACTTTCTCAAAATCCAAGACAACACCATCAATTACCCATCATAGTAGACATGATGAAGGTGGTGGTGGTGGTGGTGGTGGTAATGGGGGTGATGGCTTGACTAGAGATTTCTTGGGTCTTAAAGCTTTCTCACACACAGACATTTTCAATATAGTTGGACTTGATCACTGCATGAATTCTTCTGCATATGATCACCATACTCAGAATAACAAACAATGGCAAGGTTAGCTTCTAAAATTTTACTTGGGTTTTGTTCTTTTTTTTTTTATGTTTCTTAATTACTATTCCTTCTTTCCTATTTATTTTCCATGCTTATGTTTAATCTTTCCTCCCCTACGTTTCTTCTCTCTTTTTGGTCTTCCCAAAGGGAGTGACCTTTTATAAATCTAGTATTTATCTTCTTCTTATTTGGGTCAATCTCTGTAATTCATCAATGGTTATATACAATAAGAAAACCAGAAAGGGAAACCCTAGAGTTCTCCATACTTGTGCTAGAAGATTATGGTAGGTATTGTTTTTCATCAATTATTTGCTTTCTTCTTGTGTGTAAGTCTACAATGACCCGTGTTGTGCACACAGTAAGGATCAGGCCCACAGATCATTTGGACCACATTTCACATGACTCTGAAGCTTGTCAATCTGATTTGCCTAACCATTTAGTATTAGTAGTATGATACACGTGATGCTGCATTTACCCATGATGGGAAGATGGAATCTACTTGTATGGACAAATCTTACAGGTACGTCAAGCCAATAGTGACAATTCGGATTCTTTATGGTGCGCTACCCGTAGCAGCCTAGACACATCGTTATGCACAATGTCCGTCTTACCCCTACTTAGGCAATACACTCGGACAGGGGTAAGACGGACATTGTGCGAGACAATGTGTTTGGGCCGCTGTGGGCAGCACGCCATTGACGGTCATGATCCCAATAGCGAGCAGTGAAATAGTATAGTCAATGAGGAGAAAGAGATGGGGCACATATTTATATAATAAGGAGATAGAGGAGAAATGTTGGAGAGACTATGAGGGGGGAAGCATACGCGACTCTTTTACCTATTTTAATCTTGGGAAAATGAATTTTGTTGGGAGTTTTCCTGAATCTATCTCTCTCTTCTCCCAATGAAATGATTATTTGCCTCTCTATTGTCAGAGAAGAGAGAGAGAATCAATGAGTGCATATGCTACACTACCTCACAGAAAAGGATGTGTTTGATTGTGATGAGAATCATGAAAGAAACAAAAAACTTATCAATGGAATGTTTGGTGAGATATGAACTTGATGTAAAAGTGAAGAAAATTCCGAGCAGCGATTAGGGCAGGAGAAGAAAATTATTAATTTTGATTTTTTTTTTTTTTTTGGTGGGTATTTTCAGTCACTGCACTTCCAGCCAAACGGGTATCTTAAATAATAATTAAAAAAAAAAAAAGAAGACACAAGTGGTCTGTTGGGCTGGTCAGATGATTTGCACGTTCTCATATAATGGACAACACTAGAGCCAAGCCATGCCCTCTTAGCTTAATTTAAAGTTTAGTAGTGTTTTAGTCTCTTATACAAATCTTCCAAAGGACAATAACCCGAGATTAAATGGCAGTCTTAATGTTTATACTCTAACCTGTGACTTGTTTTTCTTTTTATTCCCTTTTTTGGTTTGGAGTTTGACCTTGTTTTTTCTATTTGGAAGCCTTTGAAAGGAGAATCTTGAGGTAGCCTTTTAGACTTTAATTAATATTTTAATTAAAATTAATCTAATCTTCTTCTCTTTTTTGGGGGGTAAACAAATATAACTAACTTAAATCTAAATCTATCTAAAGTTGTAAAAAGTCTGAATATGCATTGGTGAGAGATGTTATACAGTTGAGGTTATACGATTGGTAGGGTTGGGTGCTCAAAACATAGGATACTCAAAATGAAAGATTCTTGAAATGCGATTCATGGGCAAATTAGCACTGGCTAGAGATGCTCTTTATTTTATCAAAAAAAAAAAAGAGATGCTCTTTGACACTTTGTGTGGGTGCAAGTGGGATTCAATCCCGAGGAGGATCAGTTATATTCCATATATAAAGGGTTATGGTCTACTAACTTCCTCTACATTTTGGGATCTGCCCATAATATCCCCATTTGAAATTACCTCCATTTTGAAGTAGAGAGAGAGAGAGAGCTTTTGACATAAACCTTCAAATGTTTAAGAGGGATTTTTGGATTTTTATCTTTTCAAGTGCGGTCCAATGCACCACACTTGAGAATCCAACCGTAAAAATATGGATAGTGGTGTCTTTTTATCTTCTCAAGTATTGGGTACACAGTTGAATATGATTCTCAAGTGTGGTGCACTAGGTAGTGCACCGCACTTGAAAAGATAAAAATCCAGGGTTTACACCCATATTTGTTAAGAGAGAGAACTTTTGACATAAAACCCTCAAATGTTTAAGAAGAGTTTTCACCCATATTTGTTAGAGGATCTCTCATTACTTGTGATTATGGTGAAAATGTTTAAGAGGGGTTTTTCACCCATATTTGTTGGCAAGTTGTGGGAGGGGATGCTAGTGTCCGGTTGCATAGTTATGCCATTTTTATTTAACCTATTTAAACAGTTTGGAATTGCTTAGAAGTATCATAAGAAAGCATGAAATGAGACCACAATGGGAAAAGGAATCGTTTGTAAAACGAACACCTAAACAAATTAAGGCAGTGTTTGGTATGCATTTCAAGTCGATTTTGTATTCTTGGGCGATAAAAATAGTTGTTTTATCATCCAAGAATGCAAAATCGACCTAGAATGCATTCCAAGAATACATACCAAACACATCCTAAATTTTGTCATTCTTGATACACACAAATTTCTGCTTTTGTACTTAAAAAAGAAGATTGTGTTGTGGCAGGCATAGTTCTTGGTGAGGGTTGATGTTTATATTCTACGGTTTGAGTTGTGAGCTGCCACCGAGAAGCCGTTAAAAGACTATAGGACTTTTAGAGTTTATATAGGGGTAATGCCAAAAATTGTATCTTTTTGGTTTTTTCTTAATTGTCAACGATGGGGGTTTATTAGGGTTATAGGGCATTTTTTTGTAAACATAGAGAGGTGTGAGGAAGAGAGCTTGCAACTCTTTTATCCATTGGCTGTGAAGGCTGTTCTCATCTCATCGTGATCATAGGCACCTTTTCGAACGACGTATATAGAGGTGTCAATCAGTCGATTCAGTTTGACTTCAGTTAGGTTGAAACGATTTTGACAATCCAGATCCTCTACTGCCGAGCTGCCCGGCAGGACCGTGCAGCCCAGACACAGTGAGGCGTGCAGTGACCGCCTTGCCCCTACCCAAACGCCTTGCCCGAGTGGGGGTAAAGCGGTCATTGCATGCCTCACTGTGTCTGGGTTGTACGGTCTTGCCGGGCAGCTCGGCAGTAGAGGATCATGATCCTGATTTCAGGGGGAGAATTGATGAATCCAAAACCAAAACCAATAAGGGAAGGTTCAGTTTCAATTTGATTTGGATTTGTTTTATTTTGAATTTCTGTTATCAGGTTGTTATCGGTTTGATATTAGATTCGATCCGATTTACCATATACATATATACATAATTATGGGGGGGGACATTTTTTATATGTGTTGTGACAAATTCTGACTGGTGAACCGGTCCGGCTGGTCGGGTCGTCCCTGAGTGGTCCTGTATAGTCAAAACCACAGAAAGACAAAGAAGCCCCGGCCTGAGCCGGTTAATCTACTCCGATGTCTAAGTCAGAGCTTGCAACAGATAAATCTCAAACTAAAGAGCTTGAGTAAGTCAAAAAATTCAGAGCCCCCATACCTTAGCCTGGCATGACTATTTATAGCTTTAAGACGCTGTACGATACTTAAACTTCTCTGTTTGTAGAGGATAACTTCGGTTCCCCATAATCCTCGTTGGCAGCGTCCCTAGCTGACACGTGTATGACATAGGGTCACGCCTGACGTGTGATTCTGAGGTCATGCGAGGTGCATGACCCTCCCTTGACTGGGGTCAAGGGGTGTAGGCTATATCTAACCATGGTTAGCATGATTTCCCGACATGATCGGTCGACCCGACCTATGTGTAGGTCGGGTTGAGGGCTGGTCCAACTTTTCCACGTGTTGCAGGTCTATTAGCTGTGGTAAAATATGGTCTATCATAAGCCCCCCACTCTTATTGGGTGTATTCGCCTTATTAGAGTAGGTCGGGTATGTCGTGTCGTAGACTTCCCCGACCTGAGCTTATGGTCATATAGCCTGTTAGGCGCATTTAATGCCGTCTGTACCATGTCAGGGATTCGGCATCAGTCACATGATGTGTTATCTCCGGATCTGACGCGTGGCATCCGTCATTATTGGCCTCGGGCAAGTGAACCGTTGCGCATTCCTGGTCGTTCGATCAGTGGTTCTCAGCAATTGGATCGTTGGTTTTTCCCGCTCTTTTTTCCTATAAATAGGCACTCTTTCTTCAACCTTCGTTAGCCATTTTTTGCCATTTTGCTGTTGGTGCTCTCGTGCTCGGGTTTTCTTACCTTTCTGTAGTCGGTTCCTACTTAGGTTCTCAGTTCATCCTTTCCTCTTTTTTCAATAGTAAGTATGTCGTTTGATAGCGAATTCAAACCTATACCTGGTAAGGGGAGTGTCAAGGGTTTTAGCGAGGACAGTGATCCAGAGGTTTCCTCATCGTAGGATCTTGATGATTCGGATGAGAGTGAAGAGGTAACGTCCCGATCATCTCGAGACCATCCGGTCGGGCCCATATCCGTCCATCCTAACCACTCAAGGGCGGAGACCTCCTGTCATGTCAATGCTGATTGAAACCCCGTCTTGCCCAGTCGTCCTGACCACGAAGAAGGGCAGGGGTCGGTAGATCATGATGACGAGGGTTCTTCTGACCCTGATGACGCGGAGGAGGTGGAAGTGGCGTATGTGGTACTCCGCCAGTGGGTTTCTCAAAAGGTCGAGGACTACGAGTGCACGTATACTGACGCTGCTATCGTGGCCCTTAGGAAGAAGTATCATATTCCTCCCGATGTTGTTACCCGTCGGCCAAGGTCTGTATCCATATGGACGCACTCAAGGCCGGCCTCAGATTCCCTGTTCACCCTTTTGTTGTAGATGTATTGGACCATTGGGCCTTGGCACCAGGTCAGGGCATGCCAAATTCCTGGAAGACTATTTTTGCCTTTTTTATTTACTTGTCGATTCGCAATCGTGAGCCGACTCTCCCCCTTTTTGCTTACTTTTACTGTTTGAAGAAATACAACGACGGTTGGTATTACTTCAGCTACCGCGACCTGGGTGAAACGTGGAAGCAGTTCAAATTTTTTGATGAAGTTCCGCCGTCCAACAAATTTTGGAAAGGGAAATAAGTTTTTGCAGTTATCCCCGGCAATCCCCTGAGATCGGGATGGCCAAAAATAGATCTTCGGGTCGGAAATCATTTGGTTGGTCTGACCCGAAAGGAGCAAGAGTCGGTGAAAGCCACTCTTCTAGGACCCAAGTTTGATGTACAAAACCTTCACTCAGAGGTCTTCCTCGTCAGATGGGGTCTAAGTTCGGGTCAGTCCAACCCATTTTTCGATCTCCTTTCCATATTTCCTTAAATGATTTCTTTTGTTCTCACTGAGTGTGTTTTTCGTGTTTTAGTGAAGCTCGACCTGGCTCGTCTTGCTACTGCCGCCAAGAGCCAGAGAGTTTCAAAGGAGAGCAATGAGGCGACTGATGACATCCCTAAGGACCGTCCCGAGCAAGCTGCGGGCTCAGGAATTCAAAAGCAAAAAGGGAAAGAGAGGGAAAAAGAAAAGGAGAAGGGCAAGAGCCCGATGGAGGTGAAAGAGACGGGGCGCACCCCTCCTCCCAAGGGTAATAGAAATAAAAGAAAGGTTGGCGATGTCGGTCTTCCTGATGACCACGGAAAGAACAAGAAGCAGGAGGACGGGAGTCAGTCCCTCCCGCCCAGTTTGAACAATGTAGTTCTATCCGATCGTTTGGGTTTTAACTGACCCAACCTCTTCAACCCTCGTTGGATCCTGACTCCGACCGATTCGACCGCTGCTGATCGTGCGATGGCCCAAGATTTGTTGGTTAAGGGTCGTCTCCCCAAGGATGTGGCTTCTCTAGAAAGCCTCTCTCATGGTCATTTTGTTGAGATGGCCTATAAGGAGATCGCCAAGGTACCGCCCCTTCCCGATCCTCGATTAACTTCTTGCTTTCCCTATTTTGAAGCTTGATTTCAATTTTTTCGGTCTTCTTCTAGGTTCTTCTTTATTTTGTTGATGTGGTGAAACGGGTTGAGTACCTAATGGAGACAAACTGCAAGCTTACACAGGAGCTGAAAGAGAGCGGTCTTTTATCGAGACTTTGAGTAAGAGCAAAGCAGAGACCGAGGGGGAGATATCAAAGGTCAGGACTGAGCTATCTATGGCTCTTGTTCAAAATAGCACTCTATTAAATGAGCAAACCTTACTCAATGATAGTATCAGTATAGTGAAACAACAACTTGAGGAGGTCAGGTCGTCCAAAGCAGAACTGAAGAAAACTTTTGAAGGAGAGATAGCCAAGCCTCGGGTCGAGGCAGTTGATCGTTTCAAGGAATCGGAGGAGTTTGAGAAGTTAATCTATTCTTACAATGCTGAAGCCTTCGGATTCGGGGTTCATACCACCTGCCATCACATTCATAAATCGGACCCAGGTTATAACTTCTCTGACTTTGACCAATATGACCCAGAAATTGAGAAGAAGGTGGCCAAAGCTGAGGAAGAGCAGCTTAACGCGACTCTTGAGAATGTTATCCCTGAGGTTTCTGAGGCGACGATGCTAGTGGATGACCCGAAGTTTATAGATGTAGACGCTTCCTCCCGAACTCCTCCAACTGGCCTGACCAAGACAGAAAATCAGGTTGACCCCTCTCCCCAAGACCAAGTTGATGTAGTGGTGGTGTAGTCCACTTTCTTTTCCTTCTTTTTTATCTTTTATCTTTGTAAATTCTTCTAAGTGTTGTTGCTCGGGTCGGTAGTGTTTGTGCCGACCTTCTTTTGTAATCTTGATCATATATGTTAATGGGACATCTTTCTTTTCATCGTGAGACTTTGCTCATTTATTTATTGTTTTTGTGCTTTCGGGTGTGGTGCCTCATAGGAGAGGACTTTTGTGCCTCACGGGTGAGGGCTTTTTATGCCTTACCGGTAAGGACTTTTGTGCCTCACGGGTGAGGACTTTTGTGGAGATATTTATTTTGAGAGACATTTAATCCAAAGATAATGAAAAATTACTAAATATTCCTTGAAAAAGTGTTGTACATTGCTGTGTACGAAAGTCCCATGGTCGGGTCAAGTTTTCATTGATAGAATCTCGTCAAGTTTGTGGAATTCCAAGGTCTTGGGATGTCCTCGCCCCCCGGAGTTTTTAGGTGATATGTGCCTGGGCGGATCACCTTGGAAACTATATACGGGCCTTCCCAGTTCGGGGATAGCTTGTTGGTGTTGCGGGGATCAGATGCTCTAGCTTTCCGGAGTACCAGGTCCCCGACCCTGAATAGCCATGGTCGTACTCGGGAGTTGTAGTATCAGGCCGTGCGCTGCTGATATGCTTGATTTTTAATAAGCGCTTCTTCCCGTACTTCATCCAGGAAGTCAAGATTTGCCCTCAGCCCATCCTCGTTGGCTTTTTCTTCAAAATGAACGACCCGATGTGAGCTGGCCACAACTTCGATTGGGGTCAATGCTTCCGTTCCATAGGCTAATCTGAATGGATTCTCTCCTGTAGGTGTTCAGACCGTTGTTCTGTAAGCCCATAGTACGCTAGGTAGCTCGTCAACCCACCTTGCCTTCGCCTCTTGCAATCTTTTCTTGATCCTGTCCAGTATTGTTCGGTTCGTGACTTCTACCTGGCCATTGCACTGGGGCGTTGCTACGATCGTTCTTCTGTATTGGATATGGTAGTGGGCACAGAACACTTTGAATGCTAGGTTATCAAATTGCTTCCCATTGTCCGTGAGCAACACCTTGGGGAGCCCGAACCAATAAATGACCTTGTCTCGAAAGAACTTCTCCATATTCTTTTCAGTGATGGTTGCCAGCAGTTCGGCCTCTACCCATTTTGTGAAGTTGTCAATTGCCACGACCAGATATTTTCTATTTCCCGAAGCAGGGGTGAAATTCCCGAGCAAGTCCATTCCCCACATTGCAAACGGGCTAGGACTGAGCAAAGAAGTTAGGAGTGTTGCTGGTTGGTGTGGCATCGGAGCGAACAACTGACACTGTTCACAGGTCCTCACATAATTCATTGCTTCCTCCTGCCTCTTGGGCCAATAGAAGCCCTGCCTCAATACTTTGTATGCCAGTGCCCGACCTCCTAAGTGGTTTCCGCAGATACCCTCATGTACTTCTGCTAGTGCATATCGCGCTCCTGCCAGCCCGAGGCACCGTAGTGGCGAGGCGCTTACTGACCTTTTGTACAATACTCCGTCAATCAATGTGTAGCGTGCTGCTCTCCTCACTACTTTCTGAGATTCAACTCGATCATGAGGTAGTACGTCATCCTGTAGGTAGGCCATTATCGGGTCCATCCAGCATGGCCCTTCTTCGATTATGTTCACGAGTGGTTCCTCTTTATACGATGGCCGGTCTAGGCTTTCTATGTACACAGATTGATCCGAGCTCTCCCCTGTGTCTGTTGAGAGTCTTGAAAGGGCATCTGTCGACCCGTTCTCACTTCTAGGGATATTGCTTATTTCGAAGTAATTGAACTGTGCAGTGAGTGCTCTTGCTTTCTCCAAATATTTGGCCATTCTTTCTTCCCTTGCCTCATAGCTCCCCCGAAGTTGGTTGACCACCAGTTGTGAATCGTTGTAGGCCACAAGGCGCCTGACCTGAACTGCACGGGCCACCCTCAATCCTGCCAGTAATGCTTCATATTCTGCTTCGTTGTTGGATGCTGGAAACTAGAATCTTAAGGCATACTGAATTTTGAAACCCTCGAGGCTAGTCAATATTAGACCCGCTCCACTACCTGCTGAGTTACTTGACCCGTCTACATGTAGATCCCAACAACTCGGGTCGTTCTGATCACCACTGTCATCTTCTAGTATTGTTCAGATACATTCCACTATAAAGTCTGCCAAGCTTTGCCCTTTTATTGCTGTTCGGGGCCTATAATCGATGCAGTGTTCACTCAGCTCGATTGCCCACCCGACCAATCGACCCGCGAGGTCGGGTTTGTACAAGACTTTCTTTAAGGGCTAGTTGGTAAGTACTACAATGGGGTGGCTCTGGAAATAAGGTCGGAGCCTTCATGCTGCGATCACCAGAGCAAAAGCTACTTTCTTGACTTGTAGGTATCTGGTCTCTGCCCCTATTAGTACATGACTGACGTAGTAGATCGGGTGTTGTGATTGAGTACTTTCATCAGTCCTGATTAGGGCGGCACTCACTACCATGGCTGATACTGCTAGGTAAAGCTGTAACTCTTCGCTTTGAACAGGTCGGGATAACAACAGAGCTCTTTGTAAATATTCTTTCAGTTCTTCGAATGCTTTTTGGCATTCAGGGGTCCATCGAAAATCTTTTGGATTTCAAAGATTCTTTAAGGTTGTAAAGAATGGCAAGCACCTATCTCCTGCTCGGGCTATGAATCTGTTGAGGGCGGCTATTCTCCCTGTCAACCTTTGGACTTCTTTGACAGATCGGGGGGGTTCCATCTCTTGTATAGCCTTTATCTTCTTGGGATTCGTCTCTATCCTTCTCTTGGACACTATAAATCTGAGAAACCTCCCGGACGTAACTCCTAAAACACATTTTGCCGGGTTGAGTTTCATCCTATTAACTCGTAAGCACTGAAAAGATTCATTCAGGTTAGCAAGATGATGGTCAGCTCGGACACTCTTCACAAGCATGTCATCTACATAAACCTCCATGTTCCGCCCGATCTGAGGTCTAAATATATGGTTCACCGTCCTTTGGTAAGTCGCCCCTGCATTCTTTAACCCGAAAGGCATGACTCTGTAAAAGAAATTCCCTTGCTCAGTTCGGAAGGTTGTGTACTCCTGGTCTTCCTCGCTCATCATTATTTGATTGTACCCGGAGTAGGCATCCATGAAACTCAACATTTCATGGTCAACAGTTGCATCAATGGGCTGACCTATTCGGGGTAGGGGGTAACAGTCTTTCGGACAAGCTTTATTTAGGTCTGTGAAATTGATGCACATCCTCCATTTGCCATTAGACTTTGGGACCATGACCACGTTGGAAAGCCAGCTCAGAAATTCTATTTCACGGATAAATCTAGTGTCTTTCAGCTTCTGGACTTCCACCTCGATAGCTAGAAGTCTCTCCGTAGCGAAATTCCTTCTTTTCTGCTGGACGGGTAGGAACATTGGGCTTATGCTGAGTCGGTGCTCTGCGATGCTCCTAGGGATTCCTGACATATCCGCTACTGACCACGCGAAAACATCAGTGTCTACCTGTAGGAATGTCACCATCTGGTCTCTCGGCCCTCCCTTTAGTTGGCTACTGATCTGTAATACACGGTCGAGATCTCCTTCTTGCATTGGTATGGTGACTATCTCCTCCACTGGCTCTCCTCTCTATGTTACGAGTTCGTCTCTATAATCGGGTACATCTATGGTCAAGGCCATTCCTCCACAGTCACTCCATTGCTTGACAAAACCAGCATAGCATTCTCTTGATTTTTTCTGGTCGGTTCGGCATTCTCTTATACCGTAAGGGGTAGGGAATTTGATCTTCAAATGTTTCATCGAGACTACGGCCCCGAAGGCGTTCAGGGCTGGTCTGCCCAGGATAGCATTAAAAGTTGATACCGACCTTACCACCATGAAGTTGATTTCTACTGTGACCTCATTGGGGTATTCCCCCGTCGTAACGGGCATCTTTATACTCCCCTCTATTTTTGCTCCCTCACCAGAGAAGCTGTACAGATTAGTGCTGTCAGGCCTGAGGCTTTCTTCGCCTAACCCAAACTGTTTGAAAGCTTGGTAAGATAATAGGTCGACCGATGCTCCAGTGTCCATCAAGATCCTGTGGACCATCCTGTCCTGAATGAACATTTGTAAAACGATGGCGTTGTCAAGAGGCCAACTAATTCCTTCCATGTCCTCACTGGTGAAGGATATGGTCGGGTCAATCCTGGCAATTTTATCGGTCGCTTCAACTACCCTAACGAATCGGGCGTGTGCTTTCGCCTTTCTTGCTGACTCTTATCCCGGCCCACCCAAGATCGTAAGGATGGGAGCCGCCAGAGGCCTCCTTGACTGCCCTGCTTCCCTGGTGGGCTCGCCCCCTCCGTCGGTCACTCTTTCTTTGTCATGCCTTTGATCATCTCTCTATTGATCTCTTCGATCATCTCTCCCGACATACCGTTCGTCCTCTTTATGATCGGGTCGGAAGTCTTTTCTCCTGTCTACATACTTCGACAAGTACCCATCCCGAATGAGGTTCTCTATTTCCCTTTTCAACTGTCTACAATCTTCAGTATCATGGCACGTATCCCTATAAAAATAGCAGTATTTTTGAGGGTTCCTATCTTCAAGCTTCGAAAACATAGGTACGGGCCGGTTCAGCAACCCTTTTCCCTCTATCTGCATCAATATCTCCAATCTTCTTGCGTTGAGGGGTGTGTACTCGGGACTGGGTGCCCTGTCAACTCGGGATTTTTTGTCCTCCTTTTCTACCTTCTTCTCTTCTTTTTCCTTATCCACTGTCTTTTTCTTCTCCAGAGCTCCACTCGCCTCTTTCCGAGCTGCAATGATCTCTGCCATGTTGGCAAACTGATGACACCGACTGATCAGGTTGGTCATGTTATGGGCTTTGTTCAAGATAAGGGATTTCACCAATTCGATGTCAGTTATCCCACTTTGCAATGCATTGAATGCCACCGAGTTGTCAAGGTCGGGTATGTCAAGTGACTTCTTGTTGAACCTGGAGACAAAATATCGGATTGACTCGTCCTTTCGCTGTTTAATGGACAGCAAGTTTGCCACTGTTTTCTTTTACCTGGTGCTGCTTTGGAACCTTGTAACAAATGCCCTAGATAGTTCTGCGAAGCCGTCGATCGACCTTAGCCTAAGGTGCAAGAACCAATAGGTAGCTGCCCCTTTTAGTGATGCGGCAAAGAATCTACAGGATGCGGTGTCTGACCCGCCATATACCATCATGACCGAGTTGAAATAATTGATGTGGTTGATCGGGTAAGCCGAGCCATCATAAAGTATGAAGGCCGGGACCTTGAACCCCTTCGGGAGTTCTGCCTCCATAATCCCTTCGACGAAGGGGTGTTGGTTTGAAACTGTCAACATCTCTTTTGTCGCATTTTTTCTGAAACTTCGTAGTCGTTCATCAAAGTCCTTTAGGCGGCGCCCGATCTCAACATCCTTGGGACGGTAAGATCCGCGCTCACTCCTTTCGCGTGGCGAGCCTCTTCGCATTGATCTCTCCCTGGGGGGTATTGTGGGTGATCTTTCTCGCACTCTCCTTGGGCTTCGAGCCAATCGGATCGGCGATCTTGCCCGGTGCTCCTGGGCTCGATCTTCTCTCCCCCCATCCCTCTGTGAGGGTGGGGTCCTTCTCCTTCCTCTGGCAGTATTGGCCCTGCTCTCGCTTTGGTGAGTGTCCTGCTCTACTTGCCGTGGAGGTGGCCGATGCTGGTGTTGCTGCTGATCAGGCTCTCCCTGTACGATCCTCCTCAACATCGCGTTTGTTTCCGCGAGCTGAAGACGCAAGTCATGCACTTGCGCGTTGGTTGCGGGTGCGTTTGGGTCAAAATACTGAGCTCCTGGTATGGCCGGTATCGGCCTCGATCCTCCTCCCTGGATCCCTGGGATCGGCAATGGGGATGGAGGTGGCAGGTTCTCTCCGACCGCCGGTTCAGGGGATTGTCGTACTCTGGAGGGTCCTGGTAAGAGCATCGCTCTTGCCGCTTGTCGAGTGACCAGGCCTGCCTCCACTCGAATTGTCTCTCGAGGCGGGCTCCTCGCTGCCCAGCTTTTTCCTCGACGGGAACTGCCTCCCTGCTCCCTCGTCATGTCACACGGCTCCTTGTGACATTTCCCACAGACTACGCCAATCTATTGTGACAAATTCTGACTGGTGCACCAGTTCGGCTGGTCGGGTAGTCCCTGAGTGGTCCTGTATAGTTAAAACCACAAAAAGACAAAGAAGCCACGGCCTGAGCCGATTAGTCTGCTCCGATGCCTAAGTCAGAGCTTGCAACAGATAAATCTCAAACTAAAGAGCTTGAGTAAGTCGAAAAATTTAGAGCCCCCATACCTTAGCCTGGCATGACTATTTATAGTTTTAAGACGCTGTACGATATTTAAACTTCTCTGTTTGTAGAGGATAACTTCGGTTCCCCATAATCCTCGTTGGCAGCGTCCCTAGCTGACACGTGTATGCCCTAGGGTCATGCCTAACGTGTGATTCTGAGGTCATGCGAGGTGCATGACCCTCCCTTGACCGGGGTCAAGGGGTGTAGGCTATATCTAACCATGGTTAGCATGATTTTTCGACGTGATCGGCCGACCCGACCTATGTGTAGGTCGGGCTGAGGGCTGGTCCAACTTTTCCACGTGTCGCCGGACGATTAGCTGTGGTAAAATATGATCTATCAATATGGTTTTCAGGTTAGTATCAGTTTCTTATTGGTTTTTTATCGGTTTCATATCGATTTCGGTCCCATTTTCCATGTTCAGTGGTTGTTTGTTTGCCTCGTGAATAGGTTTCAGTTTCTCCATCCTTATACCTGCTCTCTCTCTCTCTCTCATTATCCTTCTCTAAGCATAGATCAAAACGGCCACCATCATCTCATTGCTAGAGATTATAGCAGTCTATAATCAATCTTACATGAGGAATTGATTAATAGGCTCATGCTCTATAAAGCCTGATTCACTTACATACGTGCGTTCCTTGCTCAACACCCGTACAAGATAGATCCATTTATATCAATAAATGGAATAAGTGTTGCGTAAGGAGCGTGCATGCAACATGCACACACATGGAGTGAGCCAAACAATGCTTAGTATAGGCTAGGGCATGACTCATTTGTGTGGTCCTTTTTTGAATGGTGTCTCAACATGCATGGCCCACACCTTATTGGATGGACAAATGGTATGACTATTACAACCGTTGGATAGAGAGGGTCTCGTTGGATAGAGAGGGTCTCGACTCTGGACTAGCTAGTATTATGCAAATTATTTTACTCAAATTCTATAAAATAAAAAAATAAATCCCTTTCTATGTACATACATCCCCATGTATGTCCACTCATGCTTAAAGTAGTCCAACCACTAGCTAGTACAGTGCATTGTAATGGTTGAAGGTTTTTCAAAGCTATATTTTGTAACTAAGCAAACTCCCTTTTGGATTGCAATTTGATATGTAAATGTATTTATCCACGAAATTTGAGACCCCAGATTGCAATTTGTATTAGGTAATATAATAAAGAGATGGTTCAAGATTATGCTTGATAGGGTACCTATGCTTATTAAAGGATTTTGCTAATTAAGGTGTTTAAAATTTTGATTAACATAGCTTAAGACTCCAATTATAATCCTACGTGTCTTTTGTCCATAATAAATTATGATTAGGGAAGGAGAACGTTACCTAATCGCGTGTAGGTTGCTGTCCCTGTGCCCAGATACAGAGCTGCGCAAAGTGACCGCCGCACCCCATAGAAAGACAGAAATTCCTGAGTTGTATGGCTGTTAGTTTGCGCAGCCCTGTGTCTTGGCACTGCAGCTGTGCATGCACAGGGCCATGCCCATACACGACCAAGTAACGTTCTTTCTCCCTTTTTATTAATATTGTTGATGAATGACGAATTCTAAGAACAATGCATGTCTGAACGCGTATCAGGCAGAGGCTTGCGAAGGAAACTAAACATGGACCCACTGTGAGATTTGGGCCTCCAAGTCCATCGGTCAACTTGGCCCATTTATTTATTTATTTATTTTGTGGGGGGGGGGGAAAATGAGAGAGTGCGAGATGGGTGTGGGGCAAGGATTGTAAATTCGGAATCAGAGATCAAATCAACTTCTTTGGATCAGAATCGGTCCCCAAAACCCTTAGGTCTGAAAACTTAGTGATCGAATCTCAATTCCCAGGACCCCAAGAATAAGCAGTACCAAATTGATCGAAATAGAACTCAATTCTAATTCGACCGATCCGATACTGGGGGCGGGGGGAAGAAGAATGGAAGTATGAATGCAAAAAAGATCGAGGGCCTAAGAAGTAGGGGTATAAGTTTGGCCTTGTCGGCCAAAACCCACCCTGGCCCGCCTTGAGCTCGAACATGGCCTGGGCTGAGATACATGGCCCTGAGGGTGGGCCAGGGCTGGAAATTTCTGACTCTAGGTCAAGGTTGAGTCGGGCCAAGGTTGAGGCCTCGGGCTGAGCCGGACCCTATTTTAAGTTATATTATAAAATATATATTGATATACTATATATATTATAAAATTTAAATGTCACATATTTTTTTATATAATATATTATATATGAAGATAATAAATGATAATATATTTTATTATAATGTTATTTTGTGTAAAATTGATAATTTTCTTCTCAATCCAGTCCATGCATCTCTCCCTTCCCCCACTCCATGATTGGGGCCAAACAGGGTCAGCCCGGCCCGATCATGAAGGCGGATCAGGGTTGGATTTCCAAGCCTTGAGTAAGTGTCGAGCTAGGCCTGGGCCCAGCTAAGGGGAGTCAAGGTTGGGCTAGGGTTTTAAAAAGCCTGGCCCAACCCAACCCTGTTGCAGCCCCACTAAGAAAGAGACCACTTGCCCCTACAATTACACAAAATGAAACAGCTAAGAAGACTCAGAGTGGGTCTTGTGCTTCATCTGTGGTAGACCTATCACCTGAAAACTTGATTATTATTGGATTTTGAGGAATCCAGTACTACAGGGTGTGCGGTGCACATCCCCCCTTAAATGAATTTGGTTCCTCTCCAAGGATATTGAAGAGTATTTCTCTCCTACTACCTTATCTTTATACCATGTTTTTTTTATCAAATTCACGAGAGAAAACTCTATTATCAGTATTATTTTTCTTTTTTCTTTTCTCTCTCCCCCTCTTTTTATAGGAATCCATTAAACATAAAATAGGTAACAAACTTTTTTTGTGGTATAATACGTTCCTCCCAACTATAATCATATCCCAACTATTTAAGTTTGGACTAAGCTTTTCATAGAGGACGGGTTCACCCACTATCTTAGGTTCACAAACCTCTATTGAGTTTTAGTATGTTCCCAAAAAATCATCCGGCCCCTTCTCCCGACCATGTGTGAATTTGATAGAAAACGTCACATAAGGAGAAAGGGTCTGGAGTCCGGAGGAGTCGCCTTAAATGGGTGATTGATTGATTATGGAAATGAAAGAATGATTCAGCGGCATTTTAGCCGCATGTATATGTAAGACTTTTTGGGTACGAGACTATGATCACCCTTTTGAGTCTTGAGAAATGTCGTTGGAAGTTGAGTGGCAGTATACGATACGATACATTCCCTTTCAGTGGCATAAAGTCGTGAGTTTGGAGACCGGCATCATCTAAGCATTAATTGTTGAGGGCCCTCACTCTCTCTCTCTCCCTCTCAAAAATAGAGGAATTCTTAAATGGTGAAGTGAGAATAGATTAACCAAATCCTGAACTGCAAAATTCGGAATAATTCAATAGTTTCCTCTTTGGGTTGAACTGAATTTGAATTAGTAAGTCAACACGATGCATTTTTAATGAGATGACAAGGATCGTGGAGGGAGAGAATGGAGAATGGACATAGCAATAGGATGGACATGGATGCATGGAAGACTTACCGCGTATGTGGATATTTATGTAAATCAATCATCGGGAATCGGTCTCTGTCAAGTCTTGATTCAGAACGGATCAGAATCAGTTAAATCGGTTTAAATAATCTTAGAATCAGCCTAAAACGGCGGAAATTAGAGGAATCTTGATGTTAATATTCCAATTCAGAATGCCAGAAATCGAAATCGATGTCAACACGTACGGATCAAGTATGAACGTCTGTCCCATTTCAATCTTTAAATATTTTTTTTCACCCTTTAAATGGCAGAAGCTAGGACAGGTGTTTGCACCTAAAATTTAGATGCAAATGAAGAGCGTACTCGCAGATGAATTGTAAGAATTTTAAATCATTAGATCATTTACATAAATGGTTCAAAATATTAAAAGATTATGTCATTTTTTATTAGGCACTTAAATAATCAATGGGTGTGATTATTGAAAGACATGTTTGAATGGTCAACAAACGTATCTTTTTCTCTCTCTTTTCCTATTGCATTAATTATGGGTTGTGTTATCTTTCAATCATCATTTTCTATATATTGTTCATTGAGTCGTCGTCCTTATCTATAAGCTTAGAAGTATGACAGATCGATTCATGGGAGACTTGTTCTCGCTTTGGTGAAATTAAGGAAGGATGAAAAGTTTTCATCCTCCAATGGGTCAGATATTAAAAATGCGTTCCCTTTCAATGGGAGAATGTTGTGAGTTTGGAGACCACCATCATCTGAACATTAATTGTTGAGGTTCCTCTCTCTCTCTCTCTCTCTCTCTCTCTCAAAATTAAAGGAATTATTAAATGATGAAGTGAGAATAGATTGATTGACCAAATCCAATGATCTAAGCTGCAAAATTCTGAATAATTCAATAATTTCCTCTTTGGGATTAGCTGAATTTGAATTAGCTGACGCCTAAATCAACAAATGCAGTAAGGAAATGATAACGACAATGGAGAGTTGCACAGATCATTGGTCCACCTTAAAAGTCTCTTCTTGTGGTTCTTCCTCGGTTCATTAGACAAAGGATTTACAGTGACGGAAATAAGAGGTCTCAAAGTATAGACGTCATAGAGTTGGAGTAGAACGCTTTCAAAACGCTATTAATTCATGCATTGTTTCGGGGTAAAGCGTGCTTCTTTGAAGGGGAAAGAGAAGGGTTCACTCACCATTTTAGGATTTTAACTACGAGTTCAGTTCCCTACAGGTAGGTCTGGTGCCAACACATGTACCTTTTGTTTTCATAAACACCCTTCTTCACTTTTTAAAATGAAGAATGAAAGTCCATCAAAAAAAAAAAAAAAAAAAAAATGAAGAATGAAAGACAGGTGTTGGCATTGAACGTGTAGGTGCATAGATCAACTCACTAATCACCCCCTTCTTGGGTCCCATCCAAGCACCCTCGTGCCCCATGGTGAAGAAAATTAAGTTCTTCACTATAGGTGAAGGGTAATTGGGTCTTTATTGAAATGTATAGGTGAAAATTGGGCAAGTGCCTCCTAATTAGTTGTCTTTCCATTTTAGTCCCTACTTATTAGGAAAATTATCTCCTCCAATTCCCCGGTCCAGATCCCTAGTACCTCTAATAAGGGGGGTGGATCCCACCCGGGCAAGGGTAAGGTGGTCATTGCGCCACCCCTTGTTGGAAACGCTGGAGAACTAGACCAGACAGGGATTTGAAGGGGATAAAGATCCTACTTACTGTGTCTTTTTTTCTTTTTTTGAGAAAGACTTGTATCAAACCATGTGTTCTTTTACACCCCTGTTTCAAAATCCAGGTATCAGACTCGGGATCGATCATGGTCAAAACCTTTCTGGATCAGGATCGGATTGGTCCAAATCAATCAGGATCGGTCAAAAAATCTCCCAAAATCGTTTTTTTATGAATCGGGTCATGTATCAGCCAGAGTTGATGGGTGTTGTGATCTCGGGATCGGATCGATCGATATTATCTAGATCAGATCGGTCAAAATTGGTTGGTATCGGTCGATATTGGACAAGATAATATAAAAAACTAAAAAAATAACTTAAAAACTTTGAAAATTTTAAAAAAAATTCAGTTGAAAAGGATCGGATCAAATCGGCTGATCCTACCGAGTTGGGCGATCCAATCAACGATCCAGTCAAACCTTATTGTATTGGTCAAATCTTAGGATCGGCCTCAACCAATACCGATCTGATACCTCAAACCATGCACCCCCCCTCCCCCCCCCCAAAAAAAAAAAATCATGTGCTCTTGTCAAATGTTATGAGGGATGGTGAAGAATGTTATTATCACGATGTAGACTTGTTGGGGATTTTCTCATGATATTTTGGAGACCACAACAACTCTTAATATCAAACGCTGGAAAGGTGGGCACTAGTAGGATGGGTGTGTCATGTCGAATTGTCTCTACAAATTGGAGAATTCTTGCTCATATCACCAGTCCTCGAGACTTTTGATGATCTTCCTTAAAATGTTTGTAAACTCTTCTTCTTTACGGTATCCATCAACGCACTTTGAGTGTATGCCTCTGTTGCGTCAAGAAATCGTCGGGCGGTCCTGCGAGTGCCGTCACCTGCAAGTGGACCAAAGGGGTCAACAGAGAGAACCGGTGTGGTTCCGGCCTAGGGCTCTCCGATGCCAAAGTTAGATCTCCTGGCGCAAACAGATGAATAGTGATTATTCCGTATGAGTTTAGATGTCCCCTATGGGGTTGTGTACCTTTGCCTTTTATAGTAGCATATGGCGGTGTGGAGAGTCCCCGTTTGATTGATGATTGTGCCGTTGAGTGGATAGAGGCCCTGGGTAACGGGGCTCTATCCTGATTGGCCATCTCCCCGCAGGAGGGAGTGTCCTGGTGGCATCAGGATCCTTGGTGGATAGATATCCGCGTGTGGTGATAACGTCCTTGGTGCTTGAATCCGTCTGGATGACGTGACCTCTAAGGGTCTAGAGTCCTGGTAGTGACATGAGTCTTAGCGATACGATCGGGGTCGTAGATGGGTGGCCCCCACCTCAGGTGCCCATGATGTCGCTGGGTGAGGCCGCGCGTGAGGCGCGGTGAGGCGTGAGGAGGCCGCGCTGGGTGAGGCCGCGCCCCGGTGAGGAGGCCGCGCTGGGTGAGGCCGCGCCTAGGTGAGGCCGTGAGGAGGCCGCGCTGTGTGAGGCCGCGCTGGGTGAGGCCGCGCTGGGTGAGGCTGGGAGGCCGCGCCCGGTGAGGAGGCCGCGCTGGGTGAGGCCGCGCCTAGGTGAGGCCGTGAGGAGGCCGCGCCTGGGTGAGGCCGTGCCTGGAGGCCGCGCCTGGGTGAGGCCGCGCCTAGGTGAGGCCGTGAGGAGGCCGCGCCTGGGTGAGGCCGCGCCTGGGTGAGGCCGCGCCTAGGTGAGGCCGTGAGGAGGCCGCGCCTGGGTGAGGCCGCGCCTGGGTGAGGCTGTGAGGAGGCCGCGCCCTGGTGAGGAGGCCGCGCCTGGGTGAGGCCGCGCCCCGGATGTGTGGCCGCGCCCGAGTAGTGGCCGCCCCCGAATGGTGCTGGGACTCCGGTTCGTTCCCCTTGGCTATGGGGCGGGTCGTCTATGACACGTGGCGATCGTTGATTGACCCTGTGAATATTGGATGTATCAGCCTCAATGAATCTTAGTAGGTAACCACGTCCATGGTTTGAAATTGGGTGGTTTCCTCTTATCGGGGTGTTAATCGATTGGTTCGATCTAGTTTTAGTCGAATTGAATCAATTTCATTTTGATATCAGTCTAAACCAAAACCAAACTGTTAAGACAAAGTTTGGTTTCGATTTCTTATCGAGTTGTTATCGGTTTCAATTTCAGTAATTCATATCTATACATCAAAAATAATAAAAAATTATGTCTTTTGTATAAAGTTCTTTGGTTTTTTATTGATTTGGTATCGGGTTTTTCGGTTTTGATTAGGTATGTAATTTTGATCAATCCGCTCTGATTCAATTTTTACCGATTTCATGAAATTTAAATCGAAATCAAACCAAGGGCGTATTTAATTTTGGTGTGGAGTCAAGTCAGCTAAGGCTCTTGTTTGAGGTGATTGCAAGTTGCTACTATTTTTCCATAGTCTTACGGTCCGAGCTGTCGATCTAGGGTTGATTCGGCAATGGGAACCGGAAGTATAGGCGACCATTCAAGGGACACCACGTGTTTTCACGTGCAATCTCCCAAATGTCATGCAGGTTTGAAAAGTATGTTTCAATTGTTGAGGACATCTTTTAAAATTGAAAGACGGAAATGGTGGATTTGAAATCAAGCACGACGGCATGCTTTTGCCCGAGTGAAAAATATTTCAGGCCCATATGATATATGGTGGTGGATGCTGACACTCTGTGTCTTTTTTGTGTGTTTGTTTATTTATGTGTTGTGGGTAAGCCGGTAGGGATATCAAATTCTAACTCGAACCAGTTGGATCGAATATGAAAATAGATCGGTTCAACCTGAATTGAACTGAATACAAAATGATTCGACAGAAATTCAAATTGATTGGATCAATTGAAATTGATTCCACCCGACCAAACTCAGACCAAACAGGCTGATTGACACTTTACGCAGGGGTGTCAACCAGTTAGATCTAATCATACCCCGTTTCTATTGGATTATACTATAATCAAGCTTAAAAAGGTTAATCGGACTACAAATGGTCAGTTTAACGATGTGGGTCGTTCTTGGTTGAGCACCTATTGGATTACAATCAATCATCGATCCTTTCCATAATCAGGCTATGCCGAGCACCGGGTTAATGACCAATCAATCTAATATCAAATTTTAATTAACTGGTTGGATCAGGTCGGGCCTACTAGTTCAAGCCTTGCAAGCTAGCATTTGACACCCGTGGGTGTGGTGGTAGAGACTAGAGACGGAAGGGTGAAGTGGAGCCATGAGTTTTGCTTTGAGGGCATTGATAGTTTGATTCTCTCTCTCTCTCTCTCCTTCGGAGATTCTCAACTCTAGTGAGACTCGGGAATCTACGACTCGGGACTAAAAAGGATAGAAAATGACGCGCTGCCCTCCTCGTTTGACTCGTTTCAAACCTCTCTCGAAAGTCTTCGCCTGCCAAGACTTTGACTCCTTTACTTTTCTTCTATTCACAGGTGGCTATTCGTGTTCGTGTTCCCTCTTTTTGTGCTCTCCTACTTTTCCTCAAGTCCTTCTTTCTTTCCCTCCCTCTTCTTCTTCTTCTTCTTCTTCGTCCACCAACTCATAATTTTCAACACTTCTCTTTCTCTCACTCATTTGAAAGGATGAAAATTTTATCCTCTTATGAACTGACAATATTTCTCTCTCTCGTCCACCAACTCATAATATTCAACATGTCTCTTTCTCACTCACATTGAAGGATGAAAATTTTATCCTCCCATGAACAGACAATATTTTTCACCTTGACCTGGCTTTCCTCCAACTAAGGTTCAAAATCTAGGTATTGGACTCGGGATCGGCCATGATTGGAATCTTTTCGGATCAGGATTGGATCGGTCAAAAAACCCCCCAAAATCATTTTTTTATAGACCGGATCATGTATCGGCCAGAGTTTGTGGGTATTGTGATTTTGGGATCGGATTGGCCGATATTATTTGGATCGGATTGGTCAAAATTGGTTGGTATTGGTCAGTATCGATCGGTATCAGTCAAGATAATATAAAAAACTAAAAAAACCTTTAAAACTTTGAAAAATTAAAAAAAATATTCAGTTGGATCGATCAAGGATCGGCTCGGATCAAACGATCCAGCCAAGTTGGGCGATCCAATCAATGATCCAGTCAAACCTTGTTGTGTCGGTCAAATCTTAGGATTGACCTTGTCCGATACCGATCTGATCTAGCCAATATCAATCGATTCGATCCGATACTTCAAACCATGCCCCCAACCATGGCGGGACTCAGAGTTGGAGGATCCAATCCATAAAAAACAGGGGGTTTGGTCATTTCAAGGGACCCCGGCCACTTCTCTCTGTCTCTCTCTCTTAGCTAGCTTTTGCAAACGTTTTATAAACAAATAGTTGCACTTTCTCTTTTCCTTCTCTTTCTCTCTCTCTCACAGACACCTTCCTAGCTTCCCTCATCCCCCTCCCTGCACATGAAAAGACAAAATAAAGACCGAAGGATGGGGCAGTGAGGTCTAAACAAATAAAAAACTAAAAGGTCAGGTATCTAAGATTCTTAATCATCTGATCATGAAGTAGCTTAGCAAGCAGTAGTAGTCCTTCCCCACCTCTCATGGCCTCAGTCTTCTTCCTTGATGAAGAAGCTCGAGCCCGCTTTCTTCGAAGCTTAGTTCAATCCATTGGTTGCACCTACGTTTGCTTATGGTATAATTATCCCCCTTCATCCAAGTAAGCCTTTCTTTCTCTCTCTCTCTCTTTACCTCTTCCATGCACATATATATATACTTTCCTAATTGATCTTTTGCTTCTTCCTTCTTCATTTTGGCTTTCCTTCAGCTACTTAATCTTCATGGACGGATTTTACAATGACCAAAGCAGCAACCAACCCAGTTCCTCATTTGGCAGTTTTGCTAGGAGACACTTTGATGATTATCGCCAATATCCATACACCATCGATAATGGGTAAGCTAGCTAGCTGGGTTTTGTCTGATCATGTCCACTTCCCATTTTTTTTCTATTTTTGTTGCTAATTATGCATTATTGCTTTAGCTATGTTCCTGGACTTGCTTTCAAAGAAGGTCTTCCTTATTTAGAGCTCAAAGAACTGGAGCTTCTTAGCAGAGTTTCAACTGAAACCCAAAGACAATTCTATCAGGTAAGAGAAATTAACAAGGAAAAACACTCATGTTGAAAAAGGCTTGTGATGATGAAATTCTTAAATTGTGTTTTTGTTTGATATTTGTCACAGGAAGCCAGGATTAAGGTTCAATTCCTCTCTCTCTCTCTCTCTCTCTCTCTCTCTCTCTCTCTCTCATTCAATTTTGTTTATCAAGTCTATGTTAGATTAATCCTTGGAGTACAACCCCGATCACAAACCATACAGAGAAACCTAGAACACGATATAACAAGATGTAATTATGAAACATAGAGAAGAGATTCAGGTGTACCTTGCACTGTGCGTATGTTGATGATGAATCACTTAAAAAACACCTTTACCACAACAGTCTGAGCTATCATGAGTTTGTTTCATTTTCATTTAATTTCTTGACAGGCTGCAGCATTCATGGGATGTAGAAGTGGTGAGATTGAGATAGGCTATTCCAACCCAACTGAGGTACTCATCTCATATTCTCTTTAATTTGTTGTGGCTTTTCTTCTTGTTGTGTTGTTCAAACAATTTTTCTGGGATTCCTTGATCAGAATAACAAGGAAATGGAGATGAGAAGGTGGTTTCCTGATGATTTCTATCCTCAATCTCAATCTCAACATGGAGAACTCCCTCATGCACCAGAGCAGAACCTGCCTTCCTCTTCTTCATCCTCATTGAGATCATTATCTATGGGTAGTCCCTCTCCTGAGTATTCATCTCTTCTCTTCAACATTCCCAGCACTTCTAACCTTCCTTTACCCCTCAAAGAATCACTACCCATTGAGAAACCAACAAAGCCCATATCAATAGGCATTCAGCCACATCAGCAGCAGCAGCAAACCATGCAACAACCCTACCATGGGCTTCATTGTCTACCGCCATTCCAAAATCCTGAAAAGGATATTGATGCAGCCATGACAAGAGCCATTCTTGCTGTTATATCTTCCTCTTCAACTTCTTCTTCTTCATCTTTTCTAACCCAACAAAATCCATCCCTCAATTACCCAGTACGCAATCAAGCAACTGCTTTCAAGTCTTACAACCCATCACTAGCCCCCAAAATCCAAACAAAACCCACTTCAATCAAGAGGCAAAATATGCTGAAGCGTGCAATTTCCTTCCTTGCCAATATGAGATTAAAGATGCTTCAAGAACAAATGCAAGGAACTCGCCCTAACTCAACTAGTACACAGTTAACCCATATGATATCAGAGCGCAAGCGGCGGGAGAAACTCAATGAAAGTTTTCAGGCGCTTAGATCATTATTACCTCCAGGTTTCAAGGTATAGGTTTTTTGTTCACTATTGTTTCACCTAAAAGCACGAACTCTTAGGGAATGACAGTATAAATTTATACATCAAAACTCCCCCGCACGTGTAGGCCATGGTTGAGATCTTATGGTCCTTGCACGTGATATGTCAGGAAAACTCTTTTGATGCACTTCAATTCCCAGGAGTCGAACACTTGACCTTCCTACTCTGATACCATGATCTACCCCTAACAATGAGAAATTCTTTTTCTTATAGAAAGACAAGGCGTCGGTGCTCTCTAGCACTAGGGATTACTTGCACAGTTTGAAAGCTGAGATTTCGGAGCTGAAGAAAAAGAATCAGTTATTGGAATCGCAGTGGCTTTCGCCATCTGAAAGAAAAGCCGGCGAAGAAGTCAGTGATTCTACTTGTTCAAGCACAGAAAGAGTGAATATTCAGGTTATCCAAACTGCCGAGTCCACATCAGGTGGGCAAGGGATAGAGCTTAGAGTGAGTGTGAGAGGAGACTGTAATATGCTGGATTTGGTCATTCGCATACTTGAATTTCTAAAGAAGGTGGACATGGGGTTGGTGTCAGTGGAAGCAGACACACAACTGCAACAGACGATTCAACTCAACCGATTTATCATAAGATTTAATACTAAGGTACGTATATTTACCTGAGACTGAAACCCTAGAAAATACTATACTACTTTTAAAACAGTTCTACAACTTAACAAACTACAATAGATGAATGACATGTTGAAGTGTTCAACCCAAAAACTTAAACTTCTAGGTGAAGAGACCTAACTAGTATTTGAACTCACCTAAGGTCCCAAAAGCTGATGTAGAATTATTCCCAATATCCTTCTCACGTGTTGATTTTTTTTGGGGGTGATTGTAAGCGTGGCACATGTGATCTCTTTGTTTAGGTAATCGTAGACAAATGTTTAATTAATATAATAGACATCATACTTGTATAACATGTTGAAGTATTGACCCAAAAGTACGAAAAAATTATGATGTCCCTATAGAACTACGGAAAATTCAAAATCGTCTAGGAATATACCATGGAATGCGCATATGACTTTTTTTACTTGACACGTTTTAAATCCGTGAGATCCACCTATCAAAATGAAGAATATTGTGTCATTAGTAGGGCCAGGTTTATGATACTTCATTGGTATCTAACCAGAGATGGATTTGATTGTAGAATCACAGAAAATCCTACATCGGTCGAAAATGTATCAGGTTTAAAGTTGCATACCATCAAACACAGCCCCACAGTGCACATGGGGTCTTTGAAGCTAAATGAATGATTGGTAATGGGCTTATATTTGGGATTAAATTGTAGCTTCTTCTTTTTTTCTTTTTTTTTTGTGTGGGTGAAGTGATCTAATTTTAGTTGTGTAGGAAATTAAGCAGAAAGTACAGATGAGAAAACGTGAGGCTAAAAATGAATGAATATGTTTGTTTTTAACTTGTTTTGTTTGTGTCGGTTTTGTAGGGGAGTGAATGGGACGAGTCGGCCTTCCAGGAAGCCATTGCCAGGATTGTTGCTGATGTAATTCGCTGACCATCCACCCTGAGGGGCTTGACTTGGCCTTTTCCTTTTGCCTTCTTTTTCATGGTTTTGGGAGTCCAAAGGCAACACCATCACCACCACCACCGCAAGTCCACAACCACATTACTCAGATTTCCATTCATGCATTCAAAGATGGCGAACCCTTTTTTAAAAGGAAATAATTGAAAATGAGGAAACCCAAAAAGTGAGGAGCAAAGCCCACCACAAAGACAGAGAGTTGCTTTCAATCATTCAAGATTAATTTACCTACCATCCATCATTATAGAGAAGCTATTAAGTATTACCCATTCAACCAAAGTGGAAAAATCAAATCAACCCAACAGACTTATTGTGGGTCCCACTCCATCCAAATAATTCTCTTTTCTGTTTTTCCTCATCCATCCCTCAAACGTCTATGGAAATGGAAACCATTTCTTTTCCATTTTTTTTTGTCACATGGAGAATTGATATGGCGGAATTTTTTTTTTTTTTTTAAGTTGCAGAATCAATCACTTGTACCAAACACCCTCCCCCCCTTCTGAAAAAATTTGGTTTTGTATTTCCCTAATTAATTATAGAATATGGAGGAGACCTTCCAACAGTTTTGGATTTTGTCATCATTTTCTCTAAGGTTTATCAGTTCGTTACTTTCTTTCCCTGACAATGAATATGATTAATTATCTCTTAATTTTTTATGAAAGAGGGTTCTTTGAGCAAGCAGGCACTCTATATCTATATCCTCTCATATACTTTGTTTTTTTTTAAATTATATTTTTTTCTTTTTAAAAATCAATAAAATAACACATTGTGAGGGGGCAAAATGTATGCATAAGGCTCGGAAAGCTTTTTTTCCTATTATTTATAATCAAATTGATCAAGTTCCCCTTAAACCACGGTGAAGAAAGAATATCTTATCAATCCATAGGATTCGACTCTCTAATTGGAGTGAGAATGATATTTCAGACCTTTCACAATAAGATGTGGGAGTTAATTATGATTTACTATTCTAGGATTCCAATCAAAGCGTCAAATTCACTGTTTAGTTATCAGTAGCCGGCTGATATGTATCGGTATTGATCGTGACCAACATCGATACCGATACTAGTCTGGTCCAATATTGGTGAAACATCTCTAAACCCTAGTTTTTTTGGGGTTAAAAAGTAGACTTTTGATTCCATATCAGACCGATATGTGCCGATACTAGCAATATGTATCAGTATCGGTAAAGGTATCAACAATGGCCAATACTGTATACTAAAACCGTGGTCTAATCACCTTAGTCTCTTCACCTAGGCGAATGTAAAAACTTTTGCCTAATTCTTCTTCTTTTTTTTTGTGCGTGTGTGTGTTGGGGGGGGGGGGGGTGGAGTTAAGGCCGGAAAGAGCTCTTTCTTATTTCTACAAAATCTAAAAAGCATGATGTTATGTGCCTAATGGGGTTCGATATAATGTATGGATAAATTGGACTAACCTAATATGGGATAGGTTAAAAGAACTTGATTTAACGCGTTCCACCAACTCTAGAACTTTTGACATATTAATCAATTACCTAACATTTGATATCAGAGTCAAACGCCACATCAGGGGTTCGAACCACAAAAGAAAACTACGTAAGTGAGAGAGGGTGATGGCTTCGTCGAAACCCAGTGTCTTCGATGATGCAATTATGTCTTTCATCGTCGGTAACAAAAAAAATTCGTCCAAATGAGAGTGACATTAAGAAACTAGAAGACCCATATAATATTTTTATCGTATTTCTAATACTATGACCTAAGCTGATGCAACAGTAATTGAAGCCCAGGCATCTTCGTAGTTCCTACTCATCAACTACCATCACCCGTGGCTCTAAAATTCATTTTTCTTTTTCAACTTTTCCACTCCATCCATGATTTGCTTAACTGCTAAAGCCTAAAGTGACACAGAGAGGCCGGCAGCTTTGACTGACTAAGACTTTCCATGCTGTAGTAGGCCCGTAGCCTTCTTGACCGGATCCGCTAACTGGCGTGGAAGACCTACCCAACATATTGGTTGGTCGATCTCTGTGTCTCGGTCTCAAAGAGAAACCAGCTCGTTTATAAAATGGCCCAATTTTGGAGCATCAGGATTGATGAGTAGGAAAGTGCAACTCCTACACCTGCGTTCTTAAAGCCCCAAAATTTGACTCCATCGATCCAGATTCCATGGAGTAAAAATACAGGCGCAGGGGTTGCACTTTCCTTCACAACATTCTAATCAAAATAAATCCAATGGAATCAAGTTCCACTGTGCCATCATCGCACCACCATAACAGTATAGCTGCTGCAAGGCAATCCAGTTACCCACAAATATAGTTGACATGTTATCCACTCCAATATAAATTCATTGAGAAATTTTCTGACAGATTTGATGTATCCACATTCCACAAGTGGCTATGGTGTCACTGAAAGTTACATGGAGAACTCAATTCAACAAGAACCATTGGAAGATCAAGAAAAAAAGTCCCATGAATGATCATGTTAGGTACTTGATCAATATACCGAAAGTTCTAAAGTTGATAGAATGCGTGAAATCAAGCCCTTCAACAAATCTTATGCTAGGTTGACCCAATCTAGTGCCCATACACTAGATCGAACCCCATTAAGTACATAATTCTTACTCTAGGTAACTCCCATTGGTTTATGTCTGACAACAAGTAACTCTTCTTGATCGCTTTCACTTTATTCCAAGTAGCCCTTTTCGTGATTCGTACCCGTGACATAGTGTCCGATTCAGATTCTAAATATTAAATACTTGATTGATACATTAAAATCTCCACACCTAATAAAGCGCATTAAATCAAACTCTTTAACCTATCTCATACTAAGCTGGCCCTATCTAGCGTCCACACTAGATTGAACCTCATTAGACACATACCAGTGATCCATTCAAGAATTGAGACAGCCAGATACCCCAGTAACAAGTGCCCGGCAACCTTGTCCACCACCAAATCTGGGCTCAGGCAGTATAAGGTTATGACAATTGAAATGGCCGTTTGGTTCAAGTGATAAAGAATTATGAATCCATCTTTCCCGTTCAAGTCTCAGTCTCAAACGATGGAGTCGAACTGCCTTATTAACTTGTCAAAGTGGCATTAAAATTACTCGGATTTCACTGGCTTCTATTACAATAAAAATGGTTTCTCTACTATCATTTGAAACTTTAAATTTGCTTTCTAACAATTACTATGCAAGTCCACCATACAGCAAGAAGAGGATCACCTCATGACAAAATCAATAGAAAATGTGTTTCGGGGGCAATCTTCATTTAAAAACTTCTTTTTCCCTTGGTTGGGTCAACTTCCAAATAAAATGAAGGCAGCATGAAACCAATAGGTTACAGAGTTCACTCCTCAGCTTCTAAAATTGATTGGTAAACTTACTGTCAGTACTTTCTACAGCTTTTGTTCACCTTAAATTCACGGAATAGTGATTACATGAAGAGACAACAAGCAACTACAACTTTTAAGGGCTTTGCCCCTTCCTTTCAAAGATGATAAATCTTGTAGGATTAATTACTATATGCAAATCAAATTCAATATGGTGTAACTGGGTATCTGAATCTTACCAGCACCACTTGCACTAGGATCCCACAGGAGCAACACCTTGGGCCTTTGCTGCAGCTGTTGCAGCAGCGGCAGCTGCAGCCGTTGCAGCAGCAGCAGCAGGTGTAGGAGGTACAGGTGCAGATTTTGAACTACCTTGTGATGAAACAACCTGCTGTTGCACTTGCAGCTGCCGCTGGGAGTTGACCTGCGCAAGCAAAGCTTTGATCTGATTCCCTGTAAGGGTTTCCTGCTCAAGCAGAGCATTAGCCAGTGCATGCAGCTCCTTGTTGTGGGTTGTCAAAATGGTTTTTGCATTATTGTAGGCCCTATCCAAGAACTCTCTAACCTCCTCCTCAATGAGAAGTCTTGTCTCAGTGCTCATACTCTTCCCATTGTCATCATAGTCATGAGAAACAAGCCCAACCTCTCTGCTCATTCCATACTTTGTCACCATTGCTCTTGCCAAAGATGTTGCTTGTTTTAGATCCTGAGATGCTCCAGAGGTAACTTCGTTCTCTCCAAAGATGAGCTCTTCTGCAACCCGCCCACCCATGCATACATCCAGCCGAGCAAGCATCTGTTTGCGTGAAATACTTGTCTCATCCTTGTCAGGCAACTGCGCAACCATGCCAAGAGACATCCCTCGCGGAACGATGGTTGCCTTGTGAACTGGAAGAGCACCATCAGTATGGATGGCCACAAGGGCATGACCGCCCTCATGGAAAGCTGTCAACTTCCGTGATTCATTGGATATTACAGCTGATTTGCGCTCACTTCCCATCATGATTTTGTCCTTGGCATACTCTAAATCAGCCATGCTCACTGCTTTAGCACCATCCATTGCAGCCTTGAGAGCAGCAATATTCACCAAGTTTGCAAGATCTGCACCTGAAAACCCAGGTGTGCCTCTGGCAATGATCATCAGATCAACATCATCAGCCTTGAGCACCTGCAGAACAGTATTTGGGTTAAGAAATTTGTAATAAGAAGCAAGTTTGGCTAAAAAAAGAAATTGATATAATCAAGTCGCTCCTACGGTAGAACATAAGGTCTACCAGTTGGTACACTTAACATGAATGCATCACTTGGCAGGCACTTTAACTTTGCCCAGCCAAGAGACTGTATATCTGGATATTCACCAAGGAATGCTGGTAAATAATTTATGGGATTCGTTAAGTGAACCAATATGGCACCAAATGTTCATTTCCTCTGGCACCACATTGGAGGCCAGGCCCCACAGATAAAGCACATCAACATCATGTACCAATTTTCTATTAACAGCTCATGGTGGAGATGTAGAGTACCTTGGACATGTGAGATTCCATGATCTGCCGCCGTCCTTCTACATCTGGATTGGGAACAACTATGTGGCGGTCAAACCGCCCAGGTCTAACCAGCGCTTTGTCCAATGATTCTGGGAAGTTGGTTGCAGCAATGACAATAATCCCTTCATTTTGTTTGAAACCATCCAGTTCGACGAGCAACTGATTCAAAGTCATTTTCATGTACTGTTGGTCCTTCGGATTACGACTCCCTCCTATTGCATCGATTTCATCAATGAAAATTATACAGGGAGAACGCTTCTTGGCCGCTGCAAAAAGATCCCTCACTCTCCTTGCTCCCACACCCACAAACATCTCCTCGAACTCACTGCCGCTGCATGAGAAGAAAGGCACTCCCGCTTCTCCAGCAATGGCCCTTGCCAACATAGTCTTACCTGTTCCAGGTGGGCCAACGAGCAATACACCCTTGGGGAGCTTGCCTCCAAGACGAGTGAAGCGCTGCAACAACCAAAAACCAAGATAAAGAAAGCTGATCACCTTACATTCTACTACAGCATAGACAAATGTGTCCCTCACCACTCCCCCCGAGGGGCAGAAGTCTTGGGGGTGGCGCGTTGGGGGATATTACAGGACCACAGAGTTGAAAAGCTGGTTATCACTAAAGTATACCAGATAAGAAATTAACCTAGTACTGTCATCAAGGAACAGTTATATCTGCAACACTAAATTAATCATACTATGAGGACAAAAAACTGGGGATAGAGACATGGAGATTAATAAGTGATCAGAAACCATGATTAAGAAAGATTCAAGTTTAGAACAAGAACAAGGTAAAGACATTAGAAATGAGTCATTTCTCAATCCTTTACTATTTTCTCCATTTCATGTCATTATCATCTTGATAACTAATACGGAGATTAGGGCCAAATGGACCCCATGTAGAAGAAACAATAAGCAACATTATAAAAACACTGATTGTTCAGCAGGGGCAGAACTAGGATGCTTCTTTAGAGCATCATTGACGAATAAGGAAGGAAAACACCAATTGTAAGTAGTGCCCAATATGACATCCCCTTTCGGTGGGTCCCACAACATTACTAAGTGGATCCCACTGTAACAATAGGATTGGCCCACCTAGTATGCCTTGTGGCAGAAATTGGAGAGCCAGAACTTCTTTGTAATGCTTATTTTTTTTCATTACTTTTTTCCTTTCATTGGGGGAGGGGGGGGCACCTATTGATGCAGATTCATCATCGAAATGGGCTTATTTCTTTAGAAATAAGTCTAGGGTTGGGATATATACATATGTTGGGCCTTTGATCCCAAGGGTTTTCTATGTAATAATAGGCCACTTTAATGGGCCTAAACTAGGGGTACATAGGTTGCATACGGGATTAGCCCAATACTTAGTTTATTTTTCATGTTTTAGTGTTTTAAATTGAACCGATTGAACCACTGGTCCAATTTAAGTGAAATGTTCCTATTGGTTGATAAGGTCTTATATCCTATTGGTTACTTAGGAATCTTCGAGTTTAAGTGTTTTAATTGGTTTTAAGTTGTTTATTCCTACCCTTCCACGATTTAAGTGAGGGAAGCGTTTAGATTGTATTAGGATTTGGCTATTAGCCTTCAATTATAAATATTAAATCGTGGGAGGCTCCCCCACAATTGATGAATTTAAAAAAATAGAATTGCGCTGCTGCCGATTGTTGCTGCTACTGCTCTTTAGAGTGTTTTGTCTTGTGGTTCTATCAAGGTGGAAAGGGTAAGTGGATTTCCTACGACTCCTTGAGCCGTGACGGTGAGGATCTCTAACTTTGAAGGTGGTTCTATCCTTCTAAGTTCTCAGTTGCTGCCATTGAAGAATCTGCAATTCCAGTAAGTTCTTTAATATTTTCAGTCATTCCCTTCTTCTTCTAATCCTCCAACCCAAACCTACCCCATCCCAATCGATTCCCAGAAACCCTAGGTCATCTAAGCTTCACCCAACCTTCATCCATTATCAGATTTCAACCAAATTCAGACCACAGCTCCCTCATACCATCTCTTATACTTGAACTAGCCCACAGCCCCTTCCCTCAATTAAAACCTAAATTTCCCTAACCTCCATTAAAGCCCCACAAACCCTAAAATTTCCACAGCCTAATCTAGCCATCAGAACCAGCCCAGACTTGGTTCGAACCTCCCTCCCACTGTCCCCTATACTCGATCCAAAGCCCTGCCCCAAAATCCCATCCCAAGCCCTAATTTCATTCCCTTTTCTATTTCCCAAAACCCGAAACGCTAACCCTAATTTCTGAAATTTCAAATCCTTATCTAAACCTAATCAAACCTAGCTTATTAGATTCCCTAAGACCTGCCTATTAAAACCATATAAGATTTAGCTCCATTCTCATAAACTTAACCCTAATTCTGCCCTAAATTACCCAATTCTGCCCATTCGAACCAGCAGCCCCCTTTCGATCCTGTTGCTTGGCCTCTAGTAGGATCTTCTCCTATCTAGAGCTACATTACCTATCATCTGGATCATGCTCAATCTCCTTGACTGTATAATCTTTTAGATGGAAATTATCCAACAATGGGCTTGGAACATGGACCTAGAGCTATCCCTTGATTGTACATGATATAAACTTTAACCCCTACATAAAACAAATGAATTCAAATCTTTTATCTTGACTGTGAACATATTATCAGACAATAAAACCTTAATAGGTCAAGGTAGTAAATTCCATAACATAATGGTGATTGCGAGGGTCTATGGCTTTAGTAACCGAAACATTAATAAAAGGAAAAACTTTGATTGTTCTTCCTCCATTCGACAGTGGCTGTCCTCTTTGAAAAAAATCCCAAAATTTAAGGTTTGCTTGAAGCAGATTCTTCTCCCACTTACTTTTCAAAATTAGAAATATAGAAACAATTAATAATGTAGTGAAAACCAGATAAAATGACTTGTACGTATGCATGGAACTGTTCAAATCACCTAGAGCCATCCAAGGACAAATTTCTGCCATACCTTGCAGTTTCAAAACGATATTTTCCTTTTAATGGCTTATTCTTTGCATGGAAGAACTAGCATAGAAAAGGACAGTTTCCTCGTAATAGTAAATAAATGATGATGGAAGGAAAATTTGCACTCAGTGCTAGCTTCCCAAACATGACTGATCATGCAGATAGATATGTAGATAAATAGGTAGAAGATCGGACTATGATTACCAATAGAATCTTCTGATGTGATGGAATTTAATCTCAAACATTAGCTGCAAGGTTTACAGCTTCGAAAAGAACAAGACAGTGAAATGTTTTGTCCGTAATGCTCAGAAACGGAAAACAGTTAACTATGGAAGGTTTCAGGGACATCAATTCAACAAAGCATTTACCTTAGGATCTCGAAGATAATGTACAATTTCCTCAAGCTCAGCTTTAGCCTCATCAACACCCTTTACATCACTAAATTTTGTGTTAGATTCCATGCTGGGCTGCACTTCTTCATTTAGTCCAAGCCCTGGAGACAATAAATATCAAAGAGGAACTCTTCATCCATTCACAATAGATCTCAATTCTCAACCACTGTCCAAAATAAGCATGTAAGAATCATGAAGAATGCTAATACCTTTACTGATTCCCCTGTCCTCAATGAGCGCTCCAACTCCTGAAATTAAGAGAAACGCTAATGCAATAGTGCGAAATGTACGCCACAACTGGTCTTTGAAATTCCCACTTTCCGATGCCACCATATGAATAGGTACACTGGCAGTTCCAAGTATACCATCTTTTGTAGGCCTCCCCACATTTCTGAAAGCTGAAAGGCCACCTATACTTTCTTCCTCCCCTGGTGCACTAGAAGTTCCTGTGATTCCTGCACGCGGTTTCAGTAAATATTTTCCATAACAAGTTGCAACATAAACCAAAAATAAGAACACAAGTCAAGATGAACTAAACTTCCCATCTTTACTAATAAAACCAAACACATAATGCTGACAAAAAGTCAGAAACAAAGAGCCAATGGTACTTATTCTCGAGATAAGAATCAATATAGAAATCAAAGACAAAAGTTGAAACCTCCAAAAGAGCCAAAATCTAGTTAGCAACAAATCAGGAATTATTCTCCAAAAATAAAATGGCATACCCAGTGCACGAGGTTCCCGCCAGTCTGGGGAGGGTCATAATGTACACAGCCTTACCCCTGCTTTCACAAAGAGGCTGTTTCCAGACTTGAACCCGTGACCACTTGGTCACAATGGAGCAACCTTACGATTCCACCAAGGCCCACCGTCATCAGGAATTATTCTCCAATATAAAAAAATTTAAGATCAACCTTTTCAATAATTTGAAACTCAATTTAAGGGACAGAACCTTGTATATTCCAATAAAAGTGGAGAAGCAGTCTCCTAAAATCAGTATATTCCATCCTTCTTCCTTCATTGAGGACGAGGTTCACTCACAAAACTTTGCATAGAGAGAAGGGCGCCAAAATCACAACCCATCAGGAGAAGGGCAGAATGGACAAATAGGATCGGATATTTCATTCTTTCACGTTCCTCGCCGCTCCCATCAAAATAAATAAATCAAGAAAAGCTAATTTGGCAATACATGGCAAGGCCAAGTGTGAACACTTTGTACAAGACTTTGAGCAAATCAGTAGAGAAATCTCATGGGCTTGCTACAGTTATAATCAAATAACAATCACAATAAAGATTAGCTAAGCTTTAACAGTAAAGCACATAGACAACAAGATGATTTAGCAATGATAAGAGAAACCTATTATATATAAGGACTATTAAATAAATAAGGATAATAGGACAACTCAAACAGCATAACATGTATAACATATTATTCTCAGCAAATTTGTACCGCAAACGTGAAGCATTGTTTGTATAAGCAAACAGTAGGCAATAAATTCACATCAGTTAAATACTACGACGGAAAGTAATTCCAAATTCCAATAGGGCAATGTTGCTATAACTTTAGGATAATATCTCCCTTTTCGTATGCCAATTGAAGAACCTGATCTAAGTTTTTACCTAGTGTATCTTCACTTCTGCTTCAAATTATTGGAATTTCTAAGCGCAATTCCAATGTCAACCTCCAAAGACATTGATGCAGAACCTGGGTCACAAAACCTACTTGGGCTTGCTTATGGGTCCCACCCAAGCAATAGAAGACTCAAATCAGAGCTTAGTGGCACATGCAGTAAATATTTTTGAAGTTTATAAGAATAATGGCAGAATTGTAAATAAGAGGAATCCTAAAGGGTTAATAAGGAATAAAAGAAGAAAGATATGAAAGGGTATAGATTTATTGAATAGGGGTAGACTTGGAGGAAAAATGACAATAAGGATAGAAGAGGATAAGAAAGGTAGAGAGCATAGTTGTCTAGGCGTCTAGGGCCTCTAGGCAACCCAAGGCGTTGGAGGGGGCTAGACGCAAGGTGACACCAACAAGACGACCAAGGTGTACAAGGTGCCTGCCTAGGCGATCAAGGTACTAGGACGCCTAGGCGATACCTTGACAACTATGGTAGAGAGGGGCAATTATGGAAAGAGGGAGATAAAATAAGGAAATAAACAAATCATGGGGATGAACCCAGATTTGTCTTCAACCTTTTGGGCTTAAAACCAGGAGGCAGAAATCCATCAACTGCGGGAGCAATAACTCACCCTAGGATCCTTCGATGGGCCTGAAATTTCAGGTAGGAAATCGATTCACCTAACCCCATTGATTCCAACCAAATTTAGTTCTAATCGTCAACTGTTGATCTCTAAAATCGTGGACTGGCAGTAACAGTACCAGCAAGTTGCAGGTATGCTAACTATAAGATCAAAGGGCTTTTGAGTTTGGGTCTAAGAAGATTTGAATCACCTATGAAAGGGCTTCATATTCCTAAAATCTGAGAAGGGAAAAGTAAGGGAGGAGAAAGATCAAAATTAAAACAAGGGTACTGTTAGTACCACTAGAACAGAATAGGGTTGAAGAAAGAAGAAGAATAGAAGAAGAGCTAAGATGGGTAGAGAAGAAGGAGAAGGCAGCCACACAGCCACACAGCCAGTAGATGCACTACACCAGTTAACATTAACAACCCAAAATTCTTTCTTTCAAAAGACTGCAATTTTCGTTGGTTACAACCTTGTATTTAAATAGGGAAATAAAGACACATATCTAGACTCTAAAACTGAAACAAACACTAAATCAAACTCTCCCACTACCTAGCCTATCGAAAGTAAAACAAAAGATGACACGAAATCCAAATGATAAATCTAGATCTAAATAAATAAATAAACTTTGATATCCTACTAAACAAAAACTAAATTTGGACCCGGTTCATCTCCATCTGGGATCCCCATCGGGTTTGGGCCAGTCCAAGGAAGTGTTCCTGCATCCGATATCCTCTACAAACACTAACCAACAATCTACGATATACAGATACACAAGCACTCAAGCAGCCATCCTCTCATGTAATAAACAAACCACAAACTAAAATAAAAATATCTACAAGCTACATATGTCACTATTTTGTTAATAGTCACCATATTAAACCATCAACAATCATCAATAAGACATGAGAGTGCGGATCAAAATTCTCACAACAAAAGAATGGAACAGTGCCTAACCCACCTCTTTGCAATGTTTTGAGTAATTCACTTTCGTCCAGCCTATCTACTTTAACTAATGCCTTAACATATTCAGCAAGTGCGGTGGGATTGGAATGTAGTGAAGGTTGACTTTCAAATAGTCTTATCACTCCTTCTGGATCACTTCGGCGGTAAAGCTCTTTAAGTAGTGTGGCATCAGTTGCTCCATCTGCTTCACGTGCTCTCCAAGCTAAAGTGCCAACATAGCTTGACAGACGCCTTTGATGCACATCCAAAAGTCTACTCTCTGCAGACAAAAGGAAAAGATATGATGAACAAGTAATCAACAAAATAACCAACTCTTAAAATAAAAACCAAAGCGACAGCTGCAAATATGCATGGTTTGCTTTGTACAGAAAGAGTCATGAATATCTCTGCCTGACAATTTACAAAGAGCAAACTAGTTTCATTGCTTTATAACTTATGCAAGTATATGATTGAATGAATAGAAGGTTACTAGCCAAAGATGGGATGACTCTCTATTTTATTAAGAAGATTAAAAGAAAGAACGGGCGAAAAACCCCACATCTCCATAAGGCCTGACCACAAACTGAACCACCTTGAAAAGTTCAGAGTTGATTACAGCTGAGGCAACAAATAGAAGCAGATAACATAGGGAAAAAATAGGATACCATAAAGAGAGAATCATCTCATTTCTAAAGTCTGAAACAATTAATCTCCAATCATATAGAATATACCCACTGAGGTACCACTCCAAGCAAATACCAAGAGATCATTGACCCAGATGATACAAATTTCTGGAACATATGCAGGCCATTAATCAATATGAATACATGAAATGGTCAATCTCAAACAGGGGGAAAGGGAGGAACAGCGGGAATAAATCGAAAAGAAAACAAACGAGCTTAGGCCAAAGATGAGAATCAGAGACAAAAAGTGGCCAAAAGAACAACCAATGGACAGGGCAGAGAGTCACAGCTGAGAGGATTTTGTGCAAGGCTAGCCAACAACAATGCAAGCATAAGCACCAGTTACTAGTGAGTATAACATAATAGAGATCTATTTGACTGCACCTAAGTTTGGTGATGTTAAAGAACAGCTAACCTTCCAAACATCATAAGTTTAGGGAAAGAGACTGTGCTTGAGTGAAGGAAAGTTCAATGAGAAGTCAAATAAGTGTAAGGCCAACAAAAGAAAGGATGATATGTAAGGATGTTGAATTCTTAATCATGACAAATGCAGGGTGGTATCAAACAAAAATAAAGTAATACTAGGTGCATTCAATGCCTACAAATAGTAAAATGTATCCAAAAACTTAGAAACCAAAAAGAAAACAATGCCCACTGAGCCATGCCTTCCTTTTCCAAAATTTTGAGATAATTCATCTTCCCAACTATCCACCACCAGTCAGCACAAAAAGATTAACTCTCCAACTCCTTTCCTAAAAGATGCAATCCCCACCACTTAAATTTGTATGGGGCAAAGCAGCACAGTTCAGAGCAATTTAACACATTGAGCCAGTATGCACCTTAATTTTTGAGACAAATGACGAATAATTTGCCTCTAATATCATCCAGATACTTCAAATCGGTGCTTAAACTGGTCCAATCGTTCCATGTCTAGTATTTTTGCACTGAATACTTTGATGTTGTTTTCCTGCCAAATTTAGATGAACTATTCTGCATAAAGCACAGAGAAAGTTTTCACCAGTAATCCTTGCTAGAACACAACCCATCCATGAAATGATGGAAACGGCAGCCATCCCTAACAATAACTTCACATTTTGTCATCTTATGGTCCAGTTATGGCAATCACCACAGATTCAAAGATTCTTCATCACCCCGCTGGGCATACTAGAAGGTAGTTTGGAATGTCCAAATGCAATTGCAAGCTTCTCCTGTGCCCATACAACATCTGCTTCTTCTCCTCCTCCACATCTTGTAAAATACAAAACTCCTGTCATGTACCCAAGTCCTAAATGATTTCATATACTTCATCCAAACCTGGTTGGGAGATATTCCCAGCTGAGAACACATAAACTTCCTTCTGCACCTCAATCCAGCTTTGGCCTGGGCTTTCCTAGCCCTTTTGACCCTGCTAACAATCTCACTTTCGCGGAATCCTCCCATCTTCCACATGCAGCATAGATATTGGAGAGCAACATGTAATAACTCCCAGTAGTCTCTGACTCAAGGCTGAAAATCTGAGATGTAATCTCTTCAGCCACCTGTGTTTCTATACATCCTGCATGAGTTCAACAATGCACCCCAAAGGCCCAAACACATTCATTGGGTTCCATTGGCATCATTTTCACAATCTCACTTGTCTCTTGCAGTTGACCACTCCACCCAAGAAGATCAACCATACAAGCATAATGCTCCATTTTAGGAGGAAGCTTGAACTCCCCAATCATCTGATCAAATAGCTTGTGACCCTCATTGACTAGAGCTGCATGGCTACATGCCAACAAAATAGCAACAAAAGTTAGTCCATCGGGCTACATTCCGGCTCTAACCATCTCTTTGAAAGTGCTTAAAGCATCCTTCCCAATACCCTGCATTCCGTAATCCATGATCATTGTGTTCCAAGAGATCAAATCTCTACCTTTAATCCAATCAAACACAAAACGCCCCTCTTTAAGATTCCCACACTTCGTGTACATATTAACCAGTCCATTTCCTACCAAAATGTTTTTATCCATCAGTGCTCTAATGACATGGCTATGGATTTCCCTTCCAAGATGCAGTGCTCCTACCTCTGCACACACTGATAAAATACTGGCAACTGTGACTGAATTGGGCTTCACATTAACATACTGCATTTGATGAAAGAATTTCATCGACTCATCACTTCATCAGCCCATCCCGTGGAAGAACCCACCAATCAACGCACCCCAAGTTACCACATCAGGTCTCATCAACTGCTCTTTTAAATTCTCCAGCTGTGAAAAAAGCTTAGAAGCCTGATCAAAAAAGCCAGCTTCAGCAAAGGAGGAAATCAATGCATTCCAACTCACCAAGTAAGGTTTTTATCTCCAAAAATTACATCTTTGCAGCCTCAGTATTTTCATGCTTACCATAGAAACAGATAAGGCTGTTCTTCACAAACACATAGCCTTCAAAACCACCCCTGATGACCAATCCATGGACTTCCTTACCCTTATTGGGTATTTGGGTGCATCAAAATCTACACAAACAGACAAAACAACAGCAACTGCTTCTGCAGTAGCACCATTGACTCTCATTCTCATATCACCAAATAGCCCTAAAACTTCCTCATGCCTCCCACATTGAGCATGTGCCGACAATAGTGACCTCCATGTCACAAGATTAGGCTCCAACACCTCCTGTTCCATCACATTCCAAATATCTCAAGAGCACCATCACAATCATAATCCAGAAAAAAATCTGAAACCATAGTATTCCAAGAAGTACAACTCTTGTGAGGCATCCTATCAAACAATTGCCGTGCAAAGCCCATCTGCCCAATCTTTGCACACAGCCCAATCAATTCATTTACAACATGAAGATGAAACTGGAAACCCAACAGAACAACATGAGCATGCATGATCTTGCACAATTTAGAGCTCCCCAAGGAAGCACAAGCTCTTACAACTAAGGGTAAAATAAACCCATCTGGGGAAATTCCCATATGACACATTTGGAGGTAAAGTTTGAGGGACTCCGCGGAGTGCCAATGAGAGAGGTTTGCTTTCAAGATGGAATTCCAGAGTAATATATTAAAACTGCATTCAATGTGAATGCTAGAAAAGACTATTCTGGCATCAGTGACAAGCCCAAAACTGCTGTAAATCGATACAAGTGTTGCAGCCAGAAAAATGAGTTGATGTGTTCCTCTGAGGATGATTTGTGCATGAATCTGTTTGGACTCTTCAACTGTTGCTGAAGATGAAACTGGAAACCCAACAGAACAACATGAGTATGCATGATCTTGCACAATTTAGAGTTCCCCAAGGAAGCACAAGCTCTTACAACTAAGGGGAAAGTAAACCCATCTGGGGAAATTCCCATATAACACAGTTGGAGGTAAAGTTTGAGGGACTCCTCGGAGTGCCAATGAGAGAGGGTTTGCTCTCAAGATGGAATTCCAGAGTAATATATTAAAACTGCATTCAATATGAATGCTAGAAAAGACTATTCTGGCATCAGTGACAAGCCCAAAACTGCTGTAAATCGATACAAGTGTTGCAGCCAGAAATGCGAGTCGATGTGTTCCTCTGAGGATGATTTGTGCATGAATCTGTTTGAACTCTTCAACTGTTGAACATTGTTGGAGGAGTAGATCAAATGAATGGACAATGTTGTTGATGTTTTTGTTGTTGTTGTAAAGAATTTGGTCTGTTTGGTTTAACAAAGTTCTATATACTGCTTAAGGAAATCAAACGGATCCATATACTTTAATCTCAGAATCACTACGTGAATGTCAAAATGCTGCATTTAAAGCAGTATATTAGACAACACTACTACATTATATACGCACGTCAGCATCTAAGAAATTCAGAGAATAAACTATAAGTTTGAACAAATTAAAACTTGAGTAATGGAGGACATTTCGAAGCATGACATGAGAAATTGAAACTTGTAGCCATAATCTAAATAAAAGAAGTACATGTCTATAAATAAAGCTAGGGTATGACACCAAAGATAGCTGTTCCACTTTCAAAATTGAGAAAAGATTAACACCTAACAAGAAATAATATCTTAAAGATAATTTCGTCCACTAAGCTAAAATGCCAGGCATATCCTGTGAAGGGGAAGTTATGGATAATTCATAATACATGGTGGCGTAACTGTGAATGATATAAGCATTCCTCCACTACCTGTGAATATTTGGACAGGGAGAAGAGGTCGAATACAAAAATCTTTAAATTGCCTCAACTCTGATTGCTGTCTTGAGACCTGTTGCAGTAAACAGAATACGGAGCTAAAATGAAACAACAGAATATATCTACAAATCAGGATATAGACTGATTACACAGAATATAAGGGCCAAAAAGAAAAGGTTAGCCTACTTCAATTACGGAAGCAAGTAAATAGCATGAAAACATTTTCTAACACAATCAAAGTATTTGTGGCGTTACTTCTCAGTTCAGGAAAAACTCCATGTGCATTAAGAAATCAAATTTCAATACACTCAATTCCTAAATAGGTTCCAAGCCCTCTCTCTGTTCTCGTGTTCCTCCTTTTTATGCAACAATTACACCTCAATTTCCAATTCTTTTGATTCTTTAGTTTTCAAGATTCTGCCATGTTTTTCAATTCCATCCGTGTCTGCCAAAACCAACAGTTATATTTTCTGTAAAGCCTACACAATTTCCAAAACAGGTGTCTATGTTCTTGTTACCCAGCTTGAATATGCACCGGAAAATTTCTCTGCAATTAACACTACTCTGTTTGAACAGTAGAAGATCCTTCCAAGAGGGCTTCAATACCAACCTCACCCCGGGAACCCATATTCTTACTATCAACAGAACGACGGCAAAGAGGTGGGTATCTTCAAATCAGTAGCTGGAACCAAGAGCTAAGTAAAAAATCCGTCACTTTTTTTCTTTTTGTACCTCTGTTTTTAGGTGGGGGGGTGGGGTGGGGGAGGAGGAAAGATAAGCTTCGGAGCCCGTAATCACGGTTTTCAACCAGCTCCATTACGTTTCTTACCTGCTAATGCTCGACCAGCTCAATTTTATCGGTTAGGAACAACCAGTAACCACCAAAAACTCCACGCTTAATGTGGAATGGAGGTGAAACCAAAATAGCAAAAAGATATGAAACCAAGACATCATTCGAGCTCTAGGAACAGCCAAATGGCATAAACAGATATTCAAACATCAAGATTTTTCTTCGACACCAAAACCTCCAGTAGTCAAATACCAATTTGATTGCAAAAATCTCAAAACAACATTGGCATCGTTTCTTCAACAATGTGAAAGAAAGAAAAAGACACGAAATTTGAAGAATCAGTGGGAAAAAAAGGTTTTTCGAATTGACAGAGGAAGCATCTGCCAAAACCCAAAAGAATCAGAAACATCACTAACAAACATATGACCGAGACATGGTTAAATAAGAACTGACCTGCGTAAGAAGTCGCCTCCAAGCCATCTCCCTTGTTATTTTGATTGCTGTTGGAAGATGAAAATTGAAACTGGTTCGAAGCGCTGATGTTGCGTTTTTAACTTGCACAAGGAGACGTAATACTATTGCGCATCGCAGGTTTCAGGGCCTCCCCCTCCCCGTCCCCGTCCCCGTCCCCGTCCCGAGGTAATCGTCAATACTTCACGCTCCAAACTTATGACTTCGTTCCATTTTGTTTATTTATTGGACAAGAGATGCTGCTCTAATTTAAGGTAAATAGATACAATGGGAAGCAGATATATGGTATAAAAATAGCACCGCCAATAGAAAATGACAGATATACCCTTCAATGTGATTCCTAACTCCTACGGCTATGTTAGGATGATAAGGAAAAAATATATATATATATATATATTTTTTAGTAATAAAGGGGGAAAATTTTTTGAATAAGACAAAAATTATAATGATACAATCTAGTCAAATTAAAAAATGCACAAGAGATCTCTACTTGGTCGCATTAATCTGTTGGGGCCAATGGGTGATTAAGCATAAATATCTATCCAAGAGGCAAAGGCGTCAGCTCACAGTGTTCTGTGAGAGGGCATAGGAAATACCACCAAGTAGAGATCTTTTTTTCAAAATAAAATTTTCAAATTCATTGTTTCCTTTTCTTATCATCTAATATAGCCTAGGTTCTTCTTGCGAAGGATAAAATTAATATATTCTTAAGGTCAATATTAGGAATTTAGCTCGTCTCCAGGGAGGCATGCACCCAAGGTGCTACCAAGAGGCATCTAGTGGTTGAGCTGTACCGCACATATCTCAGTGCATGCCTAGGGATGTATTAGGCACAACCCAACGGTTGGCAGCGCCCTAGGCATTCCCCTACTCCCTGAAGACGATCCTGATCCCAATATTAAGGAGGTCGGTGAATAAACTGGTCCGGCCTAATCTATTCCCATAAATTTAAGGTCTCGCATCATAATAAACCATTTAGAAAATTGGACCTTATAGGTTTGGACATGAACACATTTTTCATTCAGAGACTAATGGGGTTGTAAACAAGTCAATTGTCTTAGCATGCTATGAACCTATAAGGGCTAGTTACGTAACGGTATCAGTCGGGTGACTCGGGTGCTCATCGAACTATACCCAAACACTATTACAAACCGGTCCATAACAGCATTATGCTCAACACTTTTATTAATAATTTTGTCTTTTAATGCGAGATAGCCTTTGACATCAGTTACACATTCACACCACATCAATAAGCATGGGTAATGGATATGAATGGGTCCATATGAGAGAGGACTTATATCCATTTTATTGATGATTAATCTAATGTGAGCCAAAATAAATTTTCATTGAAAATTTGAGTTTTCCTTCACCCGCAGATTAAGGGAGAAGGCATAATTCCTTGATTAGATGAAATGGAAAAGGTGTTGGAAACAGTGAAGAGTGTATTATCAACTTCGTAAAATAGGGGATGGAGTAATTATGATTTTAGATTTATGATATTTCCTTCACTATGGGTTGCAGAATACTTTTTATTTTATTGATAACGTACATTTAACAAGGGTGTTAAATTAGAACCGGAATCGAAAACCGAAATCGGATCAAATAAGCCAAACTGAATAAAATTTGATTAGATTTGAGTATTAGATTTTAGGATCGATCCTTAGTTCAATTCCGAATCAAGTATAGGAACCGAATTCCAAAACCAAAACCGAACCGAATTTGGAGAGTAGCATATTATAATATGTTATTTTATTGTAATACTAATATATTATAATATATTATAGTATATATTAATAGGGTTGATGTTCTCTATGCAGCAGTGCAACTTGGGCTGGGTATTCATGCCATTCAGGAGGTATGGGGGCCATTTTGCCTACCCCATGTGTCTAGGTGCAACCAGCGCCCCCGACACTGAGAACATTTGGTCATATTATTAATGGGGGAGTGTACCACCCACGCCTAAAGACAAAGGGGCAAAATGACCACCCCACCCCCATGATGCCAACTCACATGCTCTTATTGGCCCGCGCATGTTCAGGGGTCACGCTCTCTCATTAAAATACAAACTCTAATAATAAGAGAAAAAGTTCTTACAAAAAAAAACAAATAATAACAAAAAAAGTTGTTAGGTTACGTGGTTCTTGCACCCAAACACATAGATAATTACATTTCTTCCTTGAAATGATAATTTTTATCACCTACGGTTCCCCTGCCCAGTACGGTTCCCTAGTGCCTCTAATAAAAGGGGGCGGATCCCACCCAGGTAGCGTATTCGATTGGGGTGGAATGGTCATTTCAGCCCCCTATGAGAGGAACTGCACAACCATACCGGTCAGCGAACCTCAAGGGATAAAGGTCTCTGAAATGAAAATTCCACTCTTCCTAGATGCGTTCTCATTGGCCCTTCCATTGGTGCAGCGGTGCAAGGTCCGCAGCCTGACAGCAATTCTCTTTCATACTTCAATAATTTTTTTTTTGGTATTTTTTCTGCGCGGCCATATCTACACACTACACGGTCGTGCACTCGTGCCTTTCAACAATTGGATTGGAGTGGGGGTAGAAATGTAAATAACACATTCTTCTGTCCCATCATCCCAACGGTTGAATGCATGATGTAGACAGCCGTGAAGAAAACCTGTTGCCTGTAATAATAATAATAAGATTTTGATATGATCTGCCGGCTTCGACTCACCTAACTATAGCCAATGCAAAGACTCGTTGGGTTGAGTGATAGGACAAGCGGAGGAAGTGCTGTGGGTGTGCGTGTGGTTTTGCTCAGAATGGCAAGGAAGCGAGGCGGCACTACTTTCTTCTTTGCTCTCCTCACCATCGTAGCTGTCGGAGCTTTCTTCCCTGCCTTTGCTCCTCTTCCTGCTATCTCTCATTTATCATCTACTCCCCGCAGCCTCCAAACCCGGGTATGATCTTCTCCTGTGTTTCTGATTTTCTCAGCTTCAATTCCCACACTTTGTTTTTTGCTATTTCGGGTTTGTGTATTTGCGTCAAGGCTATTCCGATTGCCATTGTTGTTGATGTCGTTGCTCTTGTAACTATTACTGCTGTTCAGATTATTAAGACTTCAGTTTGTTTCAACGAAAGATGCTTTTTCAGGAATTGTCTTAAAGGTGAAAGAAAATTTAAGGGGAGAAAAAAAGAGAAGAAAATATATTACTGAAATGGAGTACAAAAGTTTGGAAACAACTTCCAATTTAAAATTTTGTATGTTGTCTTCCAAAAAAATAAAAAAACGATGGTATCTTGGTCAATCATACAACTACCCAGCCATGGTGGATAATAGCCCCATCATATGGTTAGATTATTCTCCACAATCAACTTTTCCAAATATGCTTCCTTGTCATATATGCAATTTAAAGTAGGACAATTTATACTCCAATTCAAAATATAAAATGGGTACACTACAAATGAAAAGTTACTCTTGGAATTGGCCATAACTTGTTTATAAGAATGGAAACATGGTAGATAATAGAAATTAAATTTTCAGATTTTTAAATTCAGTTAGTTATATTTGTTTCTTTGTTACAAATGAATATCTAATTCTATGGTTATTTATTGTGATTTGGTTGTATGTAGGACATCAATCCACCTTAGGATTGGAAAGGTCGTAGAACAGAGGACTCAAAATAAATGTCTCACCACTTCTATATGCTTCAGGGCAACATGCTTATTTCAAAAAATTTAAATTGCTCATCCTATTAATATTTATCAATCTACGTTGTTATACATATAGTGGTCACCTAGACTTATGCCCTTGTATTCCAGCACTTGGCTATTCCAACTAGTCAACAACCAGCCTGATTAGTGGTTCTTTCATTAAATTAGAGGCTTCTCATCATTATCACTGTTGTTGTCATAGACTCATGGTCATTATTTCCTACTGATTTTATTCCATGGCTATCAGCTTAGCCATGATTCATGAATCTAGATAACCTTCTAACTGAATGGGTCAGAACTGCCTATGAAACAAGGGTATTCCATTGGCGTGGTGTATGGGATAATTATTCACAATGTTAGTGAGCCGATATGCACGAAGCATGACAGTGAGGCACCATTCCCTGTGCTGAGCATATTATGTGTACTCTATCCACATTTATTTTTTTCCTTTCTGTTTTCAATTTTATTTATATATTGGCCTATGCTTCATCCTTGATATTTTCTTTATAAGGTTGTAGTAGCTTGGTTAATTTATTATGAGAAATTGTATGAATGTAATCAGGTTAATGCTTGGCAGTTCGACATATCTAATGACATGTTCTGGAAAGAAGGTCATCCATTTCAGATTATTGGTGGTGACTTGCATTATTTTCGAGTTCTTCCTGAGGTATTTTTCTAATAGATCATCATTTTAATTTTCATTTCTTATTTCCATGATTAACAATGGCATGGTTTATTAGAAGCTGATCCTATTGGATATTGATAGTTGAAAAGATTAAAAGAAAAAGTTTTCACCAGAAGCTGCGCACTATAGTTAAGGTCCACCAGGGAGAAGCCTTCTAGGCGCTCCACCATGTCAATCTTTCTTCTTCTTCCTCTTCTTCTCTCTGTCTTGTTTCTACGTTATGTCAAGTATATACTTTATTAAAGTGATATAATAAACCTTGCCAGCCCTTAGGAATTAGGAAGCTGCAGAATGCCTGCTGAAATGGCTATAAAAGAGAGCTGCATCTGTGTAAGAATGCTGAGAAAATACGTAGTATAAAACCTAGAGTTACTTCCGTGGATTCTTTACCTTGTGAAACTAAAGTTGGATCATCACTCTTTGGCTTTGATTGCAACTGCATCACCAGGTTCCAGGTGATATTCAAAGGCTGAGATTCTTGATGTGGGGGCATCTACATCAAAAGAAACTCCCTCTGCAATCAGAGATCAAGGGACCAACGAATTTTGCATTTTCCTTTTCTGAGGAAACTAAAGGCAAATGATAAGCAAAGTTTTGTTCTTTTGAATCTGAGATTGGGTTGTACATTCAGGTTGAGTAAGTAAAGGAAGTGGTATAAGTGATTATTCCTCCACATAAGGGTAATGCAGCTCATTTTCAGCTTTGGATGGCTGTGCTATTCCATGGAAACAATTCGGAGGCGGTGATGACATAAGTGTGGGAGGTTGAACTGAAGCATCTAGGCATATTCTTCTATGTAGCTGAGTTGAGGAGGGCTAGATGGGTTGTAATACTTACAACTGACAGAATTAGAAATTGTCCCCTCGAGGGCAAGGTACTAAAACTCGGAACTCGGTACCAACTTGGCCCTTGGAAAAACCGAGTCGAGTCGAGATCTCGCCGAATTGGTACATTTTTTTTCCCGACTCGAAGCCTCAACTCGGTGGGTTTTAGACCTAGTTGGGTCTGAAACTTGGTATTCAGTCTATTTTAGGACATTTAAACACAATGACACTATCAGATTTTGCAAAAACAAAGTCCAAATATGAGTTTCACTTCGGACCATAGGTTGGTAGGCGATGATGTACTAAAACCCTACTCTACACATAATTTAGTAATAGGAAGCAATCAAAACATTCAATTAATGTTCTTAGAATAACTTAAATAAGCATTAGAAATGTTAAAGTGTACAATACATCAATCTTTAAACAAATGTTACATAAAATGTGATATGTTAATGTATTCAGTCTCAACACGATCCACATAGAATTCCCATGTCATAGTGTTGCTGTAGTTTTGCACATAGTATGCCACTTGAAGAAGTGTAGCTGAATTCTTCAAATGTGCAGCTGATTCAACTCTCCCGAAGTTCAGAACTTGAAATCCACATGTAAAATGAAGGAGCTTCAAATGGGGAAGAAAATGACCTGTGGACAGAACTCGACCGAGATATGTCGAGTTAGGTAAGTTTTAAAGAGGTAGATGGGTCGAGTTCTGGGTCAACCCGAGATCTCAAGTTTCCCGAGAACTCGACCGAGATAGTGTAATTTTTAAAATCGTATGGTAACTCGACTTGATTTTTCAAAAAACCGAGATCTCGCGAGTTCTCGAACCATGCACGAGGGAACTTAGGAATTGCGCCAATAGGTGACATGGTGGGGGTAAGGATATCAATGCTTATGAGTTAACTGCCATTGTTGTTTTGAATAGTGTGGAATGACGAAATAGGATTTGTGATGCAGATTTATCACCAAACTGGGCTTCTTTTATTAGGAATAAGTCTAGGTTGGGTTGTGTACATTGTTGGGCCTTTGATCCCATGGGTTTTCAATGTAATAGGCCACTTTTATGGGCCTAAACTATGGGTAATTGGGTGAAGCCAATCCAGTTATCTAGTTTAATTATTAGTTGCGTTAAGTTACTGTGTGCTTTATTTTTACAAAGTAGTAGGTGTTTGTTTTATGGTAGGCCGGGTCCTCTCAAAACTTTGATCGTGAATGGAGCAAGTGTTTTGTAAATGTTCTAAACTAGAAAGCAAGGAAGAACAAAAACTCTAACATGGGTTTTGAGGATATCAAGGGACCATGCTGTTATCACCTTTTGGAGAATGGTATGCGTTTCTAAGATTTTCACTAAGGACAGGAATTTTAAGTTATTGACTTACTGTGTGTCCCTTATAAATTCTCAGATTTGGAGGGACCTATGGCATAAAATGGAAACAACAGCAGTTGAGACATTTTCAAACAAGGCAAGCCTTTCTGCCGATTTGGGGGGGGGGGGGATAAACAAAGGTCCATCTAATTTCCAAACCTCGCTGAATCCTTACATTAAAAGAGTGATGACTATAAGGGATCTTGGGTCAGATTAACAAATTGCAACCATTAGAAACATGTGATACATTCTTTATAAAAGTGGATCATGCTATGCTAGTTGAAAGGATACACTAAGGTTTTGAATTGAAGCTTACCTCTTCGGTGAGCAGTAGTTGTATTTATAGATGAAGTACAAGAGTGGACTGTAACAAGTAGATAAGGACTGGTTAGTTTACAATTGGAGAGATATCAGGAAATTCAAATAATTTCAAATGGTTTCAAATGGTTGTTACATATGACTAGGTCACACGCTGACTTAGTCTATCACTAGTTGTCCATCCAAATTATTAGCATTCAGTTATTGTTCTCAGAAAGGAATGGCAGATCCTTCATCTCCCATCAGCATGGAGAAGGTAATCAAGCAGTGGACCCTCTCTCTCGCTGTAGCTTGATCTATAACACTCAATTCCTGAACAATATTTGATTTTGTCTCCTTGTTGAATTATTTTGGGAGACAATTGAGGACATTGTTTCCCCCACATCATGTAGTTTTGTCCCGTTCTTAATTCACATTCGATTCCATACATAAAAAAAAAGAGAAAAGAATAATGCATCTTCTGATACACCCGGCCAAGTGGGTAAACTTCCACATATCTAGTAATTTTCAAACCTCCATCTTTCTCGCATGTGCATAAGCTTCCACCCTGCAAGATGGCCATTTTTCTCTCCCTGACCCATTCATCAGGAGCTTAAGAATATATATATTTAAATTTTTCTAGTTTGTGTTCCTTGGTACCATTACCTTAAGCATGCAGTGATAGTAATTAAAATAAAAAGGAAGAAAAGCATACATGCAGTTTCTTTTACAAACTGCCAACCTTGTATCTATTCTTGTTACTAGCAATCTAAAATTTGATCTAAGTGGGAGATCAGGGTTCCTTATCGGCCAATCCCCTCATGCTCCATTATATTTGTTAAGTCATTCAGAGTGGTTCCTTCAAATTAACACACAGTGCTTGCCTAGGTTAACCCTGGGAGATCAGGTTTCCTTATCGGCCAATCCCCTCATGCTCCATTCAGTGTGGTTCCTTCAAATTAACACACAATGCTTGCCTAAGTTAACCCCTAAGTCAGATACTGTTTCAATATTATTCACTATGTGGATTTAGAATTGTAAGATCTTGGAATTATATTACTAAGATTTGAGACTCTACTCTGTCTGGTTTTGGTGTATATATGTTGATCCAGTAATGAACTGATGGTTGGTCAATTTGCTACCGAAAGTGTAACTAGCCTATGAGTGCTTGTTTGGTGATGCAAAAAATGTAGTATGGTAATCTTATTGGCACCTTGGTCATTGGTTATTGTGGTTGAGTTTGTTTTGTTGAACTAAATGCTAGCGTCTTAGATTCATTGGCGTTCCATTAAATGCTTTCATTCTGCTTCGGTGAAGTATATTGGAAAATATTTCTTTTAAGCATGCAGTACTGGAAAGATCGACTTTTGCGAGCAAAGGCATTGGGCTTGAATACCATCCAAACTTATGTACCTTGGAATCTGCATGAACCAAGACCTGGAGAATGGATATTTGAGGGTCTTGCCGACATAGAATCCTTTCTCAAGCTTTGTCAGGAGTTAGGGTTCCTTGTTATGCTTCGTCCTGGGCCTTATATATGTGGAGGTGAGATTTGCTGTCCCATTCACGAATGTTTAGAATATGCAAAAGCTTAATGAAAGTAACAGCATTTTTCTTGTAGAAGCTTTACAGATTTTTTGTTACTATTTCAAGATGCAGATAAAATTTTCAAAGTAATCAGTTCTGTGCCAGGGTGACAGTAGTCTGTTCTGGGAACTAGAAGGGGGGGGGGGGGGTTTGGGTTTACCCGCATTTTTGTTCTTTTTATCTTTCCCCTGCTGAAAATTTTCTATTTTGCAAGCAGAGAAGGGAAAGTTTTCTCATTATTAAATAATGTGCTTGCAATACCTTTATTATTCAGAACTACATATTTTAGTCTGTTTTCTCTCCAACATACTTCTTGGAACATCCCACTGTGTGGATCTAATGACATGGTCAAGTGTATGATGTATAGGTTCTAGTTGATATCACTTTAACTAACCTTTCATTTTTATTGGTTTGATAGATCTCATAAAACACTTTGATTTTTTGGTTGCAGAATGGGATTTGGGAGGTTTTCCTGCTTGGTTACTTGCTGTAGAACCTGCTCTCAGACTGAGATCATCAGATCCTGCTTTCCTCCAATTGGTATTTTTCTGCCATAATTGCTTTGATATATATGAAGCTTGGAATAATTTACATGCAGTGTAGAGAATTTCTATTGGACTTGTGAATCTGATGCAGGATTCCAGGAGTCTTTTTCCAAGAGGGATCCTGTGGGGCAACATTGGTTCCAATGGCTTCCAGTTATCCCTTTAGCTTGTCAAAACATGACAGGAAGTTGAAAATGTCCCACAATTGGCAAGTATGGTGAACCGAACCCTAACACTAGAATTTGGGGTTTTGATCTCCTCTAGAACTAGGACAGAATTAGGTTGAGATTAGGCAAACGGACTTGAAGCAACTAGAAACTGATTTAAAGAATCTCAAAAAGAAGTAGAATTTATTAGAAAATCCCAGAAAATAGCAGAAAGAAATTCAGTGTTTTGAAGGAGAAATTGTACAATATAAAGAGGAAGAGTCCATTAAGCCTGGAATGTCCCGTGGGACAGTGCATTCCTGTGGTTACAGCGAGATTGATTTCTGAATCTTCTAGAGTGGTGTGGCTGGACCAGATTGTATTCTGCTAAGATCTTCTGATAACATAAAAGGATGGGGGTAAATGACACCTAAGTTACCTAAGGTTTTGACAAATTGTAACTTAGGTACCTAACATTTCATATATTGTGTTTGGGATACCTAAACCAGATTATAATTAACCAAATACCCAATTTTACCCTTGTGAATACATTTTTAATATAGAAACCTTACGGGACCCACACAACCATCCCTCCTCTTCTTCTTCCTGCAACCCCACCGGCCCGCACCCCCTGCTGCAATCTTAGTCTTGCTGCGACCCCCAAGCACCCCACCCCCCGACTCCAGCATCCGATCCCATAGGATTGATTTCTTACCATAGTTAGTCTTCACTAATATTCTTCGAAACCTGTAAAGCGTTTAAGCTAACATGTGGACCTTTCTTCTGGTGGAACCTAAGCTCAGACAAGAGGTCCTATCGTTCCAAGCTCAACCAGTATCTATGCAAACACTATACTGAAAGTTAAGAGTAGTAGTAGAAGATGATTAATCCTATATTATCGACATTTCTGAGGGTCTACTTGCCATGGAAGAACTTGGACTTGGGAGGTGAGTTATCAGTTTATGAGCACTAGAAATACTCCACGTTATAACGGCTGAGAAACTCACATGTAATTCCAAATCACCAAATACTATGGCATTTGCTGTCTTTGTGCATATCTAAATTCTCCATCAACTTAGGCACCACCTCCCAAATCCCAAAATCCCAATTGCTCAAAAGTATAATCCACAAACTTTTGATCTTTATGGACTGCCAACCTGTATAAATCAAGAAAAACATCTTTGATTCGCCCATTGCCAACATCAGCCACTGCAAAACTTGAAGATTCTTTGGTAGGACAGGGTCGAGGTGATTACAAGGATGATGTAGAGTAACAGCAGGGCTGGCGTCACGGGGCATGGTTGCAGAGGTAGATTGACCAGATGGAATCGGGACTGGGGGTTTGGGGTCGCAGCAAGATCACAACAGGGGGTGGGTGGAGTGGCGGTGAAGCAGGGGTGGGCAGTCGGGGAAGGAACAGAGGGAGGGGGGAGACGGGGAGGGTAGGGTGTGGTGGTAGGTTGGGTTGCAGAACGGTTTAGGGGTGGGTGGGATTGGGTTGGGTTGTAGCAGGGGGTAGGGGTCAGAGGCGTTGCAGGAAGAAAAAGAGACGACGGTGATGTGGGTCTGTTAGGTTTTTATATTTAAAAAAAAAAGTATTCACAAGGGTAAAATTGGAAATAGAAAAAAAATTGAGTAATCATTTAATTTTAATCTGGTTTTGGTATCCCAAATAGAATATATGAAATGTCGGGGATCTAAGTTACAAATTGTCAAAACATTAGGTATCCTGAGTGTCATTTACCCAAAAGGATGTAATAGAACATATAACTGGAGAATAATAAGACAGTAGAAATTAGAAAACTCAGAATTGATGTAATGGGGTGATGCAAATATTGAGGTACCAGAGACAGTTCAAATATATCTTCACTATAACATCAGCACTGAAAACAGGGTATTGAAACTGAGAGACAGGAGAATTTCTAACCTGCTGTGACTGAAATTCAGAACTAACAGGAGTGGAACTTTAAGAAGATTAAAGAAGAAAAATTACATTTGAGGGATCCACCGAATGTTGACAGGAGTCGATCTAAAACTTCAACCATAAAACAATACAGTTTGAAGAAAAGAGCTTGCAGGCTTCATTCAATAATTTGTGCCTCTAGCATGCTTGTACATTTATTTCTGTTGTAAGTTGGGGTACAAGGGTATTCTGGTATTTTTGTTTATTTTGTCTATTATTATTCCCTTAGGGGTATTCTTGTACTTGTTCCTATTCTGGAACATTCTTCCATCTATTATAAATTGTAAATAAAAGAAAAGTAGAAGAAAGGAAGGAACGAAAGAAAGAAAGAAGAAGAAGAAAAGAGAGAGAATGAGGGAGAAAGTCTGGCTCTCTAATCTAAGAGAGAGACCAGAAAAATATCATTATATAAGAGCTGCTTTACAGGGGTAAAACAGGAACGAAAAGAAGGGAGGGGAAGCCACTCTTGGTATTAGCGCCAGCAAGCTGACGCTAATTCCGAGAGTGGTTTTATACCACTTTTGCCCTCCAGTTCATACATCTAACATAAATAAAGTGGTCTGTGGACATAATGTACACAAGCCGTTTTTTCCATTCTCAACATGGTATCAGAGCTAGGATCTACATCAGGATCTTAACTCTAATACCAAAATTCCTTTGTACCCCAACTTGCAACAATTTCTTACACTTGGGTTACAAGGAAACCCTTTCTGCTTCCTTGTTCAACCATGAAAATAGAAACTCAAGAGTTCAAATTAGGACTCGTAGGTGAAAAAGGAATGCTAAACACGAAGACACAAAAAAGAAAATATTAAATAAACGAAGAAAAGAATAAGTCTCCTAGAAGAGCCAACTGCTATCCTCAATTAGCCTTCTTTTTGCCTCTATCACACATGGGCTGTCTGAGTTGGATTTTAGATTTTCTTTTGGTATTTTGGGCTTAATATTTTCTTGGTATAAGATTTGAGTTTGGTTAGTTTTACAGATCAACCTTAGTCATACTCTTGCTTTCAGTTGCTTGTCTGAGTTGAGGAAGGTCATTCAGATGGTTTGGACTAATACAAATTTTTATTTCTCTCCCCCCCCCCCCCAAAAAAAAAAATTCTTGAGAAGCCAGAGCTTTGTTAATCAATCAAGAAGCAAAAAAGAATGGGCAAGGTACCCAACCTCAGAGTGCAAGCAAGAAGAGGGAAATAAAATAAAAGACCTGGGAGGGGGGTTGGATGAGAGAACACAGAAACTGAGAAACTCAAGCTCTAGACTTTCATCCTCTAATGAGTTAAATCAAATCTTGTTTGAGGTTCGAAAAATCACATCCCTGAAGTCTGGCCCCACTGAAAACTACTCCTGCAGATCACCACAAACCTTGTTGTGCAATGCCATGATTCTAGCAACCTTATTCGCAAATATCCTTGCTTTCCTCTCTTTCCAAACCATGCAATTGTTAACTTAGGGGATATGATTGCGAAAGGACAAGGAGAATGCCAAAGATGGCTTGGCGTTGAAGCGGTTAGGAAGCAAAAGAGTACTTTTGAGTTTAAAATCCTTTGTCTTTAGATAAATGTCAAAACAGGATTCATGTAGCTGAATTCAAATAGTTGTGATGAGACTTGGTGCGTGTTTGGCTAAGCTTCTGCGGCTTTTGCTTATGGGCTTCCAGAAGCCAGCTTCTCAGGTTAAAAAATGTACGGCCGGAAAATTATTTCTTTTGAAATCTTTGCTGCAGAAGCCTGAGAAGCCCGAGAACCACGGCTCCTCCCCTAAGTGTCAGGGTTTCTCCTACTTTAGGTGGTAAATATTCAAAAAGAAATTATTTTGTTGGATCTGCCTTAACCTCAGAACTTTCTTCTCAAAGCCCAAAAGGTAGAAGCCCCAGAAGCTTAGTCAAATATGCCCTTGGTTGCAAATTCAGTGAACTCAAGCTCTCATGAAACTGAGGTGAATCTAAAAATTAATAGAAAAAATTTCAAGCTATCGGCCTGTGACAGGATTTACTTATTTTGGAGTTATAGCCAATAATATGTATTATGTAATCTATATAGTTTGAAAGGCTAGTAGCTTGAAGAAGTTGAAGGCTCAAGATGTGATTTCTTACGGAGATGTCTAGTCAACAATCAAACAATACAAGCTTTGGGACATGGAGTGTCTTTTACCCTTATCCTTGGACTTCTTAACATCCTTCACCAATGGCTTTCTCGTTTTCTAGGGTCCCAGGATGCTCCTTCCAAATATGGTGAAGGACTGATAAAGGGGTATAGAGGTAGAAATATGCTAGTCGGATATTGGAGGTGGTCCTCACCTGCATGGGGCGTCAGGTTGCTCTGTAAGAGACATGTTTGCAAGGCACTGACCATGCTTCTGCAAGAGAAGATTTTAAATTTTTAAGTTTTTAAAGTCTTTGACTGTAATCATGTTTTATTTTGTAAACATGATTATGGTCATTAAATTGGTCTTTTTCTTGTTCGTCCTTGTTGAGTTGAGGCACATTCTGATGGACTGGACTTATTTGTTGTGATTTGTCACAGGTGGATAAGTGGTGGAGTGTTCTACTTCCTAAAATAGCTCCGCTTCTTTACAATAATGGAGGTCCTATTGTTATGGTCCAGGTAGGTGGATTTTTTAGTCCTTGGTTTGCCTTTCTTTTAATTACTGGTGATTTATTGGTAAGAAAAATAATATGCATGTACAGAATTAATCCCTGTATGCAGAAAGGGCTTTAGGTACAGTTCATGTAAGAGAGTTTTCTAGTTTTAGTCATTGTAAGAATGAGAGAAGACTGTATTTGGACCTCAATAATGATGCAAGACAGGTGCTATAATAGATGTGAATCTCTAAGACTGTTAACCTTCAACAATGTGCCCAAAATCACATTGGCCAAAAGCTCCGGAAGGAAAACTAAAGATCTTTCATTCCTTGCAAAAGGGAAAGTACTCTGCTTCGGTCAAACAAATACTACATTGGCGTAGAGAAGAGCTCCACTTGGAATCTTAATCAAAGATAAAAATTTAGGTGCCGACCTAGGTTTTGACCAGCAGAAACCAAAATTTGGTCGAAACTGGCGAAAAACCTGGTATTTTTTGGGTAAAACTCGTCATGTGATAGGCTGGTCAAAACTGGTCGAAACTATCGAAACTGGTCTAAACTACTGAAACTGGGTTGGTTGAAATTGGTCGAAACTTGGTATTTTTTGGTCGAAACTATCGAAATTTCCGAAATATTGTCGAAACTGGTCGAAACCTGGTATATTTTAAACTCCTTGGACATCTCGTCTCGGACTCCTGCGAAACCGAGGCATCTCGGTCTAAACTTCAAGTTTCGATCGACCGAGATTTGTTTCCATGATCTTAATGCGAAACTTAAAGATCTTCAAAAAGCCCCAGTGCCCAAGCTGCTGCTGCCCACAACATTACTTTGAGAGTGTTCACCTTAAATTGAAAAGGTTCCAAAAGAAAGACATAAATTCCTGGTACCTACCATGAGTACATGTATTTTTAATTCATTTAAATAAACCAATTGTGCATACAATACTCTAAAGTCTAAACCTACTTCTTGTTATCTGTAAGAACCTCTCCTGGACTTGTTAGGCTGGGTAGCAATAGAAAATCCAGTGCAGTTTATCTTGGTCTATTTTGGTTTAAGGTACAGAACTTGCTTGGGTTGGATCTTTGACAAAATTCTGGTTTTCATTGTTAGGTCTTATTCATATAAGCAAAATATCTAGGAAGACGTATAGTTTCTTCAAGATAAGAATGCTCGTCCGACACCTTGATAGATTCTGGAAGCTCTTACTTAAATTTGATTTTCTTAAATGAGATAATTTATTTGATTCCTTCCAAAGCTCCTGAAAAATATTTATGGTGAGTATGCTTCAAAGAATATTTCATACCCCAGAAGTGATAAAATAATATATTTCCAAAGTCAGTTAGTTATCCTCCAAGATAAGGGCATATAATAATCTGGAAGGGAGAGCTGGAAAGAGATTACCTTCATATATTTCTTGAACCTTTAAGAAGAGATACTCAATACTTCCTGTCACGCATACTCATTTGAAAAAGAAAAAAAAGAAAAGAACCTTCCTATTGCACTTTGCTATCATATTGAGAAGGAAACGACCATTTCATAGTCTAAGAAGATAAAGAAGGCCTCTGTCAAGGTTATGATGAATTATGCGGCCACCATCCATACGAAGGCTTTCACCTTCACAGAACCTCACCTCACCAAATCTTAAGGTTAGAGAACTATGGGTAGAGGCCTAAATCCAATTCCTGCAGGAAGAACGCCTAGAGTAAAGTCTTGTTTGGTCGTTTTGGAGGCATCTCTCACTTGGAATTCATCTTGTTGACCTGAATGTTGAACTTTGAACAATTTAAAATCTACTTGTATTGTTGTCTACAGAAATGTTGCGTCTGTGTTTTTCTTTTACTTCTATCATTAAGTAAGGATTACTTTGCCAGATTGAAAATGAATATGGTTCGTATGGAGATGAGAAAAGCTATCTTCACCATCTCGTTACTTTGGCTAGGACACACCTTGGAGATGACATAATCTTGTAAGGATTCTTTCTCCACACCTTTTCTATTGATCTTTGAAGGAAAATTTATTGCATATTCTAATGTATGTATTTTCATGGACTAATAATATGGGGACAACATTAATTCAACAACTGTCACATGAAATTACAAACGTTTCTCCTTCTTTGTCCTCTCTCTCTCTTAAGCTTTTGTCCTTTCTCTGTTTGAAGCATATTTGAATTCCTGGGTCACATAATCCTTCTTATAGTCACTTTGACTTATCTTTTTGCAACAAAACTGCAAATATATACATGCAGTAGATATTACATGTTTTTGAACTACAATTCACTGACAAAGGTTGGCTGGATGGGTCACCCACCTAGCTTAGTGGGGCAGCACACCTAATTGTGCCACGCGGTATGTTAAATGAGGCTAAAGGTTGGTGGACAATTAGAACCCAAGGCCCCCTGTTTTTGTGTCAAGTTTCGTCACAAATGGAGTTTGCCAAATGGCAAAACTAAGCATTCAGAAATCTGGGATTACTGAAAGGCTGCATGGACATATAAGGGTGGGTATGTGATTGAATTTGAGCCTGAAATTTGACACATGGCCATCCAGACGTCCAACAGTCGTAATTGCCCTATCATCCTTCCCGGTGGTACAACTGTGTGTGCTGTCCAGCCAAGTTAGGTGGGAGGCCTGTCCAGTCTACCTTTTAATTCACATGTATATTTGTTGTCTCATGCATTGATATATATATATATATATATATATATATATATATATAGGGAGAAAGAAGTCTACTTGGTTGAGTGGGTAGTGTATATTCCACGCAACCAACCTCTTAACCTTTGGATTGGATTCATGTAATAATGACCATTGATTTCACTTAGGTAATAAAAATTACTTCCTATAATTAAATAAGATTTTTATTATTTAATTGTTACTGATGTTGCAGGTTACGGTTTTCCCATTTAAGGTTTTCCAAAAAAAATTCTTAAACATTTAAGTCAAGATTCTCTGTCTTACGTTTCTTGCTTCTTTTGAGGATTTTTTTGCAAGATTCTCTCCCATGTCTGTCTCTCATACCTATCCGCCTGGCTCTTTTAATTGAAGTTTTATATATTTTCTGTCTACTCCTGCACATATGCTTTTGTGGGATAGATTTGGTCTCTCTCATACTTTTTGTGGGATAGATTCGTAATGATATCGGTGGAGACCAACACTGATTCTGGTTGATCCGTATTGGTGGATCGGTACGGACAAAAATAAACAATGTTAAAAAAAATCTATTTTTTGAACAAAAAAAAAAAACAAAAAAAAACAGGGCTAAACATAACCGATCTGGATTGGTATCTGATCGGCGATTCCTGACCGATCCTGTATCGGTGGATCGATAAAAACAAGGGTAAAATGTGAAAAAAGCAAAACTCTAATTTTTTGAAGAAAATAGGGGTAAACCTAACCGAACAGACCAACATGGATTGGTATCTACTGAAACCGATACTGATTCGTATTGGTATCGGTCGAAATCCATACCGATTCCTGGCCGATCCCGTGTTGGTGGATGGGTACGGACAAGGCTAAAAAAATGTAAAAATAAATTATATATATATATATATATTTTTTTGTATGAAACATGGGTAAACCTAACCGATCTGGACTGATACAGACCGATCCGGATCGGTATTGAATGAGACCGATACTGATTCGTATCGGTATCGGTCTTAGTCAATACCGATTCCTAGTTGATCCCGTATTGATGGATCGGTATGGACAAGGGTAAAAATGTAAAAAAAAATCAAAATTTATTTTTTTTAATGAAAACGAGGGTAAACCTAACCGATTTGTACCGATATGGATCGGTATCTGTTGAGACTGATACCGATTCCTGGCCGATCCCGTATCAGTGGATTGGTACAGACAAGGGTAAAGATATGAAAAGAAATCTAATTTTTGAATAAGAAAAGGGCAAACCTAACCAATACAGATCGGTTCAGATCGGTATCGACTGAGATTGATACCGAATCCTGGCCGATTCTGTATCAGTAGGTTAGTACGGAAAACGGTAAAATGTTAAAAAAAAAAGAGCTTTTTTTTGGAAAAAGAAAATAGGGTAACCTAACTGATGTAGACCGATACATACCGTTCCGGATCAGTATTGGTGGAGATGGAGATCGATACCGATTCCTAGCTGATCCCATATCGTTGGATCTGTACATGCAAGGGTAAAAATGTTAAAATTGAAACAATGCAGACCTGTAAGTGTAATCAGTAGAGAAGAAGAGGGGAGAAGATGGAGAGGGAGAAGAGAAGAAGAAGATGAAGAAGAGAGATCGATTGGGAGAGCAAGGGAACCTCCCTCACGATTCTAATTAATTGAATCGTGAGGAGAGACAGTATTATTTATAATGCCTTAACCAAGTTACAAGGGTAAATACCCTAACTGCCCTTAGTACAGAAAATAAACTAGAAATATAACTAAGACATAAATCAGACCAAAACACCCCCAAACTACTAATTCTAATCGACATTCTTAACACTCCCCCTCAAGCTGGAGCGTAGACATTACCAAGAACTAGCTTGGAACAACCATCCAAGAACTGAGGTCGAAACAAGGCCTTCGTAAACATATCTCCAAGCTGAAACTATGAACAAACAAAAGGAGTGACAATGAGCTTCTTCTGAACAACATCTCGAACAAAATGACAATCAACTTCAATGTGTTTGGTCTGTTCATGAAAAACAGGGTTGTTGGCAATGTAAATAGTAGCTTGGTTATCACAGTACATCTCCATGGGCTGATCACTGGAATAACCAAGCTCAATAAGGAACGAACGAATCCACATCAACTCTGCAGCAGTATGAGCCATGGCTCTGTATTCAGCCTCAGCATTGGAACGAGCTACAGTCGTCTGTTTCTTGCTCTTCCAAGTAACCAAATTTCCTCCAAAGAAGGTACAATAACTTGTGGTTGATCTTCTATTGCCATCAGAGCCAGCCCAATCCGCGTCAAAGAACCCAACCACGTTGGTATGACCATGGCGACAATACACTAACCCCTTACCAGGAGCACTTTTGAGGTATCGTAGAATGCGACAAGCAGCATCCCAATGTATTTGCTTAGGGTTCTACATGAACTGACTAACAACCCCTACAGCAAAGGAGATATCAGGACGAGTAACTGTGAGATATATAAGTTTACTGACCAGACATTGATACTGATGTATGTCACCAAACTCTTTGTCATCAGAAGCACCAAACTTGACGTGGGGATCCGTAGGTGTATCTATAGGTTTACAACCTAACATTCCTGTCTCATCAAGTAAAGCAAGGACATACTTCCTCTGGGACAGGCTAAGACCTTGAGAGCAGCGAACAACCTCAATGCCAAGAAAGTACCTGAGGCTACCTAAGTCCTTGATCTGGAAATTATCATGTAAATAAGTCTTCACCTGTGCAATTCCAGAAGCATCATTACCAGTAACAATAATGTCATCGACATAGACTGCAAAAATGACCATGTTAAACCCCTGCCATCTAACAAAGATAGAGTGATCAGAATAGCACTGAGAAAACCCATAACCAGCCACAACACTGCTGAATTTGTCAAACCATGCACGAGGAGACTGTTTCAGTCCATAAATTGCCTTGTGAAGGCGACAAACCCGGACACTATCCTCCCCCTGAGCAACATACCCAGGATGTTGCTCCATATATACCTCCTCCTGGAGATCACCATATAAGAAGGCGTTCTTCACATCCATCTGAAATAGAGGCCAATCAAGATTGACTGCCAAGGAAAGTATGATACGAATAGAATTCAAACGCGCAACAGGAGAAGGTCTCAAAATAGTCGACCCCATAGGTCTGTGTAAACCCTTTCGCAACCAAACGGACCTTGAGCCGTTCCACAGTCCCATCTGGATTGTACTTAACTGTATACACCCAACGACACTTAACAAGATCTTTACCAGGTGGTAGATCCACTAATGACCAAGTTTTACGAGAGATCAAGGCATCCATCTCCACATCCATAGCATGTTTCCACCCCGGGTGAGACAAGGCAAGTGTATAAGAAGTGGGAACAAAGGTAGAGTGTAATGTAGTAGCAAAAGCACGATAAGAAGTTGGGAGATGAGCAACAGAAACATAATTTACCAACGGGTAAAGGGAACTATTTTGAGTGCAAGTGCGAGTACCTTTGCGCAAAGTAATAGGACGGTCATTAGCATCTAAAGGGGGATCCGCAGGCAAGAACTCAGCTGGTGGCGGGAGAGGGGCAGCATCAATATTTGGTGGCGGCTGTTGTTGGGTACGGCGGTGACCTGCAAAGGATTGGCAACTAACGGGAGAGGAGGAACAGCAGTATCAACCTGACCAACAACACCAGTATCAACAGTAAGATCAACATCACTGAGAGAACCAGGAAAATAAGGAGTATTTTCGAAGAAAGTCACATCAGCAGAAACAAATTGTTGGTGAGAAACAGGATCAAAACACCGATACCCCTTATGGGTACGAGAATAACCAAGAAACAGACACTTGACATCCCTAGGAGACAATTTATCAAGGCCAGGGCGAAGTATATGAACAAAACATTGGCAACCAAAAACACAAGGAGGAAGAGAGAAAACAACCCGCTCCGAAAAAACAACATTAAAGGGAATTTGATCATTAAGAACCGAGGAAGGCATACGATTAATCAAGAAGAAAGCAGTCAACGCTGCATTAGCCCAATAGAGTTTAGGAACATTCATATGAAACCTCAATGATCTAGTAATGTCTAACAAATGGCGGTTTTTGCGCTCCGCCACACCATTTTGTTGTGGTGTATAAGTGCAACTAGTTTGATGAAGAATGCCATTGTCAGAACAAAAGGAAAAAATCTCATGTTGAACTATTTCCAAGGCATTATCAGTACGTAAAATTTTCAAATGAATACCAAATTGAATATGAATTTCATTATAAAATTGTTTGAAAACAGAAACAAACTCAGATCTATCCTTCAAGAGGTACAACCATGTCATCCGAGAATGATCATCAATATAACTGACAAAATAACGCAAACCTAATCGACTCTTAACCCTACATGAACCCCAAATATCAGAATGGACTAACTAAAATAAAGAAGTACTCCTAGACTCTGGACTCAAAGGAAAAACAGTTCGATGATGCTTGCCAAGCTCACAAGCTTCACACTCAATACGGGAGACAGATTTGCAGCTAGGAACCAGATGCCGCAGCTTGGATGAGGAAGGATGTCCTAGCCGATAGTGCCAATGTAATGGAGAAACACCAGAAGAAGTAGCAACAGCCGCTGTAGGAGAAATTGCCAAATCAAAATAATAGAGACCACCCTTCTCATGCCCGCCACCAATCGTCGTCTTCGTTGCGAGATCCTGGAAAACACAATGAGAGGAATGAAAGGTTGTAGAGCAATTTAAAGACTTAGTTAACTGACTAACATACAAAAGATTAAAAGGCAGCCTAGGTACATGAAGAACATTAGTCAAGGAAAGATTAGAGGATAAAGGTATATCCCCATGACCAGTAAGAGGAATAGAGGATCCATCGGCAATGGAAATTCGAGATGGAGTAGTAGATTGAGTAAAAGAGGAAAATAAATTAGGCTTACCAGTCATATGAGAAGATGCACCGGAGTCAATGACCCACGGAGAGGATGAAGAGGCGAAACATGCAGTAGTACCTGTGTGGGCAAGAGTAGCTGTAGGAGTTGAAGATGATGCCTCCAGTTGTTGAACTCGTTGTAACAGTTGAGAAACCAGATTACTAGAAGTACTACCACCATCAGTAGGAGACCCATGATTAGTATTAGAAGGATGCACAGAATCAGCCGCTCCATCAAAAACTGCGGCATTGGCAAACTGCTCTCGAGCCCATTGTGGTTTGCCATGTTTCAGCCAGCATTTTTCAACAGTGTGGTTAGGACAACCACAATGAGAACACCATCGAGAACCACTATCACTAGAAGATGAACCAGCAGGGTTCGAACCAGCCTCTCGACCACCAGAACCAGCCCCACGGCCACGATCAGCTCCAGAACCACGGCCACCTTGAGAAGAGGTACCACCACCATGACTACGCCCTCCAGTAGAAGTAAAAAGGGCAGAATTATCCTTAGAGACAGGAGGTGCATCAGATTTAACCGTGGAAGGAGAAACAACCCTTTGTATGCGACAGTAAGCTCCATTCATAGACGGGATCTTCTCACCAGTCAATAATTGGCTTTTCACTGATTGAAGATTGGAATCTAACCCAAAGAGGAACTTAGCAACAAGGAATTCAGAACGTTGAGCCTTAATGACAGCAGCATCAGTAGATATAGGCTGGTACACATTGAGTTCCTCCCACATGCCCTTCAAAGAGCTGTAGTATTCGCCAAGCGATTTTCCTTCTTGCTTGAAGGAGAAAAACTTTTCTTATAAATCATAAATCCGTGAGAGGTTACTGTCTTGAGAATAGCTCTCCTTGAGTTCTTCCCAAACACCCTTGGCAGTTTTATGAAACATAACGTTTGATGGAGGGCTCCATGCTATTCCAAAGGCAGCAAAGGAGGGTTGCATTCTCAGCCTTCCAATCTTCATAGTTATCAGCAGTAGAGGCTGGAGGAGTCATAGTAAGGTAAGACATCTTCCGGCGAGCAGTAACATATACCTCAAAAGCTTGAGACCAAAGAAGATAGTGCGAAGCACCATTCAACTTGATGGTAGTAATCTGAACATTAAAGTTATTTGTAGGAGGCTTAGAATCAGCCATGATAACCAAATAGATAATATCTTGAAGCTTGGACAGATGCAGCCAACAAATAGAACAAGCCAAGCCAAATCGATTTCAGCCAAAAAACCCAAAATAGGGCAAAAAAAAAAAAAACAGAGAATCCGATAACCCTAAGAACAGCAGTCAAAAAAGGAGACCAATTTATGGCCAAACAATCACCAAACAGCAGGGAATAAAACCCTAGCCCAGCAGCCAATGAAGAGAAAATAAACTCCCAGGAGAGACAGTATCGATTTTGACAGGGTTTTTGGAAAATTGATCTTAGATGGGGGTAGAGAGCACTTCAACCATCAAATTTTGCAAGCAGTCAAACTTCAGCATAGCAGGGAACCCTAGTCCTTCATCATCAATACGACTAGGGTTCAGGAAATATAAGGCAGCATATGGTTGCTGTGGACCACGATAAGAGAGAACAAAGGGAATCCTTCAGAACCGCAGGAGAGGGGAACATCGTGGATTAGAATTGCTGCTCTGATACCATGAAACAATGCAGACCTGTAAGTGTAATCAGTAGAGAAGAAGAGGGGAGAAGATGGAGAGGGAGAAGAGAAGAAGAAGATGAAGAAGAGAGATCGATTGGGAGAGCAAGGGAACCTCCCTCACGATTCTAATTAATTGAATCGTGAGGAGAGGCAGTATTATTTATAATGCCTTAACCAAGTTACAAGGGCAAATACCCAAACTGCCCTTAGTACAGAAAATAAACTAGAAATATAACTAAGACATAAATCAGACCAAAACACCCCCAGACTACTAATTCTAATAGACATTCTTAACAAAAATAATCTAGCTTTTTTTGAAGAAAACAGGGGTAAACCTAAATGATCAGGATCGATACGGATCGGTATTTGCTGAGACCGATATCGATTCTTGGCCAATCTCGCTCAGTACGGACAAGGGTAAAAATGTAAAAAAAAGATCTATTTTTTTTAAAAAGAAAACAGGGGTAAACCTAATTGATCAGGACTGACACGGATCGGTATCTGTTGAGACCGATACCGATTCCTAGCCGATCCCGTATCGATGTATTGGTATGGACAAGGGTAAAGCAAAAGAAAAATCTAATTTTTGAACAAAAAAGGGTAAACCTAACCGATACAGATCGATTTGGATCGGTATCGGTCTCATCCGATACCGATTCCTGGCCGATCCAGTATCAGTGGGTCAGTATGGACAAGGGTAAAAAATGTTTTTTTTTTGTGAAGAAAATAGGGTAACCTAATCGATGTAGACTGATACATACCGTTCTAGATCGGTATCAATAGAGATGGGGATCGATACCGATTCCTAGCCGATCCCGTATCGTTGGATCTGTACATGCAAGAGTAGAAATGTTAAAATAATCTAGTTTTTTTTTTTTTTTGAAGAAAATAGGGTAAACCTAACTGATCGGGATCGATATGGATCGGTATTGGCTGAGACCGATACTAATTCCTAGCCAATCCTGTATTGGTGGATCAGTATGGACAAGGGTAAAAATATTAAAAAAAAAAGCTCTAATTTTTTGAAGAAAACAGGGGTAAACCAAACCGATACAAATCGATCTAGATTGGTATCGGCTGAGACCGATCCCAATTCGTATCGGTGTAGGCTGAGACCGATCTAGATCTGTATCGCCTGAAACCGATACTGATTTGTATCAATATTGGTAGAGACCGATACCTAATTTCTGGTTGATTCTGTATCGATGGATCAGCACGAACAAGGGTACAAATGTAAAAAAAAAAAATTTAATGAAGAAAACAGGGGTACGTAACTGATCCAAACCAGTCTGCGTCGGTTAGTTTTACCCATTTTTTCTTTAAAAACTTGGATTTTTTTTTACATTTACACCATTGTCCATACCTATCCACCAACAGGAGATCGGTATCGGTCGCAGTAGATATCGATCCATATCCATATCGGTATCGGTCGCAATAGATACCAATCCATATCGGTCTGTTCGGTTAGGCTTACTCCTGGTTTCTTTAGAAAAGTATTGGTTTTTTTTTTGTTTTGATTTTACCCATGTCTGTACCGATCCACCGATACGGGATCGGCTAGAAATCGGTATCGGTCTCAGCCGATACTGATCAGATACCAACCATGTTTACCCCTTGTTTTCTGCAATTTTTGTTTTTTTGTTTTTTAACGTTTTTACCCTTGTCCGTACTGATCCACCAACACGGGATCGGCCAGGAATCAACCGATACCGTTACGAATCAGTATTAGTCTTAGTAGATACCAATCCGTGTCGGTCTGTTCGATTAGGTTTACCCTTGTTTTCTTCAATTTTTTTTTACATTTTTACCCTTGTTTGTATCGATCCACCGATACAGGATCGGCCAGAAATTGGTATTGGTCTCAGTAGATATCGATCAGATATCAATCCGGATTAATTAGGTTTACCCTTTTTTTTTTCCTTCAAAAATTTGATTTTTTATTTTATATCATTTTTTTACCGTTTTCTGTACCGATCGACCAATACGGATTAACCAGAGTCGGTGTTGGTCTCCACCGATACCGTTACGAATCTATCCCGCAAAAAGTATGAGAGAGAGACCAAATCTATCCCTCACAAGCATATGTGCAAGAGTGGACAAAAGATATATAAAACTTCAATCAAAAGAGCCAGGCAGATAGGTATGAGATAGAGAGAGACATGGGAGAGAATCTTGCAAAAAAATCCTCAAAAGAAGCAAGAAACGTAAGACATAGAATCTTGACTTAAATGTTAAGATTTTTTTTTTTGAAAACCTTAAATGGGCAAACCGGTAACCTACAACATCAGTAAGAATTAAATAATAAAAATCTTATTTAATTGTAGGAAGTAATTTTTATTACCTAAGTGAAATCAATGGTCATTATTACATGATTCCAATCCAAAGATTAAGTGGTTGGCTGCGTGGAATATACACTACCCATGCAACCAAGTAGACTTCTTTTTCCCATATGTATATATATATATATATATAGGACTCATGGTTTATGTATCCACAGTCAGTTTTTTTTTTTTTTGTTTTTTTTTGTGTGTGTGTGTGTGTGTGTTGTCTATAATTCATTGTGAGGAATTCATTTCTCAAAATCATAAATGTTTTTTGGTAATTGGGAGCTTTACATATATATTTGATAGAAGGGGGGGGGGATCGAACCGGGGAGGGGATAAGATACCAGCCAAGAGACTCGAACTCGAGACCTCTTGGTGAGCATGGGCATGAAGCGCACCACGGCTCACCAACTGAGCTAAGCAGTTGTTGGTCAAAATCATAAATGTTGATAATAAATTCATAAAAACCTCTGGTTTGGTTGTTTGTTATGTTTTACTTTGGTTGACTTTATTTTGGTGTTTGATTAATTCAGGTATACTACAGACGGGGGTTCAAAGGACACTCTTGAAAAAGGAACAATCCGTGGCTCTGATGTATTTTCAGGTTGAGTGATTCGGTGATTCCTTAACTTCATAACCATAAATTTAGGATATGTATTATACTTAATGAAAACACCAAACAGTGAAGACATCCCTCTCCTTCCCTGCTTAAGCATTAAATCACAGTTCTATTGTGCATCATGTTATTGTAAAGGTTAACAAGCTAACTAGCTATTGCTACTTCACAATTCAGACCATGAATAGATTGGGTGACTTATCTTTTTTGTTTTTGTTTTTGGGATGGGGGGGTTGGGGGGGGGGTTGTATGAGTAACAGTGATATACTGATGTGTAGATCAAAGGGAAGTCCGCATGGAAGGCATTGACTATATCAAGAGAGCATTAAAAAAAATCCTTCTATGTCATAATATGGAATGCAACTTATTTAAAATCATACAATTACATATTGTTTGATCAACAGAAAAAAAAATTTCATACAATAGAAATTCCAATCTTGTATGATGAATATTTTACTCCCTTGAACTTCACAAGGGTTGGAAAATAGAAAGAAAAGAATGGTGTGATTCTTTTTCTCCTTGATAATGTCCTAAGATGTAACCTTTTTTGAATAGAAGTTTGATTGTAGCTTCACTTCGGTCTTAGTGGAATCGAAGTCACCAAAATAATGCAAGACCTGGTAGAATTTTATGGAAATAAATCATGCCTTTCTCTTGGAATTTCAGTGTAAAGTTTTGTAATTATTATTTTAAGCATAAATACGGATATGGAAATGATATTTTAAGCATAATGAGATCTGTTGGAATCATTACATGCTCACCAGGAGGTCTCGAGTTCGAGTCTCCTGGCTGGTACCTTCCCCCCTCCCTATTCCCCCACCCCCCCCTCCTCAAAAAAAGTAAATTATATATAAAAGCTCCCAATTCCAAAAAAAAAAAGATCTGTTGGAGTAATTACAAGCATAAGAGCACCTCTCAAAATAATATGTTTTTAGAACCTGGTTTGATGCTCTATTTCACAATTTTGAACATAATTATAGATTCTACACATATAGCATAACATATAGGAGGGAAAATACCTGATTACATTCTCTTGAATTCTCCCATGAGGCCCCCACAGTTTACTATATTCATTGGTCATATTTATTTATCAAGTTGTTTCAAAAACATTAAATTTTTGTGTGGAAAAATCAGTTCATCCATAATGAATGGTTGGACCTCTTCATATCAATTTGAGGTCCCAACTCCCAAGAACCCAGATGTTGTACCAAGTTGTCAGTTATAGTGGATAAAAGCTGAAAAGCACATAGATGCATTAGGGGATTCGGGTGTTTAGGGTATTCCTAGTTGCTTTCTCATCAGATCGGTGCATTGTTAGTTGTTACTAACACACCACTCCCCAAAAGCAACAGCAACGACAACAACATAGCGTTATCCCAACTAAATGGGGTGGGCCACATGGATCCTTGCTCTCCAATCAGGCTCTGTTCAAAATCATACATGATACAAGGCCTAAGCTAAGCATGTCTTTCCTCACCATTTCTCCTATGGTTATTATTTTAGGCCTGCTCCTGGCTCTTTTGTTCCCTCAATCTGAATCAAATTATTCCTCCGTACTGGGGCATCCCAGGGCCTCCGTTGAACATGGCCATGCCACCTCACCCAACTCTCTCTAAGCTTATCATGAATCAGAGCTACTCCCAAGTCCCAACCCAGCTCTAATATGATCATTTTACTTTATACTTCCTAGTTTTCCCACACATCCATCTCGTCATCCTCATCTCTTCTACACATAGTTTATTTACAAGACACTTTTTAACTGCCCAACATCCTGCACCATACATCATAGCTGGTCGAATGAAAGTCCTATAAAATTTTCCTTTAAACTTTAAAGGAAATGTTCCCCCCCCCCCCCCCAAAAAAAAAAAAAAGAAAAGAAAAGAAAAGAAAAGAAAAGAAAAGGAGAGTACATTATGATGGGTGGAATAAAACAGATCTTGTAATTATATAAGAACTACGATCTTACCATGTATAACTAAAGGTACCATTGTAAAATATACATGCATACAAGATCGGTCTACTAATAGGGGCTTTTCCTTGGTGTGATGGTAAAAACTGTGGCTGCCAGCACGAAGATGTGGCTTCGAGTCTTATGGCAGCCACATAATGCAAAAAATTCTGATATTTAGGGCCAACCCCAAACTACTTCTAGGACCCTGATGTGACTTTGAGTCTTTAGGACACTGGGTTATGCCCCCCCCCTTTTTATCCACGGATTCTAGCTTACTTATTGAACAAAGAAAAGAAAAATACCATATGATATCTCTTTCATTAATTATATGATATCCTCTTTTATTTTTGTGAAGGAAAAAGGGGAAAAAGTTGAAGGCGTAAACAAAGATTTTTTGTAGCAGGATAACGCGCAAAATGATTTCATAATTGCCTTAAAACCACTTCCTTTTTAATTTGCAGCTGTTGACTTCACAACTGGGGATGCTCCTTGGCCTATATTTGAGTTGCAGAAGGAGTTCAATGCCCCTGGAAGATCGCCCCCTCTTTCAGCGTTAGTATTTTCCTTTTCTTACTGTAGTATATGTTAGGTGGGAAGTCTGATGTTCCTGATGCTCGTTGTTTCAGGGAATTTTATACAGGTTGGCTAACTCACTGGGGAGAGAAGCTTGCAAAGACTGATGCTAATTTTACAGCATCTGCCTTGGAAGCCATTTTATCTCGAAATGGTTCAGCAGTGCTTTATGTATGTTTGCAATCCCAAGTTTTCTTCTTGTACATGATTGTTTAAACTTTAAATGCTTCAATAATGTAGATTTTTCAAAATTTCAGATGGCACACGGTGGTACAAACTTTGGATTTTTTAATGGAGCAAACACGGGAATAGATGATTCTGATTACAAACCTGACCTTACTTCCTATGATTATGTGAGAATCAGTGTATCACTATGAAGCTTCTGACATGTTCTTGTATTTTGTTCTGAATCAATTACGTTACATGAGTATTGATTTTGATTCTTTCCAGGATGCACCAATTAAGGAATCTGGTGACGTGGATAATTCGAAATTCATAGGTATTTTCTACGCTTCTTGATTTTGTATGGGGTTCCACTAGAAGATGGATTGCATATATATTAGAACTAAGTGCCAATTGCCAAAATTTATTTGTTAAATGCCCCTTTTAAATGCCTTTGTGAAAGCAAGTGATGCAGTGGTCGTAGGTATTTTGATCTTTCTATAGTTCTGCAAATGTAATTATCTTGCCGTTATGAAATGTTCCTTTAGGAGTGATTAATGTTCTGGGGAATTGGTTCTAGTTAACTTAGTGATTTGGTAATTATCATGGCCTTCAGTAGTATTATGGAGAGTTGGTACTTGGTCAATGAGTCCTATTGAATTTTGAATGCATGCACTTAGGAACATTTAACAAATTCTAAGAGTTTTAAATCACCATGGGGCGAAGTTAAATAGGAAATTTTTTTCATTAATAGTGGTTAGAAGTGAAGTCTCTACAGTATGGACTATAGAGTATGGACCCAATGGACTTCACCAACCTAGCAAGCTCGCATTTCAATTCAATTTAGAATACAAGAGCTATTATTTCATATTGGTGTCTGAAAATCGGATGAAGAAATTGGGGAGTGTCTTGAATAGTGTCTTCCACCACCCTGTTTTAGGATGTTTGTAAAGGTGATCTACCCTGTCAAGGTCTAGAAGCACAATGCTTCTGGAAATGAATTTAGGCTTGATATCATTATGGGAAAATGATCCCTTTTAATATCTTCTCTCATGCTAACCATCACATTTCCATTACTTCAACTCTGAATCATTTCCCACCTTTTATCTAATACACATTTACTGCTTCATATGTTGATCCTTTTTTTAATCAATGTTACCTAACTTTTGAGTGTCCATTGCTCCGCCAAATTATGTTTAAGACCTAATGACTGCTTACCCTGTTTACTTATATGGGACTGACAGGGTGGGTGTCCAATGGCCCAGCTGGTTCATAATTTTGTCAGGTTTTGGGGATGACGATGGCATGCAATAGATAGTTGACAATTCTCTTTGACTCCTGTGTACTTTCTGGATTCAAGGATTCAATATTTAGCAGTAAAGAATGATGAATTGCGTAACCCGTCTAACCTATGGTTGGACTCTCATCTTACTTGTACTCTAGCTCAAACTGACAAATAACTTGCCTAAGTTGATTCTTTCCAACCCAGGGGAGAGGGTCTTTAGCTAGTTTCGTCCTTTGGTAATAGCTGTTGTCTTTTATGGGGATCATTATGTACTGTAGTGCTTAGTTAACAATTCTTATTAGGTTTTGGCTGCATATGTTTAGAAATAACTCACTTGAGTGGTGTTAAGATTGTAAATATTGGGAGAGGGAAGATATTGATGTAATTTACTGTAAACACTAAAGCTGTAGTTACCAGGAAAAGTAAGGACGGTAAAATAGGCTTAAGTTAAAAAAGTGAGAATTTTGTGGCCTGTTTGGTTCTCTTGGAATACCAAGAGAAAGTAAATGGTACTGGGGTTCCCATAAACACCCCAACCCAAGTTACCCAAGAGAAAGTAAATGGTACTGGGGTTCCCATAAACACCCCAACCCAAGTTACCCAACCAACCCATGTGAAGGAGGGATTCTACGGAGTCACTGCTACAAGTAGCAAGTAACCTTACCAGTTGAGCTAGCAGACACCTTCAATTGGCAGAAAGTTTTACACAATATGTTGTTGTATTTTATGTTTTCAAAAAAATAGCTTCAAAACTTTCCTTTTTTGAAATGTTCTTTTTGAAATATGAGTTTCAATTATGAAAAACTCTTTCCCTCCACTTTGTTTTGATTTTGTTGGAAACACTTGTATATGTGTGTGCATGGTGGTTTGAACCAAGGACCTCTTGTGTAAACTCGTAAGGAAACTTGGAAAGGCTTGAGTACCTATTCAAGTTTAGTCCCACATTGCTTAGGCACAAGTAGAAAAGTGAGCTAATATGAGCTCATGTAGCTTACAAGGGACATAGGGTTCTAAGGGAAGCCTCCCTTGTCCCATGTGTGAGGTTGGGGTTTGGGGTGCTTTTCACACACGCGCTCGCTGAGCCGGGCCTTGGCCGTGGTCGTGATCGAGGTCGAGGCGAGGCGGGGCGGGTGTGGGTGTGGGAGTGGGTTCATATGATGTATTCTTTTTGGTGAAATACATGCACATGCACCCTTATCCGAAATGGCATCATGCACATGCATTGTAGTACGTATAGGCACATGCATATACATGCACCCATACGTAGGGACTTGGTATATACACATACATATACGTAAAGGGGTCTATATATGGGGGTGTACATGTCTGTACATGTACAGGTGTGTAGAGACATCCCATACGTACAGGTACTGGTGGGCCTATAAATACAAATGGGCTTTCAGCTTCAAAGCATACAATTCGTGCAAGTGTTTCCTGTGCTCTTCAAACAGTGTGCTCTCTGCATTCTGTTTGTTTCTTCCTTTCTGATTACTGAGTAATTACCTTCGGGTACTCTGTATTGTAATCACTTTTGGGTGCTGCCAATTGTGATTGAAGTGGTTTTATCTTGGAGGTAGAATGCCAAGGTCAACCCGGATCTGCACATATAGGGGGCTTTCCACACCTTAAGGAAAGTACTCTTTGTACGACTCCACTTGTGTTCCTGTTTGCTGCTTTGGAAGAAACAAGAAGACAGTCATCGTTGTACTGTAAGTTGTTTTATTTTAGTATTTATTTTGATATTTCATTCGGGTATATATATATATATATATATATATATATATATATATATATATATTATATATAATTATATTAATATACAAGCAGATTCTGTCAAGTCTTATACCAATTGCCTACAATCCTATTTCTGACATATGTTGGGATTTGGGAAATTGTGACTTGTGTCTAGACTGACACAAGCCCTCTTTATTTATAATAGAATGAGTAGAAATTAGGGTTACAATATAATGACCATAATACCCCTAAAATCTATATTACAATACTCCCCTCAAGTTGGTGCATAGATATCACTTATGCCCAACTTGCACAAAATCAGATGAAACATCTTACTACTAAGTTCTTTTGTGAGGACATCAGCTAATTGCTCATTAGACTTCACAAAAGGAATGAAATAAGTCCTTGCTCCAGCTTTTCCTTGATGAAGTGATGATCAATTTCAACATGCTTGGTACGATCATGCTGAACTGGGTAGTGTGCAATGCTAATCGCAGATTTGCTGTCACAATATAACATCATCGGAACATGAACAGGCAAGCCCAAATCATGGAGAAGACCCTAAAGCCATAACAACTCACAAATACCCTGTGTCAGCATAAAACTCAGCCTCTGCACTAGACCGGGCTACCACAGCCTGCTTCTTGCTACAACAGGTAACAAGATTTCCACCAACAGAAGTGCAGTATCCAGATGTGGACCTCCTATCGTCAGGTGAATCGACCCAATTTGCATCAGTAAAGGCCTCCACATGCATGTGATCATGAGGCGAAAAAAGGACACCATTTCCTGGAGCTGACTTAAGGTACCTTAGAATCTGATACACTGCCTCCATATGAGAAACACAAGGATCATGCATGTACTGACTCACCAAACTCACATCATAAAGGCTATATCAGGCCTAGTGTGAGACAAATAAATAAGAAGTCCACCTAGCCGTTGGTATCTACCTTTATCAATTGGCTCACCATCCTTAATTTTTAGATGGGAATTAGCCTCAAGAGGAGTGTCAGCAGGCTTGCAGCCTAGCATACCGGCCTTTGAGTATATTTCCGTTGAGAGAGAAATATACCTCTAGCATAGTTGTCACGGCGATCCAAGTCGGTGGAAGGGTGTCACGTCGATATATCGACATGTCGCCCACCATGGCGAGCATGTCGACCATGTTTAATTTTTTATTTTCTCTATTTTTAATGTCATTTAGTATGCTATAATACATGTCCTATAACATCAAAAATCAACATGAAAGTGTACTACACTACTACTAATATACTATGCCACTATGGTTTAATTCATGAAAGTGTAACTAATATCCATTAGTGTATATGAAAGTATGAAAAATTGAAAATATAGATTAACCTATCAAATAATTGAAAGCAAGCCTGCAACTGCAAGCAAGAAGAAGAAAAAAAAAAAAAAAAGCAGTACTATGGTCAGAATCGGAATAAATCCCTCCCCTCCCCCTCTGTCTCTCGACTATCTCCCTGTACAAGCAGTTGTGAAGAAGAAAAAAAAAAAAACCGAGGGGCTCTCCTCTGTCTCTCGAGTCTCGACTATCTCCCTGAGTCCCTGTTCACAGAGACTGAACAAAGAGGTTGCGAAGAAGAAAAAAAAAAGAGAAAAAAAAAAAAACCGAGAGGCCCCTCTCTGTCTCTCGACTATCTCCCACTGTACAAGCAGTTGCGAAGAAGAAAAGAGAAAAAAAAAAAACCGAGAGGACTACTACGTACTAACAAATAAATCCCCCTCTTCTGTCTCTCTCAACTCTCTCCCTGTCTCTGTGTGTAATCTGCGTATGTGTGGTGTGCAAGACAAGAAGGAAAAAAAAAAAAAAAAAACGATACTACTACTACTGCTGTAATCACTAATCATTACGAGGCGGGAGGAGAAGAACTGAAGAAGAAAAAGTTAAGATTAGAAGAAGAAGAGGACTGCTGGGAGGAGAAGAACTGAACTCAAAAATCGAGTTGCAGAGGACTGGGAGGAGGAAGAAGAACCAAATTAAACAAAAATACAAATTACAAAATAATAAAAACTTACCAGAATGGAGTCCTGGAGGTTGCCGGAGATGTTCGCAACTTCGAAGGAGTGAAGAACTGCTGCCGAGAGTTGCAGGAAGCTTGCCGGAATCTTGTCTCACGAACTCTTCCTCACTTCCTCCGTCTCGACTCTCTCCTCTCAACCTCGAAGTCTCGAACTGTTTAGCCTTTTGCGATTTCTATTTCCCCCCAATTATTAGGGTAATATGTTTATTGTTTTTAAACTTTATGATAAATTGATAATGTGTATTGCAGGTGTATACTTTTAAGTTACACCTCCAATAGACATTAATAAAAAAACATCTAAGCTATTAAATGGTTTAAAAAAAAATATTTTAATCTAACTTTTATATGTACAAATATCGACCGATATGCCAACATATCGTGGTATGGCATGGCGTCGCCATGGAAGACATATCGAACGATATATTTACATCCACCATGGCGTAGCTCGATATGCCACCTGTTCCAGCGCCATGGCGACGCCATGATGACGCCATGACGACGCCATGACAACTATGACCTCTAGTGGATCAGGCCACTTCAATACCAAGGAAGTACCGCAACTTGCCCAAGTCTTTATTTTCAAACTCCCCGCCTAAGTAGGCCTTCAGAATAGCTATCTGAATAGGATCATTCCCAGTGACAACAATATCGTCAACGTACACAATTAAGACAGTAATATGATCACCAACCTGTTTACAAATATGGTGTGATCGACATTACTCTGTTTGTATCCCACTGACACCATAGCCTTATGGAACCGACCAAACCAAGCACGCGGAGATTGCTTCAACTCATACAACGCCTTTTTCAACTTGTACACCTTCCTTTGTTTCTTCTACAAGAGAAACCCGGAGGGATATCCATGTACGTACACTTTTTCCTACAACTTACCATGAAGAAAGGCATTCTTGACATCAATTTGCTGCAGCTCCCATCCGAAATTCACCGCACATGAAAGAATTACTTGGATGATGTTCATCTTGGCGACAGGTGCAAATGTCTCTTGGTAGTCGATGCCATAAGTCTGAGTAAAGCACTAAAGCCTCTGGCAACCAATTTCGCCTTGTTTCAATCTATAGTCCCATCTGCATGTTGTTTAATGGTAAATACCCACTTGCACCCTACAGCCTTCTTAGTAGGAGGAAGAGGTACCATATCCCATGTATCATTTTTCCCAAGAGCTCTCATTTCTTCAAGCATTGCATCCTTCCACCTGGAATCTGCAAAAGCCTCCTGCCAATTCGAAGGAATGAAGACAGAGGAAAAGGAAGACACAAAAGCCTGATATGAAGGAGACATGGAATCATATGACACTACATCGGAGATAAGATGCTGTGTGCAGGTCCTAGTTACCTTACAGACAACAATAGGTAAATCAAGAGACTCATCAGTGTCACTAGGAGGAGGTTGATCACTAGATGGAGAGGTGGATGCTAGATCAGGAGTAGACAATTGGAGTGGCGTAATGGTGGTGTTATCAACTTGCTTGGTTTTTGTCGAGAAAAAACCCGTAATAATTTGGGTTCCCCCTGAACTGGAGACTCAGGCGCAACCACATTGTCTGTTGTTCCCATCTCAACCAAAGGTTCCTCCTCTTGTGGAACTACTGGACCAATCTCAAGGGGTACAACCACTGGTACATCTTCCCGTAAAGCAACAGACTCCCCCTGAAGAGGTGCCGATAAAGAATAATAGGCCTCCGTCTCATGAAACACAACATCCATCGTGACCACCATACGACGAGGATGGTGATAGCATTTGTACCCCTTCTGGGAAGCTGAATACCCAAGAAAAATACACTATAGGCCGTGTGGATCAAGTTTCCCATGAAGGTGATGATTACGTGCAAAACAGAATCAGCCAAAGACCTTGGGAGGAACAATAAATGAAGAGGAACCAGTAAGAACCTCAATGGGGCAGTGAGAAGCCAATATGCTAGATGGCATCTGGTTTATCAAATAAGCAGCAGAAAGAACAACTTCACTCCAATATTGGGTAGGGACATGCATCTCGAACATAAGAGAATGAGCCACCTCCAATAGGTGGTGATTCTTTCGCTCAGCAATGCCATTCTGCTCTGGAGTATCAACACAGCTGGTCTGATGGATAATGCCTAAATCCGCAAGATAGGACTGAAAGGAACCCTCCATGTACTCCTTGCCATTGTCAGTACGAAGAACATGAACCCGGGCATCATACTAAGTCTGTACCAATTGATGGAAACGCCTAAAACAATGAGACACCTCACTCTTCTGATGCAGCAAGTAGATCCAAGTGAGTCGAGTATGATAATCAATAAATGATACGAACCAGCGATAACCAGATACAGAGACATAATGGGCTGGGCCCGATACATCAGAATGAATTAATGAAAATGGAACCAATCTTTTATTGCCCGAACTGGGATAAGTGTTTCCAGTTTGCTTTGCAAAAACGCAAGCATCACAAAAAAAACTGATTCAGGTTACATTTAGAAAATAAAGTAGGAAAAACAGTAGATAAAGTGTCCAACAGAGGATGTCCCAAACGCTGGTGCCATAAATGCAACTCGGTCAAAGTTGTAGTAGAAGAATCCGTGTGATGAGCCTGAGTAGTGAGAACAGGAGGAACCACTATCAAGTAAGTAGAGACCACCATGCACCTTACCACTGCCAATCGTTGCCCCCCTCACCATGTCTTGAGAAATGCAGTGAGGGAAAAAATGTGACCTTGCAGTTTAAACCTGAGTAATACTACTAATGGAAAAGAGATTAGTAGGAAAAGAAAGAACATGTAAAACTGAAGATAAAGACAAACCAGAGGTCTGAACCACTCCCTTCCCAGTAATAGAAGAAAAAGAGCCATCCAAAGGAACAGAGACAATCAAAGCACTAGGATTACCGCAATAAATACCTGAATGGGCAGAATGGGACTCAATGAACTGGGACATAGGCAGCAGGTGCAGCATATGGAGAAGTCAATTGAGTCATCATGTGCTGCAAAATTGAGAGCTGCTCCTGGGAAAAAGCTGACTCTGTAGAACCCTCGGTAGAGTCTCAGACTCTCAGTATGGTGTGCAAGAGGTGGATTGCCACCATTACCACGGCCACGACCACTAGTAGCACCACCACGGCCACGGCCACCAACAGTCTCGGGACGCCCATGAAGTTTCCAGAAATAGTCTTTAGTATGACGCTTCTTACCACAATACTTGCACTTTAAAGGCTCCTTCACAGTTTGGTTGCGATCACCTGAACGGTTGGAAGAACCCCCACCACAGGATTGAGAACTTGAACCAGAATATAAAGCGGACCTCTCTTGGGAAATCGGCTGTAACATGACAGTACGTCGACTATTCTCAGACTGAACCAGAGAATATGCCTGGGCTAAGGATGGAAAGGGATCACGATTTAGGACATGGGCCCTAATCTGATCAAACTCAATGTTCAGGCCAGTGTGGAACTCATATACTCGGAGCTTGTCTTCCCGTTTCTTAAAGGCAGATGCATCACCAGAACAAAGAGGGTGATACTCTTCCCAAAAATCAAGTTCCTGCCACATACCTTGTAACTCAGAGTAATACTGGGAGACTGTCCTCTCCTTTTGCTTGGTGCCGCTGATTTTTTGTCGTAGTTCATACACTTGGGCCTGGGCGGCGTTCCCAACCTAAGAATAAGTTTCCTTTGCAGTCTGCCAAATCTGGCCGCAGTATCAAGTAAAAGATATCCCCTAGCAATATTGGAGTGCATCGAATTCAGCAGAAAGGCCATCACAAGGGAGTTGTCAGAACTCCACTTCGATTGAGAAGAATCTTCAGTCATAGGTTTCACAAATCACCTGTGAGATGTTTTGAAAAACCATGGGAATCGATCGAAAGAAAGCAAAACTTCGACCACATCAAATAATTACTCCTGTCAAGTTTAGCGGAGCAAACAGGGATTGTAGGGAAATCGTTACGGTTGTTCCCTCCATCCGAAACAGTTGATACAGTGAACCCTCTGACATAGCTGCTGACCTCAAAAAAACTGCCCGAACAATGTGCCAGAAAGAAATCACCAAAGCATGCTACAAGTTAAAGTGTAGCTTGAACTACCAACAAATAAAATCTGGGATTGAACCATCAGATTGAGTTTAAATCATAGGGAAACAAACAAAAAAGGGGCCTTGGTGGGAGCAAAAAATCACCACCAAGGGTGAAACAAGGCTCACGGTTCCAAGGAAGGAACCGCAAGAGAGAGAAAGCCAGAAGGCTTAGAGGTGGAAGGTGGTGGCTGGCGGTAGGTGGAGGCGGAAGGTGGTGGTGGCGCTGGGTGGAGGCGGAAAGAGAAAGGGAGAAACTGAGAGGGAGAAAGAGATATGGAAGTCGCGGCGCTAGGGTATGGTGGAGAGGTCTCTTTATTTATATTAGAATGAGTAGGAATTAGGGTTACGATATGATGATCATAATGACCACAATACCCCTAAACTCTATATTACAATACAATAAAATTGGTAGATGGCACCCCTTTTGTGGAGAGGAACATTCTAGGGAACTAAATGTGCATGAAGTAACTTTCCATAGGAAGTATTTAACTATAACCTACTTCCTCGGCAACCAGAAAACGACTAAAGACGATCTGTAGAGGTATGTTTGAGTTTCTGAAAATGGGAATTGCCTGAGAATTCCTCCCTTTAGCTTTTCTTGAGTTTCTGTACCGATCTTCATTTAAAAAAAACATATAATTTCATTTGAAGTGTGATTCCATCCAGGTTAGCCTTTGGATCCATAAACAAGATTCGTCCCACCACAATTCCAAATGAGCTTAGGCAATCTTCCCCCCCCCCCCCCAAAAAAAAAAAAAATGAAAAAAGAGCAAGAAGAGAGCAGGTTTTAGGGAGAGTAGCCTAAACATGGAATCTTTGGGAGGCACTTAGTGCTGGATATTTGTGGACAGGTAGCTTAAGGTCCCTGCTCACATGTCAAGTTTCAACCCAATTGGAGTCGACCAAGTGGCAAAACTAAGTGTTAGAATTTGAGAGAAGAGTAATAGAGCTAAAGTGCTTGAATGATCAATGAGATCAGTCAAGCTTCTATTTATAAAGAGCCACTTAGAAGTGAAATTACACAACTACCCTACTCTAATTAACTTTAATATTTAGAGTTATTAGATAGGGGAAAAAGGAAAATAAAGAAAGGGAAAATTACATAATAGAATACCAAGTGTTTTTTATTTTGATCAGTTGCCTTCGCAGGGAGTCAGAGGTCGTTTTACTCTTTGGCATGGATCGGCGGGCTGTGGCAGTCTATGTGCTTATATTACGGGGCTTGTCCCTTCCCTGATTGTGTGGGAGCTGTGGAAGGAAAGGAACAACAGAAGACATGGGGAAAGCAGGTAGGCATCTTGTGCTATTATTGAATGTGTGAAGTGCTAGGTGAGATGTCTGACATTGCCGTCCAAGCTCGGGCGTTCATCCTCCCCCCGAGAGGTTCTTATTCTGCAGGTTTTCGGGCTCACACCTCCCCCTGCCTGCCTGCCTGAAAAGCTCCCTTCCTGTTTATTGGTGCCCTCCTTTTTTCTAAGTGAAGCTTAACGTGGACGGTGCCTGTAGAGGCAATCCTGGTATTGGAGGGGGTGGAGGGGTGGTTAGGGATATGGAAGGTGTCGTGCTGGCGTTTTTCTCTCATTTCTACAGCGATTGCACTAACTCTTTGGCCGAGTTGAGAGCTTTGAGAGACGGCTTGATGTTGTGCCAAGAGATGGGTTTTGCTAATATTGTGGTAAATTCGAACTCTACCTCCACTATTAGAATGCTTAGCCATAAAATGTGTAACCTCTGGAGGGGTTGGTATCTTTTCCAGGAGATCAGGACTTTGGTTTGTTCTACGCGGACGCTGGTCTATTTTGCTTATAGGGAGAGCAACAGGGCGGCTGACTGGATGGCCAACTTGGCCTGTGATACGGCTTCCTCCTCTAGCTCCCTAGGTAGCAGCCAGCTGCTGCAAAGGACAGGGCTGGGCTCCCGGTTCTAAGGAAATAGTTGGTCTAAATGTAATTGTGGGTCGGGTTCAGGTTGAGTTGAGAGCAAGTCTCCTAAGGGCTGGGGTAAGGCGGTACGTCCCCCGTTGTATTCTTTATTCATTCATTGATTTATAATAAACCTCTAGGGGCTGGCCCGGTTCCCAGGTAATATTCGGGTTTAAAAAAAAAAAGTATTATACATCATACAATTCAACACTCCCCCTCAAGTTGGAGCATAGATATCAATCATGCCCAACTTGGGTACAAAAGGATGAAATAACTTTCCACTCTGCCCCTTAGTGAACACATCAGCAAGTTGATCTTCAGACTTCATGAAGAGAACACAAATAAGACCACTTTCATGCTTTTCCTTAATGAAGTGTCTGTCAATCTCCACATGTTTAGTACGGTCGTGCTGAACTGGATTGTGTGCTATGCTAATTGCACCCTTGTTGTCACAATATAGCATCAGAGGAAGAGGAGTAGGAACACTAATGTCTTGAATTAAACCTCGAATCCGTAATAACTCACAAATGCCTCGGGGATTGCACGAAATTTAGCTTCAGCACTTTTCTGGCCACCACAATTTGCTTCTTGCTGCGCCATGTAACTAGATTGCCTCCAATAAAGGTGCAATACCCTGTCATTGACTTATGATCTGGAGAGCCACCCCAATCAGTATAGGCTCCAACCCTCAAGTGATCATGTGGGGATAAGAGAATTCCTTTCCTTGGAGCTACCTTCAAGTAACGGAGAATGCGAAGAACAACCTCCATGTGTGTGGAATAGGGATCATGCATGAACTGGCTTACAAGGCTCACAAAGGCAATGCCAGGTCGTGTGTGAGATAAGTAGATCAGTTTTCCCACCAACCTCTGATAACGACCTCTTTCAACTGGTTCTCCATCACTTTCCTTTAGCCTGGTGTTAGCCTCAAGAGGAGTATCACTTGGATGACAACCCAACAACCCTGTCTCTGATAAAAGGTCTAGGATGTATTTCGTCTGGGAAAGATAGATGCCTTTTGATGATCTAGCAACTTCTATCCCAAGAAAATACTTGAGCTTTCCTAGGTCCTTGATCTCAAACTCATGTCCGAGGAACTCCTTAAGGTGATTTATCTCCTCACTGTCATTTCCAGTCACAACTATGTCATCTACATATACAATAAGGATTGTGACCTTATCACCATGACGTTTGATAAACAGAGTGTGATCAGCATTGCTTTGTTTGAACCCCACAGTTGTCATGGCCTTATGAAATCTGTAAAACCAAGCTCTAGGAGACTGCTTGAGGCCATATAGAGCACGCTTCAACTTGCAAACCTGGCCACTGGTTGTGTCAGAGGAAAAACCAGGAGGAACTTCCACGTACACTTCCTCATCAAGCTCTCCATGGAGGAAAGCATTTTTCACATCAAGTTGTTGTAGATCCCACCCTAGATTCACAACACATGACAATAAAACTTTAACTGTGTCCAGCTTGGCAACTGGGGCAAAGGTCTCCTGGTAATCAATCCCATAGGTTTGAGTGAATCCTTTAGCCACAAGTCTTGCCTTGTATCTGTCCACATTGCCATGAATTTTCTGCTTGACCACAAACACCCACTTGCCCCCAACTGGTTTCTTCCCTGGAGGAAGATCTACAATGTCCCATGTGTTGTTTTTCTTTAAGGCTTTCATTTCTTCTACCATGGCTGCTTTTCACTTCAAATCTGTAAGGGCTTCCTGCCAATTGTGTGGAATACCAATAGAGGAAAGAGAAGAAACAAATGTACGATAGGAAGTAGATAATGCATCATAAGAAACAACATGAGATATGGGGTGTTGAGTTCAAGACCTAGTGCCTTTACGAAGAGCAGTAGGTAAATCAAGATCAAAAGAAGGTTGAGGAGAAGAGGGATTACCAGTGGAGCTTGGTTCTGGCTCAGGAGGCTCCAATTGGACAGGTTCAGGTGTTGTTGTGGTAGTGATCTCAACTTGCTTGTTCTTCTTTAACTTCTTCCGAAAAAAGGTTGTGAGGTTGGGATCATCTATCAACTTCTTGTTAACCTGAGGAGTAGGCTCCCCTTGTATTGGAATCTCAGTGATGATAGGAGGAAAAAACTCATGGACAGCCACATCTTCACTATTACTAGTACTCTCCCCCTGAAGAGGAGGCGGGGAATAGTAGGAAACTGACTCATGAAACATAACATCCATACTCACCATAGTACGGCGAGTAGGAGGAAAGTAGCACCGATAACCCTTCTGGGTTGGAGAATTCCAAAGAAAAATACACTACAGCCCACGTGGTTCAAACTTGCCAGGAGAATATGTGTCACGGACAGAACAGACACATCCAAAAGCGAGGAGGAACAATAAAAGAGGAAGACCCCTCCAGTATCTCAATAGGAGATCGAGCACCCAAAAAACGAGTAGGCATGCGATTTATGAGATAAGCAGCGGTAAGAATAGCATTACTCCAGTATTGGAAAGGGACATGGTGAGCAAACATGAAAGCACGGGCTACTTCCAAGAGGTGGCAGTTCTTTCTTTCGGCCACCCCATTTTGGGAAGGGGTGTTAACATAATTGGTTTGGTGAATAATGCCATGATCAGCTAGGTATTTTTGGAACTGGCCCTCTATGTACTCAGTACCATTATCACTCCAAAGGATTTTAATGGTAGCTTGGTACCGGGTTTGAACCATTTTATGGAATAGCTGAAAACAATGAAATACCTCACTCTTATGTTGCATCATATAAACCTAAGTAAGACGGGAATAGCAATCTATAAAAGTAACAAACCAACGATGACCAAAAATGGAAGTACGACGAGAGGGACCGCACACATCAATATGAAACAAATGAAAAACAACACTGCTTCTTTGATTGGTAGGAGAATAAGTAGAACGAGTTTGTTTAGCCATAACACAGGCTTCACAAAAAAACTCAGTTCGATTACATTCTTGAACTAGTTTAGGAAACAAAATAGATAAATCCCTAAGGGGGGATGACCCAAACGGCAGTGCCATTGATACAAAGTAGTAGAAAATGCAGACGGAAGTTGAGGATGAGGAGAATGAAGCTGAGAAGGCAAAGTTGTTGATGTAGAAGTGCCCTCAAGGAAGTAGAGACCACTATGCACCCTACCCAATCCAATCGTCCTCCTATGCACCTGATCCTGGAAAACACAATGATCAGGATAAAATGTTACTTTACAGTTCAAATCTCGAGTCAAACTACTAATAGAAAGAAGATTAGTAGTAAAGTTAGGAATATGTAGAACTGAAGACAGGGTAAGAGAGGGAGAGTAGCTTATGGAACCCTTCCTAGATATAGAAGAGAGGGTGCCATCTGCTACTCGAACTTTGTCTTTACCTGATGAAGGGAAATACTTGTGAAATAGATTTGAAGAACCTGTCATGTGGTCAGTGGCACCGGAGTTTATAATCCACGGAGTGAAAACAACCGATGCTGTCACACCCCGGCCCGGTTCATAAGGGCCAAGTGTGCCAGGATGTCCCTGACATCCAACCAAGATCACCATGCAGTTCTCTATTCGCAGTTTCAGTCACAATATAATTAAATTAAGAGCAGCGGAAGCAATTTAATATGAAATAAGACAGTAATTAAAGGAAACTAGTGGTAACAGTTGTATTTATATATATATATGAATATGCTTTTACATCAGGGTTACACAGTTAGTTCACAGAAGGTGCAACACTAACTAAGCCAAAAAGGTTATGTACATAAGTACTACAAAAAGTAATATAAACAAAAGGAAGGGAGGAGCCTGATCAGTCTGGGAGATCAGGAGAATGAGCAGTCGTCGCAGGAGCACGAAGCATCGTGCTCCACCAGAACATAAGGACCAACTCCGCGATCAATAGGAGAATCCTGAACAGTAGGAGTCCCCAAAGGAGCATAAACAGCAGCGATAGAAGTTTCATCTGTAAAAAAATAGAGTGATCACGAGGGGTGAGCTCTCAACTGAGCCCAATAAGGGAATGCATGCAAACATATCGCATCAATTATGATGAATGTCCTAAGTAGCATGTCCTAACATGAATACTAAGTCACATGTGGTATAAGTACTACTGTAGTAGATGCTAACCTCGAAGAGAACCTGCCAGGAAAGCATGACACAAGGCAGCTAACCCAACAGACCCCCAATGACCAACCGGAAAACATGACACCAGGCAGTTCCAGACATCGGTCACCCGAGCGAAACCATTCTACCACGGTGAGGACCCGCCAGGAAAGCATATCACCAGGCAGCTAACCCAACAGACCCTCAATGACCAACCCTACTGTTTGTTCCCACAGCGGAGTACACACGCTAACATGGGACAGTGAATGGTACCCCGGCATACCCTTCGGCTGTACCACGGGTTGTCCAACACCTTACCCCTTGTTGGTAAGGGGCGTAGTACTGGGTTATGATAAAACAGCCTAGCCCAGTGCAATCTATGCATGATAACACATGTATGTATAACTGAATTTAATAGAACAATACTTTTCCAATAATAGTCATCAGTAACGAGTAGATATCAATGCAAATGCAAGATGCCAATGCAACCTAAATCATATGCAGATTCTAATGCAATAAATAAAAGCTAATAAACTATATGAATAGGATAATTTTGATGATGTATGACATGGCAATCAGAACAAAACAAATTAAAATGATAAACACTCCAAAGATTTAAGGTCAGAATTCCCTTACCTGTCTCTGTAGGTAAGGTCTCAATAATTACCCTCCAAAATAGCCCAGCAAAACAGACAAACCAGCAAGAATAGACTAGAAACAGTCCCTATCAACAGAAAATCAGCAATGTTTGGAGGTTAGAGTATAGCCAGAGATCAGTCAAAGGCATCAGGGGTATTTTGGTCACAAATGGCTGAACCGGCTGAACCGGCTGTCCGGTTCAAGGGGCAGAATTGGGGGTTTTACTTTAAATGGGCAGATCTTAACATGCACAGTCCCAATTTCTAGTTTCAGATAATAATTAAGGTGGGTCATTTCACTAATTTGTTGAATTTCAGATTTAATACTAAAATTAGGGATTTAGGTTAATTACTTCTCAAATTAATGATTTAGGGCTTATAAATTGGTTCATGGAACCTGAAATTAGATTAAGTAGAGAAACAGCCCTGAAATTTCAGGTATAACAGAATAAAATTTACCTAATTTCAGGTTGTGTAAGTGAATTTCCTATGGTATAAGCTTAAGTCAGCAGGCTTTAATGGCAGCAACATATAGGTTGCAATCTTGGGGAAAATAAGGGAAGAAATAGGCAAGAAGAGATGGGGACTGCAAGAATCAAGGCTTACCTAGATATGTAGCAGCAAGGATTGGAAGTGCAGCCTTCAATTTCAGCTCCAAACTTCTCAAATGAGGATTTCCAGCTTCAACTAAGACCCAATTCGATGCTTCCCAAGTCTGGTTCTCCTTTCCTTTCTTCCCTTCTCTATTTTCTCCCCAAAATCCTCTTAAGACTGAAGTTTCGATTCTCCTTATGTCTAGGTAGGATTGAGAAGTAGAAATAGTAAAAGGGGTTATGTATATATATTACTTAAGCACTAAGGGGTAGGATAGTAATTTGAGTCTTAAATATTTCTAAAACTGATTTCTAACTTCTTACACTAATGAATAGTGAAGCTGGTTTCTATTTATAGTGGTTAAGTTACTTAAGGCATGTTTGGTCTTTTAATGTAAAATCAGCTTTTAAAACTAATTTTTAAAATTGTTTTTAACCAGAATTTTGTACTTATTACCTTAATGTAATTATAGAATGATGTCACATGACATCATGGGTAAATTGGGTACGGGTAATTACTTGGAATTGGAACCTCCACTGGGGATGTGGGTCCCACAAGGATAAAATGACCAGAATACCCCTAAAAGTCTAATTGGTCATATAATCGGCATACGAATACACAAATAAGTTCATACTTACAATAAGTTAGTTAAGGGATAGGCTCTGCATCCCCTCCAGGTAGCATATCTGACACAGGTAGCTCAGATGCGGGACCCCACCAGGGTTCTCTGACTCTAGAAGGGCAGGTTGAGAAGACTCCTCCCCGGAATCCTCCATAGGTGTGTCAGATGGTTGGTCTAGTACCTCGACCGATGCAGCCCATAACATTGAAGCAAGCATCGACACAGGACTGGAACCTGAAATCACACAAGTTCCAAAAATTCAAATTTGTTGCGGATTTTACACTCCACCCCCCTTATTAGAATTTCGTCCTCGAAATTGACATACCTGGAAGATCGAAGAGATAAGGGTATCTCTCTTTCATTAAGTCCTCTCTTTCCCAAGACGCTTCAGCTACAGAGTGATTACCCCACTTGACTTTAACAAAAGAGATAATTCGATTCCTCAGGTTGTGTTCCTTTCTGTCTACAATCTCCTCTGGCACTTCTTCATAAGTCAGGTCAGCAATAAGCTCAGGTGGTTGCTGAGGCAGCAGGTGTGAAGAATCGAGGGATAAATTGTCTCAACATAGAGACATGGAACACATCATGCACACCGGCAAGAAGGGCGGCTAGTTGATAAGCTACTGGACCAACTCTACTTAGAATCTCAAATGGGCCGATGTATCTGGGGTTTAACTTCCCTCTCTTCCCAAATCTCACAACACCCTTGATTGGAGACACCTTCAAGAATGCCTTCTCCCCAACTTTAAACTGTATGTGCTGCCTCCTTTTATCTGCATAGCTCTTCTGCCTGGACTGTGCAGCCTTGATCTTCTCTCTTATCAGATCCACCTTCTCACAAGTCTTCTGGATCAGCTCAGGACCTAAAATGCGTCGCTCTCCAACTGCATCCCAATACAGTGGAGTACGACACGTCTTCCCATACAATGCCTTAAATGGGGTCATATCAATAGATGCGTGGTAGCTGTTATTATAAGCAAACTCTATCAGAGAAAGGTGTTCATCCCAGCTGCCACTCATCTCTAATACACAAGCCCTGAGCATGTCTTCCAAAGTCTGGATTGTCCTTTCTGACTGTCCATCTGTCTCAGGATGGTATGCTGAACTGTGACTCAACTCAGAACCCAAAGCCTTCTGTAGACTCTTCCAGAACCTTGAAGTAAACCTGGGGTCTCTGTCAGACACAATATTCACTGGTACCCCATGAAGTCTGATAATGTTATCCACATAAAGCTTAGCTAGCTGATCCATGGAGTAAGTAATCTTCATAGGAATGAAGTGGGCTGTTTTGGTCAACCTGTCAACAATTACCCAGATTGTATCCATTCCCTTCCTAGTGCGAGGAAGGCCAGTGACAAAATCCATGGTTATATTCTCCCATTTCCACTCTGGTATAGCTAGGGGTTGCAAAAGTCCTTGTGGTCTATTCCTAACAGCCTTAACCTGTTGACATGTAGAACACTTGGAAACAAAGGCTGCTACATCATTCTTCATACCATGCCACCACATAAACTGTTTCAAGTCTCGGTACATCTTGGTACCACCAGGATGCACAGTATAGGGAGATCGGTGAGCCTCTTGTAAAATGAGCTCCTTCAAGTGACTATCCGCGGGTACACATAGTCTATCTTTAAACATAAGCATTCCATCAGAAGTCAGTGAAAAATCTGCACTCTTCTGGGCCCCAGTACTAATACTATTCACAATGTGTTGAAATTCTTCATCAGAGGACTGTGCTGCTATTATCTGAGCTCGCAGTGATGGTTGCACCATCAATACAGAAATCAATTCTTCAGTTTCACCAAATATCATTTCCACTTCCATAGCATGTAAGTCCTTCGAATTTCATCCTCAACCTTAAATCTACCCATATCCCAATCTGCGGACTTCCTATGAGTGCATCGCCACTACATTGGCTTTACCTGGGTGATATGAGATATCAAACTCATAATCATTAATGAGTTCAAGCCACCTCCTTTGCCTCATGTTCAACTCCTCGTGTGAAGAAGTACTTTAAACTCTTGTGATCGTGAAAATCTCAATTTTCTCACCATACAGTAATGCCTCCAAAACTTTAGTGCAAACACAACTGCTGCCAATTCTAGGTCATGTGTAGGGTAGTTCTTCTCATGGTCCTTTAACTGTCGAGAACCATAGGCAATAACCTTCCCATTCTGCATCAACACACATCCTAATCCTGACTTGGAGGCATCAGTGTACACCACCATCCCTTCAGTTCCATCAGGAAGAACAAGAACTGGGGCTGTTACCAATCTTTTCTTCAGTTCCTGAAAACTATTTTCACAGTCCTCATTCCACTCAAACTTGGCGCCCTTCTTAGTAAGCTGTGTCATGGGCATAGCTATCTTTGAGAAGTTTTCAATAAACCTTCTGTAATACCCAGCTAATCCCAGAAAACTTCTAATCGCTGTTACTGTTTTGGGGCTCTCCCAATTTACCACAGCTTCAACCTTCCCTGGGTCCACTTCGATCCCTCTGGCTGAAATAATATGGCCTAGAAACCCAACCTGAGGTAACCAAAATTCACATTTGTTGAATTTTGCATATAGTTGCTGCTCTCTCAGTCTTTGCAGAATAAATCTCAAATGCTGGGCATGCTCTTCTTCATTCTTGGAGTAAATCAAGATATCATCAATGAAGACTATCACAAACTTGTCTAGGACATCATGGAAGACTCTGTTCATCATGGCCATAAATGCTGCTGGGGCATTAGTAAGCCCAAATGACATAACCAGGAACTCATAGTGCCCATATCGAGTCCTGAAAGCAGTCTTACTAACATCAGCTTCCTTAATTCGAAGCTGATGGTACCCTGATCTGAGATCTATCTTCGAAAAGACTTGGGCACCCTGAAGCTGATCAAAAAGATCATCAATCCTTGGCAGAGGATACTTGTTCTTGATTGTTAGCTTGTTTAGCTCTCTATAATCAATACACATCCTCATGGAGCCGTCTTTCTTCTTCACGAACAAGACTGGAGCACCCCAAGGGGAGATACTCGGTCTTATAAAGCCTTTCTTCAATAAGTCTTGAAGCTGAGCTTGTAATTCTTTCAATTCTGTCGGTGCCATTCTGTAAGGTGCTTTAGATACTGGCGCCGATCCAGGTTTAAGATCAATCACAAACTCATTCTCTCTTGGTGGAGGCAGGCTTGTCAAGTCATCAGGAAAGACATCAGGGAATTCCTCAACAATAGGGATCTCAGTCATTGGCCTAACCTGTGTCCTGGTATCCAAAACCGACACAAGGTATCCTTGGCATCCCTTGTTCAACAGTTTCTTCATTTCCAAGGCTGAAATCACCATCTTCTTTGGCCTTTTCTTCTTATCACCCACGAAGATGAATCCTTTCTTGCCCTTTGGCTGGAATACTATCTTCCTTTCAGCACATAGTACATTAGCTTTGTAAGCCGACAACCAGTCCATACCCAATATGACATCAAAGTCAGTCATATTGAGCAGAATCAGATGTGCATTCATGATTCTACCAGCAATTCTCACTGCACACGGTTCATATAAAGTATTCAAGTCTATTCTTGACCCGGTAGGTGTACTGACTGCTAAACCTTCTGATAAACTCTTAGGTAACACACCAATCCTCTTAGCAAAGGACGGAGACACAAAGGAGTGCGTCGCTCCAGTATCGAACAATGTATATGCTGGATGATCACATATAAGGATGGTACCTATATGCCATGACCTGATGATTATGTATGCATGACAATAATTATTGAAATTTACCATCAAGCTTGAGTTTAGAAAGTTACCAGTAACTACAGCTTGATTGGCTTCAGCCTCACTTGCAGTCACAGAGTAGACTCGACCTTGAGGTCTACCGGCCGGTTGTCGAGGAGGAAGCATAGGCCTCTTGTGATGGCAAGTCCTAGAAGTATGACCCATCTGGCCACAGGTGAAACATTTGTACTCAGCAACACCCGATGGAGCAGTAGAAGTAGTATCTGACACCTTGGTGCCTGGATTGGCATACACCGGCCTGGTTACTGATGTCTCAGACTCACTTCGCTGTGGCAAGGATGAGACTGCACTAGATCCAGAAAACCTACTATACTTGTTGAATCCTCTGTCAGGGAATGGTGTTGCTCTTTTGCCTGAAGACTGACTAACATAATAAGCATCCCTCTGCTTATCCTCAACCCTCTTTGCTGTTTGCACGGTCTCCGAGTACCCTTGGGTCGGTCTGGTGGCCATAATCGAAGCAATCTGTGGCCTTAATCCATCTTCGAACTTCTGTGCTTTAGCTTCATCTGTTCCCAAGTGAAGAGGAGCAAAGAAGAATAACTCTTCAAACTTCTGCTGGTACTCCAGCACTGACTTCGATCCCTGAACCAATTCAGCCAATTCAATCTCTTTCCTCTTCCTCACACTGGTGGGGAAGTAATTCCCAAAGAAAGCTTGTTTAAAAATGTCCCAAGTTAGGACAGGGTGAGCCGCTTGCAAGATAGGCTTTGTGGTTTCCCACCAAGCCTCTGCTTCATACTGTAGCTTATATCTAGCACAGATGAGTTTCTGCTGGTCATTGCATCCCAGAAACTCAAAGGCTTTCTCCATCTCTTTCACCCATTTAACAGGAAGCAGGGTGTCCTTGCTGATCCCAGCAAAAGTTAAAGGCTGCATCTTGAGGAACCGTTCCATCATGCGGCCTTCAGTGTCCTGTTGTGGAGCAGGAGGGGGAGGGACAGCAGGGGCTGCAGGAGTTGCCGGGGCTGCTTGTGAAGTTTGGATACTCCTGATGGCTGCTTGGAATTGATTACCCATATCGGTAATCATCTGATGCATTTGCTGTTGCTGCCCTTCCATTATAGCCCTTATAAGGCTAGCTGTGTCGTGAGCAGGCATATCGGGGGGAGGAGGATGATGATTTGCTTGTGTACCCCCAGCTGGAGGATCATTATGGGTAGGATTGGAGGATGAGGCTGCCTGTGCACGGCCTCTGGTGTTATGCCTCTGATATGTAACAGGAGGCCGAGGATCCATAATGATCAGCTGAGAAAGAAAATAAACATCAAACTATCAGCACATGCAGCAGTTTGATATACATATATGCACAAAATAGAGAAAGTAGTAATAAAGGCAAGATAAGCCTTATCGTACTCCACAGAATTCAAGGGAGGCCTTGAAGTATATCTGCCCATCTGTGGAGGATAGATTCTATGCGAGAAATGTGGGCCCGAAGGTAATCCATCCTCCGATCGATGATGTAAAAATCTCTGGCCCACAATGATTTGCTGTCATTCCATAAGACAAACCGTAGATATACCCGGTCATTAACAAGCAACTCAAGCGCTCGATTGAGTTCATCAATGTTCTCGGGGTTGTAATTGTACTCCTCAATTGGCCTTAACACATAACTCATCTCGAGTTGGTGTTATATGTTAAACCAAAAATCGAACTCCTATAAAGAAAACTCACAAATCATGCTACATATTAAAATATATTAGATTATAATGAAACAATAAATAAACACTCACTTCATAGCCATTTAATAAGTTTAAAATCATATAACACAGCATTTAAAGCATAAAAGTATGATTTTTACACCCAATTTATAAATATACAAGCCTTATATTACACAAACATAGTTTTAAGAATTTTATATCATTTTTAAATAATTTTAAATAATAACTTTTTTTTTTTAATGTATATATATATTTTTTATTATTTATTATTATTATATTATAAAGATATAATTATTTTATTTTAATATATTATAGGGTACAATTCATTATTTATCTAAGTATATTTTTATAATTTTTTTCAAACCATTTTAGAAGGCAAAAGGGATGAATTGGATTTACTAGCAAAAAGGGCAATCGGATTTACTACCGAGTTGAATCGATCATCCGGTTCACTCGGCAGTGACCAATTTCTCTTAAAAGTGTAAAAACCTGCATCTTTTCTATTTGAAACCCATTCGGCTCTTACTTCTCCCTTTCTCTTTTCTAAGTGTCTAACACCCCAAAGAGGGTTCCTAAGAGCATTCACGACTAAAGAAGGGATCCTAACACAAGATTTCACCCCCCAAATCAAATGTAAGTGATCAAATCCTCATTCCTTCTCTTTCTCTTACTTCATTTTAGATCTAAATAAGCATCTCTTCCTATATTTTTTTTGTTCTTCAACCAAAACAGAAATTTCTTGTTCTCTTCTAGCACATCCACTTTTCTTAGCTCATTTTGTCACAATGTGCTATGTTATTGCTGATTTCACTCTTTTGCTTCCATTTCCTCAAGATCTATATGCAACATTCACTGTGTACAGCTTGTGCTCAGCAAGTGTTTGATAAAATGCTTATGACCTTCCTAACTAAATTTTTTTTTTTTTTTTTTTTTTTTTTTTTATTGCAGCTTGATCTATAATGGCTGCAGCCCGAGGGCGAGGTCCCAGTGCCACAGCCTATTGATCGCCCACCAGTGTCTCAGCCTGCAGCATCATTGGGCATCCAGGTGCCTCTTCTTCTTCAGCTGCTCCAGAGTACACAGGTGATGGTACCACATGGGCACAGCTGTTCAGCAGATTAGAGAGCATGGAGAGGACCATGAAATATGGTTTTTCTGGGTTGGGTGGAAGGATGAGTGCAGTGGAGAACCAGCTGTCAGAGTGGAGGTCACACTTCTCGGGACAAGGCCCACAACCACAGTGACTATCCGATGTTACTATCTAGACTAGGTGTTAACTTATATGTAATTTTCTTTTACACTTTGTAAGGACTACGGTCCTCAACTTAACCTATATCAACCTGATGTAACCAGATCAGCCTATGCGCTGAAATTTTTGTATAAACTCGGATCTATATAATAGAAGTTTTATCTTTATATCACGGTCTACAGTCAATTTTTTTTTCCATTTGTTTTTACTTGGTAGCTTTTAGTTGAGGTTTTTATTTAATCTTAAGTTGAACTCACCTTCAGGTCAATGAGTTCAAGAGCTGCCAATCATGAATTTGACTGCGAATAGAAAAAGAGCGTGGCATGCTTTGATACCACTTAAATGTCACACCCCGGCCCGGTTCATAAGGGCCAAGTGTGCCAGGATGTCCCTGACATCCAACCAAGATCACCATGCAGTTCTCTATTCGCAGTTTCAGTCACAATATAATTAAATTAAGAGCAGCGGAAGCAATTTAATATGAAATAAGACAGTAATTAAAGGAAACTAGTGGTAACAGTTGTATTTATATATATATATGAATATGCTTTTACATCAGGGTTACACAGTTAGTTCACAGAAGGTGCAACACTAACTAAGCCAAAAAGGTTATGTACATAAGTACTACAAAAAGTAATATAAACAAAAGGAAGGGAGGAGCCTGATCAGTCTGGGAGATCAGGAGAATGAGCAGTCGTCGCAGGAGCACGAAGCATCGTGCTCCACCAGAACATAAGGACCAACTCCGCGATCAATAGGAGAATCCTGAACAGTAGGAGTCCCCAAAGGAGCATAAACAGCAGCGATAGAAGTTTCATCTGTAAAAAAATAGAGTGATCACGAGGGGTGAGCTCTCAACTGAGCCCAATAAGGGAATGCATGCAAACATATCGCATCAATTATGATGAATGTCCTAAGTAGCATGTCCTAACATGAATACTAAGTCACATGTGGTATAAGTACTACTGTAGTAGATGCTAACCTCGAAGAGAACCTGCCAGAAAGCATGACACAAGGCACTAACCCAATGCACTCAATGACCAACCGGAAAACATGACACCAGGCAGTTCCGACATCGGTCACCCGAGCGAAACCATTCTACCACGGTGAGGACCCGCCAGGAAAGCATATCACCAGGCAGCTAACCCAACAGACCCTCAATGACCAACCCTACTGTTTGTTCCCACAGCGGAGTACACACGCTAACATGGGACAGTGAATGGTACCCCGGCATACCCTTCGGCTGTACCACGGGTTGTCCAACACCTTACCCCTTGTTGGTAAGGGGCGTAGTACTGGGTTATGATAAAACAGCCTAGCCCAGTGCAATCTATGCATGATAACACATGTATGTATAACTGAATTTAATAGAACAATACTTTTCCAATAATAGTCATCAGTAACGAGTAGATATCAATGCAAATGCAAGATGCCAATGCAACCTAAATCATATGCAGATTCTAATGCAATAAATAAAAGCTAATAAACTATATGAATAGGATAATTTTGATGATGTATGACATGGCAATCAGAACAAAACAAATTAAAATGATAAACACTCCAAAGATTTAAGGTCAGAATTCCCTTACCTGTCTCTGTAGGTAAGGTCTCAATAATTACTCTCCAAAATAGCCCAGCAAAACAGACAAACCAGCAAGAATAGACTAGAAACAGTCCCTATCAACAGAAAATCAGCAATGTTTGGAGGTTAGAGTATAGCCAGAGATCAGTCAAAGGCATCAGGGGTATTTTGGTCACAAATGGCTGAACCGGCTGAACCGGCTGTCCGGTTCAAGGGGCAGAATTGGGGGTTTTACTTTAAATGGGCAGATCTTAACATGCACAGTCCCAATTTCTAGTTTCAGATAATAATTAAGGTGGGTCATTTCACTAATTTGTTGAATTTCAGATTTAATACTAAAATTAGGGATTTAGGTTAATTACTTCTCAAATTAATGATTTAGGGCTTATAAATTGGTTCATGGAACCTGAAATTAGATTAAGTAGAGAAACAGCCCTGAAATTTCAGGTATAACAGAATAAAATTTACCTAATTTCAGGTTGTGTAAGTGAATTTCCTATGGTATAAGCTTAAGTCAGCAGGCTTTAATGGCAGCAACATATAGGTTGCAATCTTGGGGAAAATAAGGGAAGAAATAGGCAAGAAGAGATGGGGACTGCAAGAATCAAGGCTTACCTAGATATGTAGCAGCAAGGATTGGAAGTGCAGCCTTCAATTTCAGCTCCAAACTTCTCAAATGAGGATTTCCAGCTTCAACTAAGACCCAATTCGATGCTTCCCAAGTCTGGTTCTCCTTTCCTTTCTTCCCTTCTCTATTTTCTCCCCAAAATCCTCTTAAGACTGAAGTTTCGATTCTCCTTATGTCTAGGTAGGATTGAGAAGTAGAAATAGTAAAAGGGGTTATGTATATATATTACTTAAGCACTAAGGGGTAGGATAGTAATTTGAGTCTTAAATATTTCTAAAACTGATTTCTAACTTCTTACACTAATGAATAGTGAAGCTGGTTTCTATTTATAGTGGTTAAGTTACTTAAGGCATGTTTGGTCTTTTAATGTAAAATCAGCTTTTAAAACTAATTTTTAAAATTGTTTTTAACCAGAATTTTGTACTTATTACCTTAATGTAATTATAGAATGATGTCACATGACATCATGGGTAAATTGGGTACGGGTAATTACTTGGAATTGGAACCTCCACTGGGGATGTGGGTCCCACAAGGATAAAATGACCAGAATACCCCTAAAAGTCTAATTGGTCATATAATCGGCATACGAATACACAAATAAGTTCATACTTACAATAAGTTAGTTAAGGGATAGGCTCTGCATCCCCTCCAGGTAGCATATCTGACACAGGTAGCTCAGATGCGGGACCCCACCAGGGTTCTCTGACTCTAGAAGGGCAGGTTGAGAAGACTCCTCCCCGGAATCCTCCATAGGTGTGTCAGATGGTTGGTCTAGTACCTCGACCGATGCAGCCCATAACATTGAAGCAAGCATCGACACAGGACTGGAACCTGAAATCACACAAGTTCCAAAAATTCAAATTTGTTGCGGATTTTACAGATGCACAATGACCACTGAAAGGAATACCTGACTGGGCAAAATGGGAACCTGAAGTTGTTGGTGCATTGGCAGTGGAGGATGCAGCAGAAGCAGATGAAGCCCTTAACATGCGACGGAAGGCCTGTAGCTCTTCTGGGGAAAGACCCACATCAGTAGGAGGTGAAGTGTCAACTGTCTCTGTGTGATGAGCCTTGGTCTTGGGTTTACCCTTGGCTGCACGTTTGGCTTCAAAGTCAGTTGGCTTCCCATGGAGCTTCCAACAAGTAGCCTTTGTGTGAAATGGTTTGTTGCAATGCTCACATCGCACAGCCTCTTTCGAAGAAGCACCCAAATGAGCTGAAATCTCTGTAGTGGGAGTAAAGCTGGCCCCAACTTGGAGGGCTGATCGGTCAATGGTAGGAGCGTGCAACATAGCAGCTCGGCGACTCTCCTCTGTGAGGACCAATGCATAGGACTGCTCCAAAGAAGGAAAAGGAACTCTGCTCAAAATCTGAACCCGAATCTGATCGTACTCGACATTCAAACCAGCAAGGAAATCATGCACTCGAATCTTGTCCACTTGCTTGCGATATGCAGCAATATCTGCAGCATTGGTAGGCTGGTAGTTGAAATAATAATCAAGTTTCTGCCATAAGCTTTGGAGGGCTGCCCGGTACTGGGAGAGAGATAGTTCCTTCTGGGTGGTGTCATGAACCTTCTTATGGAGTTCATACATCTGGGCATCATTCCCAACCAGACCATATATCTCCTTTGCACCTGCACAGATCTAGGCTGCAGTATCTAGTAACAAATACCCACTAGAAATATCAGATTGCATCGAGTTGAGTAAGAAAGACATCACATTAGAGTCATTTGCAATCCATCTTTTCTTGGTAGGACCTTCTTCAGCTGGTTTAACAGTGGTGTCAGTGATGTGTCCAGTAAGGTCTGGGCCTGCAATAGTCAAGTACATGGATCTAGACCACATCAAATAGTTGGTACTGTCAAGCTTAAGGGCAGCAGCATAAGGGAGATAATCACTCCTAGGCTGTCCATCGGAGTATGCTGAAGTAACATCTGAAACAGTCCCTGAGCCAGTCATGTTGAAGATGCAGCAGTGTAGGAGAAGGGCTAAGAAATGTAGCAGCAGTAACCCAAGAAATCTTCAATGAACTGAGCTAGGATGGAAATAGTCCTAAAAAATTTAAATCAATTGGAGAAGGAGAACTATAAGACGCAATTCATCAAACACCTGTTGAGCACCCTGGTAGCAGTGTAGAAGGGCTGAGAAGTGCACCAGCAGTAACTCCAAAAATACCCGATAGAAAAGGCTCAAATTTGGATCGAGTACTTTCCTAATATGAGAGAAACTACCCTAAAAAAATCAGCTTGAACAGAAAAGGGAAACCCTAAATCGATTAGGGTGTTAGGGTTTTGAAAAACCCTAAATGCTGAGATAAACTTTTCTGCTTTTTTTGGGCTGAATCTGAAAATTTTTTATGGAGATGATCAATACACTGCTGTCCGAGGTATGCTGGTGTGGATCTTCAAGAGAAAAGACTCGAACTCCAATAGTTGGCTCGATCTTCTATGGATGAAGGCTCCAAAAACGCAGAAATAAAGGCAGCAGCTCTTCTCAATCTCCAATGGACTGTCTTTAAGACGTATTCTGATTGAGGTAAAGGAAGGACAACACAAGATCAATGTCTACCTCATACGTGCTGTCCTTTATACAGATTTAAGACCAAGGAGAAGAGAAGAAGAAGGAGAAGAAGGAGAAGATAAAAGGTTCACAGGTGAAGAAGGGGCTGTTAGAGAAGGAGAGAAACAATGGAGATGTTTGTTCTAGTCTCTAGATTAGTTTCAGCTCTGATACCATGTTAGAATCTGAGAAGAAGAGTAATAGAGCTGAAGTGCTTGAATGATCAATGAGATCAGTCAAGCTTCTATTTGTAAAGAGTCACTTAGCAGTGAAATTACACAGCTACTCCTACTCTAATTAACTCTAATATTTAGAGTTATTAGATAGGGGAAAAAGGGAAATAAAGAAAGGGAAAATTACATAATAGAATACCAAGTATACGCCCACGGTAAACATCATACAATTCAACACTAAGCATTTGAAAACTTCAAGACATACATGGAAGGATAGTTGAATTTGGGTCTGGAATTTGATACATGGTCAATCCGCACCATTTCCACATATGCAAGAGTCTGAATTTCCACATGGCAGAACGAGTTGTGTCCATCCAATAATTCCATGTTTATAGCGCTGTCTACGAACACTGGTGCAAACAAGAATCTTCCAATGTACTCCACTATTTTCTCTTACAGTGGGATTATTTCATCCTGTGGGCCATTACTGCTAGTATATGGCTTATTTTACATCTGAATTTTTTTTAAAAGCTCGAGAGTGACTGTGTGCTTACAACAAAATAAGTTATTTATGAATTTGTTACTGCTTTCAGCTCTACGGAGGGTCATACAGAGATATAGTTCAGTATCTCTTCCACCAATTCCTTCAAATAATGGAAGGAGGGGATATGGGCACATCAAAATGCAGAAGGTTGCATCTCTGTTTGATGTACTTGATGCTTCTCACATGATCAAATCCAAAAATCCACTTCCGATGGAATCAGTTGGTCAGGTGAACATGTGAATTTGACAGTTCTTTAGGAGAATTTTTGACTTCTCAAGTTCAAGTATCTTGCTGAAATATTTTGCTAAATGTTAATGTCAAATCTGTGTCCAGATGTTTGGATTTTTGATGTATGTAGCTGAATATCCAGTGAAAGAAAATGGAAGCCTTCTTTCCATAGCAAAGGTATACATTTTACCTCTGTTAATACCACTGTTATGTGATTTAATTGCATGATTTCTCGTCTTTTGAGATGTATTTAGTGTCTTCCATTGTACTGAGGCCTGAATAAGGCCGGGGCTGCTCCTTTTTAAATATTGTCCAAGAGGATGCTTGACTCAGCTAGCAAGTGCTGCCCTAGTCTAACTCTATACTTTCCCTAAAATTATTGAATGAGGGCCAATCCTTGGTTAGCTGATGGACTGAGTGCAGCCCAAACTTGACTATGGTTTTGGACTTGCTACCATTCTTGAGAGATTATATTGTTTCGTGCATATTTAAAAGTGACATTCACCAAAGTTAAGTTTAAAGTAATGGAAGAGAGCAAAAGAAGAGAAGAGGAGAGGAGAGGATGAGAGGTAGGAGAAGAAGGAGAAGAGAATATGTGGTAATACCTTGGGGAGAGAATCGATCTCTCTCCTCTATATTCATTTACTTGCTTATAATACAGGCAATTATAGAAATACCCTAATACTAACATAAGGTAGGCTAAAGGGGAAAAGGGAAGAAAACAATACAAGATAATATCAAAGTACCCTAAATACCCTTATTACATGAACTCTAACAGTTCTACCATACCATCTGGCATGAACGGATTTTAGAAATACAAAACTTCACCTTATATGTATTATGTGGTGAACAACCCTTCTGTCTATCCATCAGTAATATTCCTCATTTTATTTATATGGAAAAAGAACTTGGGTTTTATCAAGGTTTCAGTTCTTGGTTTTGCATCAGGTCAAGACCTATTTCAAACCAAAATTTTAGCCAGAATGTTAATGAAATATTGGGATCTGCTTGGCTGGGAAAAATCATCATAAACTTTTAACCTTTTATTTTTCTCGTTATACTTTCTTTTCTTCTCTATCTTCCCGAATTCCTCTAGATTCCTATTTCATCTCCATTCTCTCCTATTTCTTCAGTTTTCTTTCATATCATATTAAAAACCATAACTTTGGAGATTCATTATACTTAGCTGCAAAACCAGCAAATGACCTTGGAATTCCAAGAGCTATGAGCAAATTTTTGAACTTTGGTTTGATTGTAATATATTTTTTTTGGGTCAAAAGTTAGTTATTAATCTTCCTTATGTTTTGCTTTCATATTGGATGGGTGAGAGAGATCGTAAAGGCTTTCTATTTTCAAGATGTTACCATATTGAGAATGCATATCAGCGCACTCCTTGACATGGAAAAAGCTGTCAAAACCTTGATTTGTTATTATTTTGTTCTTATGCATCAATCATATATTCATATTGCAGTCATGTGGTTCATGTATTGGAACTCCACATGGATCTTAACAAAGTTTTCGCAAATGGTAGTATTCAATATTATACTCTTGGCAAAAACTTTCACACGATTGCAAGGATGCTTCAGTGTGGTGGTTTTTTTGGGTTTATCATGTCCAGTCCCTTGTTTTTCTGTTTTCATAGTTTGTTATGCATGTCTATATGATACAACTGAGAGGTCAGTATGTTGATGTTCTGCTAATAGATGATAAGATGCATGATTGTTCAAGCACAACACTTCAACCACCCTTATATTCATCTGTAACTAATTTAGTTAGCACTTAGCAATAATATTCACCTTCTTACCCCTACCAGTTCAGTGTTTACAATGATCAGCTGGAACTTGACATCTTTCAGTAATACTACTTGCAGGTACATGACAGAGCCCAAGTGTTTGTTTCATGCCAATCCAACAATGATGAAAAAAGTCCAAAATATGTTGGTACAATTGAAAGATGGTCGAATAGAGCACTTGGCCTTCCCTATATTGAATGTGCTTCTAATATCAGCTTATTTGTTTTGGTACGCTACCTTCAGACTTTTCTATCTGCACCCGGTTTACTTATGGTTTTGACTGAATTATTATTTTATTAATTTTATATTGTTTAATCAGGAATTACGTCAACTAATCTATCCGAAGATCATGAATAACTATTACTATTTGCATGCTCAAATATCTAGCCTCATGGTTATTATCTATTGATAACATAACTACGGCACCTTTTTTAATATGATAACTGTCTATACCTAGTCTGTAGTAAATTTAGTAGTGAACTTTCAACTGAACATTCAAACCTCCAGGGACTGTCAACATTGAGGTACATGGTTCTTCCCTCTTTGGGGGAATATTATAGAACTATGCTAGTGGCGCTGTTCTGCTTCTGCATATGCTATCATAATCATTGAGTTGCTTATGTTTCAACTATTGTATAGACAAAGTAATTTGGTAACAGACACTGCCAGTGCCCAGCAATGTGGATTCTCACCCTTTTGAAGCCCTATGTAACATTTGTGGTTTTTTGGAGAATTCCAACTAGAGGGGCGGGCCTTGGTGCAACGATATGGTTGCTCCGTTGTGACCAAGTAGTCACGGGTTCGTGTCTGGAAACAGCCTCTCTGTGAAAGCAGGGGTAAGGCTGCATACATTATGACCCTCCCTAGACCCCGCCGTGGTCGGAGCCTTGTGCACTGGGTACACCCTTTTTTTTGGAGAATTCCAACTGCTTAAGCTCATCTTGAGGGCTTGGGGCTTCAGATCTTTTCATTTGATTTTTTTTTTAATTCTGTTGATAAAAAAAAAAAAAACATAGAGGACGATATTGCACAAGGAATTCGAATTGGGTGGATGAAGTGGAGGGGTGTGTCTGGTGTGTTGTGTGATCCAACGTATTCCTAAAACTCGAAGGAAAATTTTATAGGATAGTTATACGACCAGCAATGATGTATGGAGCTGAATGTTGGGCAATGAAAAACCAACATATAAACAAACTTAGTGTAGCTATTGAGATGGATGAGTGGTAAAACTAGAAAGGATAAAATAAGGAATGAACACATTAGAGCTAATTTAGGAGTAGCTCCTATATATTGTGTGGAAGTCGTTTGAGGTGGCATGGGCATATGGAACGGAGGCCTTTAAATTGCTATAGGAGAAGTGGTGAGGAAAGACATGCATAGCTTGGGACTAGCAACTAGTATGGCTTTGAATAGAGCTGATTGGAAGAAAAGGATCCATGTAGCCGACCCCATTTAGTTCGGACAAGGTTGAGTTGAGTTGAGTTTGTTGTTGTTGATGAAAAAAAGGGCTCAATGGGGGGGGGGGGGGTTGTGTTCTATGAGCAGGAAACAACTCACAGTCACTTTGAGAACTCTAGAGTTGATATTAGATAGGTAGTATCTCTTAAGGTTCAAACTTATCCTTCAAAAAACTTCTAAAGATATCCCCAAGGCCCTAGAATGCTTTGAATCACTGCAAGAAAATGAAAAGATTAAAAAAAAGACCTTTAAAGTTACACATACACAAAGATCAAAAAAGGAGTTTCAGTTTTCTTGGGGAACCAATTGGTAAATACTAAATAGTCTTCCCAAGCAGGATTGGATAATGTCCATACCCTTACCCTCTCTGTTTAGATAAATGGTATAAATCCTTTACCTTTACCCTACCCGCCTAGCCTAAATGGTATTAAATCTTTACCATTACTCTCCAAATGAGGGTCAGTTAAGATGGGTAAATGGGTGAGGCAGGTAAATGAATGGGCCAAATTATCTGTATTGTGTATAATACATAGTTGTCAAGGCGTCGCCTAAGCGTCAACACTCCTTGGTCGCCTAGGTGCCTTGTTGGTTTCACGTTAGTGTTTTTTTCCCTCCACCAACTCCTTGGATTGCCTTGTTACCGTGACAACTGTTAAGAGTATATATGTATGTTGGTTGGAGGTCTATGGGTGTCCATGGACCTCCATACCATGGGAGTATAAGTGTTTCTCTCTTCCTCACGCTGTGGTTGCTTTCTTTTAACTATTTGTGGTATCCTAGTGTGAATAGGATCAGTGAGATAGCTATGTTAGTAAGTTAGGGTTTGTCTTCTTTTTGGGTTGTAATCTAAGATTATATAAATATATATTGTTGGTTGCTGCCGGTAGATAATTCTTACCCATCGCTCAGCTCTCTCCATTCTTACGGTCTCCCATCTCTCTTCTCTCCTCTCATCTTCTCTGGTTCTCATTTCTGGTACATTTGATCTCTAATCTGATTACATGGTATCAGAGCATACTCTATAAACATCCTCTATAATCGATTCTTGGTTTTGAAAATCTCAAGAGTTCCTTGTTGAAGGGGTGCAGCACACTATGCTGCTTTCTATCAATATCTGGCCCTAGTTGAATGAAGATGATGAGAAATTAGGGTCCATTCTTCTTAAATCAGCACTGCTATGGAGTGAAAGATTGATTGCAGAAAAAGGGATTGCAGATTGAAGCTTGCGGTCAGGATTCTGGACATTTTTTTCTCCCATACGTGATGTTAAATTAATTCACATTCAGCTGGTGGATGATTCTTAAATTTTGAAGACAAATTGGCCCATCTTGGAGAATCACTCGATCAGATTTTTAAGCAGATGTGACCCACCCAGCCCCCCCCCCCCCAAAAAAAAAAAATACAAAAATAGAGGTGTGCTCCATATATCGATGGTAGGTGTGCCTGGGTCCTTTGCAATTCCGTTTTAGTTCTTTACGTTTGCTGATAAGTTCAATACAACATGGTTAGAGATTAAAAATACTAGAAAATTTGTAATTGCATTGAGTTGTATTTGGAAATCAGAATGAATTACATCAATAAATCTCAAGATGAAATTCATGGACATCTGCAATAAAATTACATAATTTTATATTGACTGTAGTTCTACATTTATGAAAGGAGCTTCTTTTATGTGCTTTTTTTATTTATTATGTTACTAGGTTGAAAACATGGGGCGGGTGAACTATGGACCATATTTATATGATCAGAAGGTAAAATTCCTGTGCCACTGTTCTTTTAGCTGTCTTAAATGTGTAATGTTAATAAACTTCATCCATTTTTTTGACAAAATATTTCTTTCTACTAGATAAATTTCGTAAGTAATTTGGTCATAGTTAATGCAATTCTGGAAAAAGTTAAAACTGTAACTGGTTCCAACAGCTGAAATTCATATGGAATTTTTTTATACACTGGCCGCAAGATTATGGGATGAGATATTGATGCTGATATTCACAGTAAGAAATTAAGACTCCTTAACCTTTTGCTTTGTGCTGTTACCAACAACTTATTGCATCCATTTTGAAGGAGCTGTCCACTTGTAAAGGATCTCTATGACAGAACAATGGATATTGTTGACAATTGACACAGTTCAGAAATTTGAGAACTAATGAAGGGCCTAATCCAAGCAATCTGAAATCTTTAAGGGCCAATTTTCAGCAAAGATTCATAATATTGTTTTATACTGGATGTATTTGACTTTATATGGACTACTTTCCATGCTCAGAAATCCTGAAAGTGATTTAAGCACTTTTTGTGTTCCTAGAATGAACTTGACAAACTGACTGTTCGAAATGACTTTCAGAAAATGGATCGTGAAATTGATGACCTAATGTAGGCAACTTTTTTTTAATCTTTTTTTTATTTAAATAATTTTGTAACTAATGAACAGATTTATTAAATCGTAATAGAATTAAAATGGTGATGGCACAAAATTGCTTTAATAGTAAAGAAATTAAAAATAAAAATTGAGGAGAAAAAGATCCAAAACCATCATTACTCCAGAATGGAGCGAATGTCTATGACCAATGTTAACCTACTCCCTATGCCACTTCTTTTTAGAAAACATCATCCTCTCCAAGGGGCTCCAACCATGAAGGAATCCCTATAAATACCTCCACATGTACACCTACTTCACAGCTCACAAGCTATTAATAACTATGAAGTTTCAAGCTTTTTCCCCTTTAAGCCCGAAGAGTTGAAAATTCCACCAGAGCCAGTTAGTATATAGTCCATAGCTTGCTTTATTCACATTCAGTTCATGTGAATATGTGATCTTGGGCTCAATGAATGGGTGATCGAAGTGTTTACTGTAATGGCATCAAAAGCAAGGAGTTTTTACTTTGAACTATTGCTCATTAACTTGAATCTTGGTGGCACTGCTGTCTACATTATTTCCTCTAGGTTAAAGTAACTAGTCATCTTCTAAGCATTGAAGACCATCTTAAACTAAAAATCTTGGGGACACCATGCTGCATCATCCGTGGGATGAAAGAATTTTTGTTCTGTTGATCTTTTTAGGATATGTGAGATTCATCCATGTCTTGGACGTTGGATTGGCCTTTTCACATATTACTGAACTTGAATGTATTTCAAGGTCTACTGTTTTGATCTCTTTGAGAATCAACTTATTAAGAACCAGTTATTTTATTGGATGAAAACAGTAGTGAAGCTGGTGGAAGTTGTTTGACTTGTCAACTGGTTTCTTGACCTTCTTCGTTTTTTCGCCTCTTCAAATCTTTTGCAGCTTTTTTTTTTGGGTGAATTCTTCTTTTGCAGCTTTGGTTGGAGCTAGAAAGCATTCCTCATTGACCTTATACACAATATTTCCTTTACGTGTTGGTTGGAACTTTACATGTTCAATGAAAAGAATCCATTTTGGAAGAATTTTGCAAGTTCGATCTATAGCCATCATTTGAAAAAAATATATGTATGCTTCTTAGAGTTGCAAGAGCATATGACAAAACCAGATTGATTACTCCTTTCACTTGGTAAAATTTTGGGTTCAACTCAAAAAATACATTTTTGTCCTTTTGTTCAGTTTACATTGTCAATGTTCTAATATTATGAAGTGATTCCTTCACTCCAAGTGGTTGGGATAAGGTTTAAATTGAGTTGATTTGAGTCTACTACTTATTCGCTTCAAATGGTTGGTTTTCTGTTTTCTTTACAGGGGATTTTGTCTTCTGTTTTTCTAGGCGGAAATATTCTTTATGGATGGAAGATGTTTCCTATTCCTCTACACAATCTGAATAAGCTTCTGGAAGTCAATCCCATTGTACAAGTGGGGGATCAAAGAACCTCTAAAGCTCTCCGGAAGAAATTAAAACATCACTACAGTATGTTCACAACTCAGACTTTAAAAAATGAAAGTATATAGAATGTAAGCCTGGACAACTTGAACCAGACGTTAGCATAACATTTTTTTGGGAGCTAAACTGGTTAGTTTACTTTTAGACACATACTATTTCTTCTTTCATTTGTATACTATTTCTGCTTCTTGCTTTTTGTGATAAGAATCTCCACGTGATTGTGAAAAAATAAAAAACTTCAAGATGTTTATACATACGGAAAAAGGAACACATCTTTTTCCTAAGAACATCAGAGTTATGTTCTTTCGTTAATCCTCCCCACTACCTCCCCCCCTAATGCAGAAGCCGACCTCAAACCAGGGGAACCATCGGGAGATCGTTACAGCCAGGATCAACACAATAAAGATGAACAAATTGAATAATTGAAACTTTTATTGCCTTTTTTTTATCCTGTTTACATATGAAAGAAGAACATAGAAAAGGACAAGAAGAAGAAGAAGGGGGTATAGATAGATGTAGGGGGTAGGCCATCTCAGCCTTGGGTCTCTCACCCACAGCTATTTCAGCTGTTGAACACAAGTTTTCTCAGACCAAACACTTGCAAGCAAGCAATAGAAATTCCATTAATCAAGTCTGAATTCAAGTACAACTGGTGGGGCCTATTTATAGCTTTGCCTAAGCTTCACAAAATAGGAAGTCTCAAAAAAAGAAACTAAATGAAAATAGAAACGAAATCTAACTAAAAGGAAACAAAGGACTGAAATAGAAACTTAAGAAAATTGAGACTTCTAAGTAAAAGCTAAGCCTACTTACTAAATCTGAAATTAGATACTAGTACTAACTTGCTAAAACTGAATTTAGAAACTATCTAATCTCCTATTACAACCAAACTAGAAAATAGAAACAAGTTAAACTAACATAGCTAAACAAAAATAGGAACAAAGCTGTCCATATAAGCCCCCAAATCACTGTTCACGTGAACAGTAATTTTTAAAAAAAAAAAAAATTTCTTTCTTGGTCTCTTATCTTCTTCATTCTTCTCTCTGGGCTTGGGCTGCCTTAGGTGATGCTCCATCGAACCAACAAAAACTTGCCACATCCTCAGACCAGGCTGCCTCTCACAGCAGTCTATTCCCACAACCTTGCTGGGCTGGTTTTGGGGTTTGTTTCTGCGGGTACATATGGACTTGTGATCGTTTTTAACTGTTTTCAGTTTTCCCTAGTGTTCGCTACCGTTTCACCTAAAAGCTCGAACTGTTAGGGAAGGGCAGTGTAAATGTATACATCAAAACTCTCCCGCACATGTAGACCAAGATCCCATGGTCCTTGCATGTGGAACTCACGCGGCATTTCCTTCACATGGCACCCAAGGAGAAGAAATGTCGGGAAAACTCTTCTGATGCACTTCCCAGGAGTCGAATACTTGACTTCTTTGCTCTGATACCATGTTCGCTACCGTTTCACCTAAAAGCTCGAACTGTTAGGGAAGGGCAGCGCAAATGTATACATCAACACCTAGTTTTCTCAAAGTCCCCCCCCCTTCGTTTTGGTGGTAAGTTAGGTAGGTTTCAAGGATTGTTTGGCTTAATGATGCCTTCAACATAAGGGATACTGAGCTGTGCCAAAAATTGCTTTCTAGATAGTATTTCTTATAAAGGCAGTCAATCATCATGAATTGGAATCCTTGGTGGAAAAACATCTTTCAAAAATAATATTAAGAAAAAGCAAGTTACTACTTCTCATTCCATTCAGTAGGTTGTCTGAGATTCACCTGGCATTTAGCAAATTATGGTGGTGGATATCATCAGTCTTTAAACTGGCTTGCTATTGCTAAGGCTCTTTAGTGGGTGTGAATAATGATGATGATGTCTGGGTTTTTAGCTGATAGCTCATTTATGAGTCCAACTTACAACCAAATTGAAAGAATAATAAAAATTGTAAGGAAAAGATGTTGATAATGATTAGATCGCCTATCTCTTTATTTTTTGCAGAGATGACCTCTAAAGAACCAGGATTTTATGAAGGGAACTTCTCTATTGACACCTTAAATGAAGTTAAAGACACATATTTATCATTCAGTGGCTGGAGTAAAGGGATTGCATTTGTCAACGGTTTCAACATAGGAAAATTCTGGCCGGTAAAAACTATTCCTTCATATCCTTTTTAGTAATTTCCTTGAGCAAATTTGGGATCGTGTTTGATGATTCACCTCTCCCCTAGACTGAAGACTGAAGAGGCAGTCAATATTCATTAGTAATTCTTTTTAGAAGATTTTTTTCCTTGTAAAGGTTTCTTTGAGGAGGCTTTAGAAGCTATGTTCATATAATTACTTCCAAGTGTGATTTTTTCAAGTATGGTGATTAAAGATTTGTGGTTCCAAGGATTTAAGCTTTTTAAGGACAGCATATAAGCAATATCAGGGTAATCCTGATTCTTTCAGAATTCTTATGTTCCATTTCCATATAATTTTCTCCTTTCCCCCTACTCTATTTTTCTGTTAAAGTTGTTTTGTTGTTGTATGATTGAAATCATTGTTTCAACAACCATCCTGTCGCAAATTTTGTGTCAAGCATAGTTGTCAAGGCATCGCCTTGGCAACAAGCCAACCTTGAGGTCTAAGGCAACCTGTCACTTTATGTGCCAAGACTCCCAGACCAGAAAACTTGTGATCTTGCCCTCCACATGTAAACCCCTCTTCTTTATTTTGACCTTTACAACCCTGCACACCTACACACATTTATGAGATGAATAGATGATAGATACCTGAACATATGGCCTATGATATAACATATGGTGCTAGGCCTTTACAACCCTACACACCTATACTGCTGTGGCTCACCTTGTTGCCTTTGACAACTCTGGTGCCGAAGAACTTTTGCATGGGGGCCAGTTGTGATACACTGCCAAACCAAGATCATACAGTGCTGAATGCCCAATGTTCATAATTGTTCATGACAATGGCTGTCCCCTGTCCCTTTTCCTGGGAGTTATTCTCACATGTCAACTTTTGGATGTGGAAAGGTTGATCCTTGTAACAGTCCTTTCCACCAGTCCTTGCAATAAGGTCTGTTTATTTATCATTCATCACTGTGATCTCAAACTCTGTTTTACTGAATTTATGCCTGCTGGTTCCATCACATGCAGATCATCTGACTGCAGTGTTGCCACACACGCTGGACTGGGGGACATTTGCAGCCGCATTTATTTTCCAAACCTTTGTCCTGCAAAATTATGCTTCCACATGATTGTGCCTTGTCTCCAACATTATATTATTTTACCACACTTTTTACTCTATGCATGGGCCAATCCACTTTAAGATAGGCTCATAATAGTAGGCTCATGACTTTGTTTCCCACTTCACAACAGGTGCACATGCGCTATCAGAGTCAGACTCATGTGGACTAGGTTTGATCTCAAAAATGTAAAATCACACCCTCCAACCATTAACGTTGATCAGAAAAGCTGAAAAGCTCAAACCTTGTGATGAATTTGGGGAATTGAACTTATGTCAATGAGACACAAGCCCTCTTTATTTATAATAGAATGATGTGAAGTACAAGTTACAATAATGCCCCTAGGGAAACATAAATTAACCCTAATAGACAATTCTGCCCTTGTACCCATATTACAACACTCCCCCTCAAGTTGGTTCATAGATATCAGACATGCCCAACTTGCTAACAATAGGAATAAAACTCTTAACATTAAGCCCTTAGTAAACACATCAGCTAAATGAGCATCTGACTGAACAAAGGGAACACAAATAACCCCTTGTTCCAACTTCTCCTTGATGAAGTGACGATCAATCTCGACACTCTTTGTTCGATCGTGCTGAACTAGATTATGTGCAATGCTGATTGCTGATTTACTGTCACAGTAAAGTCGCATAGGCTCAACAGAGGCACATAGATCCTGAAGAAGACCTTGTAGCCAAAGAAGTTCACATATGTCGTGAGCCATAGCCTGAAATTCAGTTTCTGCACTAGACCTAGCAACTACAACTCGTTTCTAGCTCTGCCAAATAACTAGGTTGCCACCAACAAAAGTGCAGTATCCTGAGGTAGACCTTCTATCATCTGGGCAACTGGCCCAATCTGCATCAGTAAAGGCCTCAATATGCAAATGATTGTGAGGAGAGAAAAGAACACCTTTCCCAGGAGCTGATTTCAAGTTTCTCAAAATCCTATATACTGCCTCCAGGTGTGTTAAGTGTGGATTATGCTTATACTGACTGACTTCCATAACAACAAAAGCTATGTCTGGTTGAGTGTGGGATAAGTATATTAGTCTTCCAACCAACCTTTGATAGCTACCCTTGTCAACTGGTTCACCATCCTTGTTCTTGAGAGGAGAGTTAGGCTCTAAAGGTGTATGTTCTGGTTTACAACCAAACATTCCTGTATCTGATAGTAAATCAAGAGTATACTTCCGTTGAGAGAGGAAGATACCTTGAGAAGAATGGGTAACCTCTATCCCAAGGAAATATCGCAACTTACCCAAGTCTTTGATCTCAAACTCTGTTCCCAAGTAAGTCTTCAGTTGAGATATCTCATCAACATTGCTTCCAGTAATAACAATATCATCTACATAGACGATCATAACTGTAATGTGTCCACCTCTCTTCTTAGTAAACAAAGTATGATTTGTATTACTCTGTTTATAGTCAATAGACACCATAGCTTTATGGAAGCGTCCAAACCATGCCCTGGGTGACTACTTCAAACCATAGAAAGCCTGTTTCAGCTTGCAAACCTTCCCGTGAGTTCCCTGTGACGCAAATCCAGGAGGGATATCTATATACACCTCCTCTTCAAGTTCTCCATGGAGAATGCATTCTTGACATCAAGTTGCTGAAGATCCCACCCTAGTTTGACTGCACATGAGAGGATGACACGGACAATGTCCATTTTTGCTACTGGAGCAAAGGTCTCCTGATAGTCGTTCCCATGTGTCTGAGTGAATCCTCTAGTAACCAGCCTTGCTTTATATCTATCCATTGTTCCATCTGCCTTCTGCTTGACTGCAAAAACCCATTTGTAGCCTATAAGTTTTTTTCCCTAAAGGAAGATGTACCAAGTCCCACGTGTCATTCTCATAGTTGTCATGACGTCTAGGCTATCCAAGGCGTTGGAGAGGATCCAAACCAAGGTGATACCAACAAGGCGTCCAAGGTGCCCACCTAGGCAACGCCTTGACAACTATGGTCATTCTTCCAAGTTCCAAGAGCCCTCATCTCTTCATTCATTGCCTCTTTCCATCTTGCAGTAGCCAGTGCTTCCTGCCAGGTGTTAGGAATAGAAACAGAGGACAGCGAAGAAACAAAAGTATAAAAGGAGGGAAAAGGGAGTTATACGAAACCACGTTAGAAATGGGATGCTGAGTGCAAGTTATACGAGGTTTACGAATAGCAATCAGTAAGTTAAGACTAGGATCACTAGGAGGAGACAACTCACTAGATAAAATGGGGTCTGTTGAAAGACTTGGATCCGGTAAGGACGGTTGGCTAGGTGCAATGGTGGCGGTAGTGCCAACTTACTTCTTATTTCGATTACAGACAAGAACCTTTAGCGGAGAAAAAACAGGTGGCTTCCCCTGGACCGTGGGCTGTCCTTGTTCTTGTCCTGTCGTACCTTCTTCAAGTTGCTCCCCTTGGACTGAAAGTTATTCCTGTTCCTGACCTGTCACACCGAAGTATCTTCCACCATGGGCACATCTAGAGAAGCTATTAAGGGCACATCTTCCCTAGGAGACAACTCCCCCTGAAGAGGTACAAGAGAAGGATAATAGGCCTCAGATTCATGAAAGACATCATCCATGGTGATAAACAACTTCCATGAGGAGGGATGATAACATTTATATCCCTTCTGTATGGCAAAATAGCCGAGAAAAATACACCAGAGTCCTCTGGGATCAAACTTGCCACATACATGATGATTGCGAGCAAAGACTACACAACCAAACACTCTAGGTGGCACAACAAAGGAGGAAGAGCCTAGGAATATCTCAAGAGGGCAGCGGGATGCCAACATCTTGGATGACATCTGCTTGATAAGGTAGGCTGCCAAGAGCACTCCATCACTCCAATATTGGGGAGGAACATTCATGGCAAACATGAGGGAGTGAGCCAATTCCAATAGATGGCGATTCTTGCATTCAGCTACACCGTTCTGTGCAGGAGTATCAACACAACTTGTCTGGTGAATAATCCCATGTTCAGACAAATATGACTGAAACGAACCATCAATCTACTGGCCATTATCAGTGTGAAGGATTTTGACCTTGGCATCAAATTGTGTCTGAACCATCTTATGAATAACTGAAAATATGGGAGCACATCGCTCTTTTGTCGTAAAAGATAAATCCAAGTAGTTTGGCTAATGCACTCAATAAAGGTAACAAACCACCGGTATCCAGAAATAGACATACACCAGACAGTTGTATCACACCAAAAGGAATCAAACTTCTGTTAGCAGAAACAGGATAGACAGATCTAGTTTGCTTTGCAAAATTGATAGCATCACAAAAGAAACTGTTTGGATTACATTGCTTAACTAAATCTGGGAAAAGCTTAGATAAATAAAGTGCCTAGAGGAGGGTTACCGAAATGACGATGCCACCTATGTAACTCCGATAAAGTAGAAGTAAAGGAACCAGGGAGAGATGCCACAATAGTCAAAGTTGATGGAGAGCCATCAAGCAAGTATAAACCACCAACCGTCTTACCACTGCCAATCGTACGTCCCGTTTCCAAGTCCTGAAAAAGACAATGAGTGGGGAAAAAGGTTACTTTGCAATTAAGATCCCTTGTGAGACTTCTAATTGAAATAAGATTAGTAGAAAATTTAGGGACATGTAAAACAAAAGAAAGAGATAACAAAGAAGAACATTTGATGGAGCCCTTCCCTGTAACAGAGGAGAATGAACCATCAGCAACATGGACTTTATTGTTACCTGACTAGGGAAAATATTGAAAAAATTGATTAGAAGACCCAGTCATATGATCAGTGGCACTTGAGTCGATTATCCAAGGAATGGATACAACTGAGGCACAGGCCACCGAAAGAAATACCTAAGGGAGCAGGAGATGAATCCGAGAGCACTGGCAGGGATGTAGGAGAGGCGGCTCTTGCAGATGGTACTGATGAAGAGGAAGAGTCTAGCCTGGACATCAGACGGCGCAGAGTCAGTAACTCCTCCAAAGAAAGTGATGAATTCGTAGGTGCATCATTAGATGTGGAATGTTGCGCAACCACAGAATTGGGTCGACCCTGTCAACGTTCGCTGGAATTGGGAGGATGCCCATGCAGCTTCCAACACTTGGTATGACATTTTTTCCCACAATAATCACATTTTACAAGTACTCGATCAGGTGCAAGAGGATCAGTAGTATCACGAGAAAGACCCCCACGAGATGGAGTACCTGAACCAGAGTAAAGGGCGGACCGCTCCAATTGCACAGGATGGAGCATAGCAGTGCAACGACTGTCTTCAGATTGTACCATGGCATAAGCCTGCTCAAGAGATGGGAAGAGATCACGATTCAGGATATGAGCCTGAATCTGATCAAACTCAATATTAAGTCCAGCGAGGAAGTCATAGACCCAAAGATTGTCCTCCCATTTTTTGAATGCAGTGGTATCTGTATCACAAGTAGCAGAAAAACTACCATAGAAATCCAATTCTTGTCACATACCTCTCATGGTAAAGTAGTATTGAGATAAGGACATCTCCATTTGTTTGGTCTCTTGAATCCGGGTCCGTTATTCATAGTGTTGTGCATTACTACCAACCTGAGAGTATGTATCCTTAGCAGCCTTCCAGTTCTCTGCTGCAGTATCAAGGAGGAGATAGCCCCGAGCTATGGTAGGATCCATGGTGTTGATGAGATAAGACATCACCATACAGTTATCTGGATCCCATTTATTCTGAGAAGGACCAACAAAAAAAGGCTTGACAGAAATCTCCAAAGATTTAGGTCATAGCAATGTAAGAGACCCTTGGTAGGAAAAAACTCACCACCAGGGGTGAAAAAAAGGGAAAAACAAGGGGGGGAGGGGTGGCGGTGAAAGAGGATGGTGGTTGGTGGTGATAAAACTGAGAGAGAGGGAGAGTTACCATTAGAGTTCGGATCCGAATGTTGATCTTAGCTCTACTACCATGATGAATTTGGGGAATTGAAGTTATGTCCATGAGTCACAAGCCCTCTTTATTTATAATAGAATGCTGTGAGGTACAAGTTACAATAATGCACCTAGGGCAACATTAATAAACCTAATGGACAATTCTACCCTTGTACCCATATTGCAACACTTTGAATTGGGTTTCAGTGTGGGGTTAGGCTTCAACAGAGTAGCCCTAGGGTGAATTTTAATCAAATTTAGCAGTGGTGAATTATAGAGCTAATTATACCACGCTGTTGAGAGAGAAGCGAGTCTCACATACTTTAGGTGATCCCAGTAAGAGTGTATTGACAAGAAGGAATGGTTATGCAGATGGTGATGTAATGGCAATAAGGAATGAGGTGAAAAAGTGTACTTGATACATATTAGTACTTTGAATCAATAGGGATAGATCTGAGCTCCTGGTGCTCTGTTCTGCTAATGGTGATCCTAAGAAGAAAGTAGCTGCAGGATAGGAAATATGAAAACTGGTCAATCAACCTAATTGTAACATTTGTAAAAATGGGGTGGAAATGAAGTAGTGAGGTTAGATGGTATGGTAATATTTTATAGTATTCAGTATGTAGGTTCAATCATAAATAAAGGAGAGTTGAAAATGAATTTTCCCTTTTTTACTTGTAGAATTAGAGCGGGGTAGTTGAAGTGGAGAGGTGCTTCTGTAGTGTGTTACATGATAGAGAAGTAAGAAAAATTCTCTAGGGCAGCTATAAGAGCGGCAATATGTACGGAGCTAAATGTTATGCAACATAGAAACAAGTGAACACTATCTAAACAAGATAGGTGTAGGTGAAATGAGGATGTTTAGGTGGATGGGTGGCAAAACTAAAACAATAAGATAATAAATGAAAAAAGTTTGAAGTGATATAGGAGTGGTAGGAGACAAGTTGAAAGAGTCTCATTTGAGGTGATATGAACTCCATTTAATTTGAGACGAGGCTGAGTTGAGTTGATTTGAGTTGATGTGGTCAATTAATCAATTCCTCAGTATAAATGTCATGTGACTCGAGCTCAAATTCATAAACCATCAATTTGAAGACCAATCCACTGACCTGGAAATAATAACTGATTAAACAACCCAAACTAATTTATTATTGCTTTAGTTATTTTCTATATATTTAATGACATTGTGCATCCTAAGATAGTGCTTTGTTCATTTGTAGTGTCTGAAAACTGTTGAATGTCTGTTTGCAGTCACATGGACCACAATGTAACCTTTATGTCCCTGGCCCAGTTCTTCAACGTGGGGAAAATGTTGTGGTATGAAGATCAATTGCTTCTTTGAAGTTTTTAAAACTGAAAGTATTTTTTAATTTCTTGTACTTATATCTTCCTAAGCACCTCTCAATACATTATATCACAGTTCTTAATGCATTTTCCTTCTCAAGGGATGTTGTCTGACTCTCCTCTGGTGACCATTACACAGGTCTTATTAGAGATAGAGGATCTGAACCCAGAGCTTGTGGTCATCTCAGTGGATCAGCCAGACTATGCATGCAGTTCAAAAGTACACCAGCTTTGACACCATGTGAATTATACGTTCGCTGAACACATGCTTGTAGCGATGCCCTTTTACCATTTGATTCATGAACTGTGATAGAGAACTTCTTGGTTCTACCTTGTTACTGTATAACCAAGCTAAGCGGAATCAGCTACGTCATTCAGTTATGTCAGCTTAGGAGGCTTTCATTGGTACTTTTCATTGTTAAGATCAGTTCCTAATTATTTAGGGCTTACTCTTGTACTCTATAAATATAACTCAATTGTAATCTCATCAACATAGTATAGTGAAATGCCCATTACTTTTTATCACCTAAAAGACATGTCCTGGCAAACTGGGCACAAGATATAACTGACATTCACTTTCATAAAAAATGTTCATATCTTTTTTAAATAAGGTAGGAGTGAAGTGTTCTCATCTACTGGTTCTGGTTCTTGTTGAAGAGTATGGTAATGGTGTGGCAGGCATTTTAGTGTTACTGACAGTGTGAAGTTTTCTCCAACAGAGAGGTAGAACTTTCATTAATCGAGCATGGAACCAGAAATCTGACGCTAGGGCTAAGTGTGCACATTGTAACGGTTTTGGTTCGGTTCAAGATGTAATGAACTCAACTCGAAACCAAACTGATTATCAGTCGGTTTCAATTTCCCAAACCAAAACTGATTAGGAATCGGTTCCTAGTCGAGTTCCCCTTTACAGCCTCTTCACACACACACACACAGGAATCAGTGTTGAAAAATCTGGAAATTCTGACATTGCAAGAGTGTGGAAGTCCATTGAATTCAACAGTAACAAAACTGCAAGGAGAGAGAGAGAGAGAGAGAACAATAGATAGAAATAGAGGATCAAAATTGTCTGTACTCTCAGTCACTCTCTCTCTTTGTCTTAAGCTTCTTTCTTGATAAGGAATATTATAATATCTAATCAGTTCATTGGTTCCTTACCCCCAAAAAAAAAAAAAATTCAGTTCATTGGTTTATCAGCCTACAATTGACGGTTTCTCAATTAAAAGCGAAATCCTATTGATTATTGGACTTTAAAACCAAAATCAAACTGATTATTAATGGTTTGGTTCAATTCGATTTAAAACAGACTGTTTTGGTTCTATTTATGAGTTCCGATTCCGAATTGATATCCTTAACTAGGGCACTCTTAGCAACACTCAAAATAAATAAAATTGGGCAAAACTTATATGAAAATTTTTTTTTTTTGAGGGGGGGTGTGTTGGTTGTAAAGGCAAAACTTATATGAACAGTTTAGGAAATTTGGGCATGAAAATTTTGAGTTGCTTTACTCACATGTAAAATTTAGGGATGTAAATGGATAACTGAAAATCTGTATCCGGATCTGTGTTTGAATCCGTTTAGAGGTTTTCGAATTTAGAATTTTGGTTTTCGAAAATTATCCAAATCCGTCTGAAAGATAATTGGATTTGGATTCAAAAATTTCCATTTCGAATTATATAATATTCGATTAATTTAATATCTGATTGTAAAATGCTATTAGTTTAATATTTTTGTAAAAATATCTAATATGTTACTACATTACCATTATTATAAACACTTTTATAAGGATATTTTGATAATATGTCTAATCCTAAGTCCTAATTCCTAAGTCCTAATCCTAACCATGAGTCGATATAGGTCAAATTTGTTTACTAAACCGATAATTTATTGGATTGGATAATATCCGATAAACTTCTGAATTCGAATATGATATTAGTTTCTAAAATTCTTTCAGATCTTCAGATTATGTCATTTAGTAAACATACTTGAATTCTCATAATAGTAAATCCAAGCCAAATCCGATACGTTTACATCTCTAATAAAATTCAGTCTAAACAAAAATCGAGAATCAGATTGTTGAATCGACAGTGATTGATCCAATATGGTCGATTCACACCCAAAACCTTTAGAATTTCCCTGTTTTTGGATATCTGGACCGATTATAGGGTCGTAGGAGGTCAATTCCCACCAATCCTGATTCGATCAAGTATCGGAATTGTCACTGTTTCTCCGATTCACTGTTTCCCACCTTGTGTTACTGTACAACAACAACAACCATAACCTTCTCCCAACTAAATGGGGTCGGCTGCAAGGATCCAAAAGGGTCGGGGGGAAAAAAAAAAGAAGAAGAAGAAGAAGAAGAACAAGGTCTAAGCATTAGTCAAAGCAGCATCCCAGGAACATCCCCCTACGAGGGATCGACTACACGGGTCCTTGACCTCCAAACAACTCTATCTGTGGTCATACTAGGATCGAGCCCTACCATATGCATATCCTTTCTTAGCACTTCTCCAATAGTCGTTTTAGGTCTGCCCCTATCTCTTTTAGTTCATTCCAAATGAATCTGGTCACTCTTTCTTACTAGTGCATCCATGGGTCTCCTTTATACATGACCAAACCACCTCAAGTGGATCTCACGAAGTTTGTCCTGGATTGGTGCAATTCTCAGTTCGATTCTAATACAAACATTCCTTACTCTATCTCTCCTGGTCTTACCGCACATCCTTCTTAGCATCCTCATCTCCGCTACACTCATCTTATCTATATTATTCTTCTTAATTGCCCAACATTCTGCACCATAAGTCATCGTTGGTCTTATTATTGTCCTGTAGAATTTTCCCTTAAGCTTAGGCATGCGTTTGTCACATAAAACTCCTAATGCTCCTCTTCATTTTAACAATCTTACTTTAATTCTATGGAAAACATCATCTTCTATATCACCTTCTTTGTTAAAGGTTGACCATAGATATTTAAAGCATTAACTTTGTGGTAGCTCTTGCTACATTTAAAGCATTCACCTTGTGTTACTGTATGAAGGTCAAATAGTTTAACATATAATGGAGCAGTTACACGGTTAGACCCACATTCCCCACTTTATAGATTCCTAGTCCTTTCAGAAATTTCCAAGCTGAACCTACATTTTTTCCCCAGAACGCTTTACTGTAAGATCGCAGAGATTCGAAAACAAAGGTAGCGTTTAAGCATTGGCAAAAGCAACAGAGACTCAGTGGAGAGCTTCAATGGCGGAGAAGCCGCAACCGGTTCGCGTTCTATACTGTCCGGTTTGCAGTCTCCCCGCAGAATACTGTGAATTTGGACCAGATTTTGAGAAATGCAAACCCTGGCTGATTGAAAACGCTCCCAAGCTGTATCCCGATCTCATTAAAGGTAAAAACCTTCTTTTGTTTTGTCTTATTTGATCTGTTGTTGTTGTTTTGAATTTTGGGAAGTCCAAAATCTGGATCTTTTCTATTGGAATGGCGTTCGTCTTATACTCTCCTCTGACGTTGGTATATTCATTTATTTAAATTTTGATAATTTCAGAAGCAAATGAGAAGGAAGCAGATAAGGTTTCCGCACAACTCCAATCGGTTGGAATTTCTTCCGCCGGCGTTGATGGGTCCGCTTCTGCTGTTACTCCAGGTTCTCGTTGTTATTAGATATCCTTTGTTTATTTAATTTGTCTACTTAGTCTTGTTCTGTGCCAGTTCAATTAATGGCCCTCTGAGTACCAATGTTTGATTAGCCTTCTCTTCGGCTCTGTAAAACTCTTTGAGGAATTGATTGACTTCAGCCTGGAAAGCTAAAGTGACATGCTTA